>NC_134573.1:91898809-92248809 GCF_050947875.1 Dermacentor variabilis
AAGTAGAGCCGCATAAATTTGAAGTTTTAAGAGAAGAAGTATATATATATATATATATATATATATATATATATATATATATATATATATATATATATAAGGAAGTGCACCTAGTGGTAGCATGTTGGCCTTCATGCGATTTATTTATTTTGTATGCTGTTTGACCAATAATGAGAGGGGCAAATAGCGTGGTTAAAGAGCAAAGAGCTTCTGTGGTTATAACGTCACGCGTGTAGGAGGTGCAGGCGCTGCTATAGCCGCACTTGCGGCAGACGCATGGGATGTGCGGTAACCGCAGCGGCCCTTGTGCTGAAGTAGTGTGGTGCCATGTGAAAAAAAAAATATTTTTGCAGCCAATGTACGCAGCACATGTATGCAGCCCAAGCAGCTTCACTAGTAAGGCGTCCCCATATGAATATTGCCATGCCACTAATTTTTTTATCGGCGTCACTCCTTCACCATTCCATCGTTGTAATTTCGCCAATCCATGTATACCGCCTTTGTATGCAGCCTAAAGAACTTCGCTAGTAATCTGTTGGAATATAAATGTTGTGTCCCTACGAATGTTTTCTGTCCACGTCACTCGTTCGCCAATGCATCGTAGTCACTGCGTCAGCATCATACAGTCTTCGTCATGGCTCCATGCTCATTGACGACCTTGCTAAGCGATCTCGAAGTATGCCCAATATAGCTGAAGCAACGAAAGTCTCAGAACGAGTGTTAAATAAACACAGTGTTAAATAAACCCGGTGGTAATTATAACACCTTATGTCATGTTAAATGTTACACGGTGTGAAATAAACGTTACTTAAGAACATCGTGTGTCACTGTATTACTCTAGTGCGAATCGCATTATTAGCGACAGTCATCGTAAGATCAGTTATGGCGTAATTTCTTTGTGTTGCACTATCACTTGTTGCACACATTCTGAACCGGGTTTTCGGTTTTCGTACACGTCCTTGCAAATAAAACCAAAGAAAGCCTGAACGAAGCCATGAAAATGTTCTCCGCAGTAGTGCTTGATCAACTAAGAAATATTCAGTTAGAACATCTTGAAGGGGCAGCGCAATAAGACGAAGACAGAAGGCAGGAACACACAGGACAGCGCTGTTATGTGTGTTCCCACCTTCTGTCTTCGTCTTATCGCGCTGCCCCTTCAAGATGTTCAACCAGTACCAACTCGCCCAAATGTGGATCCTTCTCCATATTCAGTTAGAAACAGCGCCACGAAATTTTTAGCTTAACGTTATCGACTACGTAGTTACCATTTACTTATTCCGTTTAGTCGCAATCACATTCGGTAATATTTATTCTCATGCAATCAGAAGGAAAGTGAAGGAGAGAAAGAAGGCGATACTTTGGTCTATTTGACTGTCAATATTACGCAAGCTTCGGTGATCGAAATACATGAAGCAACTAAACATATTTCGGTTATATCTCGGACAATCTTCAGTCCATTAGCATCCGGGAAAGCTTTCGTAGTTTTCAAATGCTTAGTTTACTTATTATCTGATTCGTTAGAATGTCAAAACTACGACGGAGTGTTGGAAGCACCGAGTACGCAAATAATTAGAGCAATATTCCGTATTGGTAAACCGTGCAATAATGAAGAATGAGAACTTGACTGAATTGTGCCATCGATAGGCACAGACAGTTTTCGCCTGAACCGCGGAAACAGCTTCTCACAGTGCTTGTAGACGAACGTGGAGACACGATGACATCACTGCGTCCAGTTATCATGCGTACATTGTTTTACTTCTTGACGGTGACCGAGTTCCACCGCATTATCACTTTTATCGAATGCCAGACGATGCAGAACGCCTCGATCCTGCTGTGGTACGGGTATATTTCTTGCTTACGCAGCTTCTCGACTTGCTAAGACGCTGTGAAGAGTGAAGAAAACCATGAATACCATAACAACACCTAGTGGTGCATCATATTGGAACAATGCCCTGTACCGAGCCTCTCTGTCGTTTGGACACATGCGCGGAGGTGTGGCAGCGGGAGCAAGATGAGTACTGAAGCAGCTAGATAAAGAAAAGAAAAAAAATAGAAAGGTGTGCACTGTTACGATGAAAAAGAAAACACATCGCAAATCTTAGGAAGGCAATGGGCAGCCTGCATGCGCTTTTTCTTTTTTCTTGCGTGGCGTATGTATAGCGATGCAGTGCAATGCAGCAATTGCCTCTGCACGTTCCACACAGCCAGGACAACCCATCGCACTGTAGGCATGTATTTTGCGTCAACGCCAGATCTACGCATATGGGCGACCGAGCGCCTAGCGACAATGGTGCGAGAAACCAAGCCAGCCTCATCTGTTATGAATGCTCAGCTTTGCACTGTTTTCCACAGCTATCCAGTCACTTGCTCTAGAATAAGGCTTCGTGGAGGCATTACAGTAAGTAACCCGCACATATATAATACATCAGATAAAATAAAATACAACAAGAAGCATGAGGAGAAAAAGAAGATGCGTCTCACGGATAAAAAGCTGCAGGACCAAATGAACTCTGCAGACGATGGCACATGAATAGTCAATGTCCACCATGACTACAGCAAACGCACTGGCGAAGACGCTGTGATACTACCTACGCGCTGACGGAACAGGTTATCAAATGACTACATGAGACCCTTAAATTGCGTTCAAAGGATGCAAAATTACAGTGTAAACGTTAGAAATGAAATAACGGCTAATCATTGCAGGTTAAATTGCATTTGACTATGCGTGACGCTATTCCGTACTGTATTTTCTGATGGGTCATTCCATTCCAAACGTCCCACTTGTGGCGCGCGACCAATATCCATGTCTATCAAAAAATTACAAAGCATGGCACGTAGTTCGCGGTAATGCCAGATCTGTGCAGATCCGGTATTAGTTAGCAGTAGTTTACTAATATATTTTGAGCAGTACTAGCTTTTTGGCCATGCAAGTGCCGTTTTTATGTCACAAACGGTGGAAAACCAGCTGCGAAACAAAATTTGCCAGAAATTGACCGTCTCGAACATTGTTGCAAAATTTGCGTTTTTGCGTTGTCCGAACAATTTTCTTTCATTTGAAAACAGTTTCAAAAACACGTTTGTGTTTTTTACCCCCAAGGAAAGTTAAAATGACCATTCTATAGCGTTTGTGGGAAGTTCTTAAAAATAAATGGGCAAGCAAGCAATCCTTGAATTATTTTCATTGTACTGTCCTTAAAACGTTGAATCTTCTGGAGCTTCTTTTATTTGCCTTGGTGTGGCGCACAGGATCTAAAACAAGATCCCGACTTTCACAAGTTTTATGTTCGCCTATATTTAGACCTCAGGAACGCACTAAGGTGATCCACAAAAAAAATACGCGAGAAAGCGGATATATTTGAGAAGTGTAACTACTTTCTTCACAGGAATAATAATCGATGTAGTTTGGGTTTCCACCAAGGAAAATGTTTCTTAATTTTGGACTCATCACTGCTATATTTTGGTTGGCGCTTTGACTTTACGTCATAGCGCAATAACAGGAAATAGAAACCAGACTGGTGCTGATGGTATACCGGGTGCGGAGTGGAATGAATGTAGTGATCACCAGAAGTTCGTAATGATCTGAGTCCTAAAGGTATGCGTACTTAAAGTTGATTCACGTTGCGCATTTCCACGCAACTGGAAGTATACACATGCAGCCGCCTACACGTGAAGTTGTAAAGTGGGCCACGAATCGCTTTCATTAGCGTGAACAGGGAGCACCACATGCTCGACACACGTTCATTCTGCGTGATAGCAGCGAAAAAAGACGAATACATTTGGTAATTTTTTGTTCAGAGGCGGCTTTAATGAGCACATTTCACCAATTCCTTAATATGTCTCTGCTATTATTGCAGCTACTTGGGGAGAGATACAGTTGTCGACAAAGTTTTTGTTGGGTCCCGCCGCACAAAGACATTGTGATGTCAAGCCCGAAGAAACCATAAGCTAGACGTGTTCGTTATTCGGAACATTGTGGTACTTAATTAAATAAAATTGTTGTATTTTGGACTGCGTTTGCTATCGCGTTTATACACGGGGTAATCATATTTAAGTTTCACGGAGTGTTTCAAAATAGGCTCTTGCAGATAAGGTAATTCTAGTCCTAGAGCGGCATCAGTCAGAGAGAGAGAGGCGGCCATTAGTTGCATGAGAACTCAATATACACTCAAATAATTAAGAAAGTTTCGTTAATTAGATTCCAAATTCTTTCCTTTACAGCACACATTGCAATTTGCGAATCGCAGTCGTGGTATTACAAGGCGTATTTACTTGGAATAAATTTACAGACTGGCACTAGTATCGAGGCATGTGCCATCAAACACGGCGCAATAATGCACTGTTGCTTCACTTAGTTTTTTAACAAAGCGCTCTTCTATGCATTGAAGCAAGAAATTAACTGGAACGCCCACGTATTTTGTGGGAAATACCTCGAAACACGTGTCATCTTCGAAACTAATTTTAAGATGATATTCTTGCAGGCTTACTGGCTACGATTTGTACATTTCATTATGTGCTGTAATATAACTAGTTAAGAAATTAGTTAATGACTTCCAATAATTATTGGAACATCTTTGTATATGTCCCATGCTAGTAAGGTCTACCCCTTTGAATTATCTAGCTCGTTAAGAAGAATATATGCTGTTTGTCGCAGTAATACTTAAACATGCGCACCCCGTATGATGTACAAAGAATACACTACTAAAAAAAAAAGAACCGAATACCATGTTTTGACCTCGCATCACCCATTTTCTTCTTACGCAGCACATTCAGTTGATTTGCGCGTCCCGTCAACGTACTATCAGGTGAAGCCGAAGACGTGTACCCATACATTGCAATGGTGGGCCATAAAAACATGTTGTAAAACTCTTTTATATTGAAAGCACAATTCTCAGACAAAAGTTCAACGTAAAGGTTGAAAGAATGTGCGTAACATAGCGAAACTAAACACACACACACACAAATATATATACATATATATATATATATATATATATATATATATATATATATATATACGTTTCGGCACTTTCCGTAAGCGGAACCACTGAAGCAAGCTCAAACGAATATTTTTCAAAGCGAAGAATCCGGAATGTATTTTTTTGCGGCATCTGTCTAGTATTCAAAAAGGTATCCTTCAAAAGCGGTGGCAATGACTCAATCAGACAAAAATTTTATTGATTTTTAATGCATTGCTTGTACAAACCTGAAAAGTTTCGCGGCAGCACCACTCACTCCTTACATGGCCAAATTGAGGACAGCCGAAATTCCGGACCCCTTACAGAGTGGCTTTCGATAACTTGTACTCACAGGGCACGAGAGCCTGTTACTCGGCCACCGACTGCAATTACAGCTGTGTTTTTTGTTTTAATACGCCATACGTTTTAATACGTCCTCCGAGGATAGATTAGCAACACCTGCAGTCACTCCAGTAGCCGCCGACCACATCCAAACCACGGGATAAACTAGGTGGCAATAATTATATGCTTACCATAACCTAACAGCGCTAAATCATGCATCACATAAAGCGCCCGTTGCACCACTGCATATCTTTGTCACTAAACGAAACTCCGATTCATAGGCACATTTCTTCTGTAGGCCGTGGAGGCTCCATATCACGAAATTCTACTGTATATATCCGAAGCGAGAGAGCGAGAGAGATCCTAAGCTAACTAGTCATACGTCAACGTGCTTCTGACCATCAAAATTGCCTGCCGGTAAGCATTTACAGAGAATTCCCGTTAAGTTGCAGTAGCCAATTATTCGAACTGATGAATGTTGTGCCAGTGTCTCAATATTATTGCGATAACATATTTCTTTCTTGTAAAACAAGTAGGAGAACAATTGCCTAGCTGTTTCCTCGTGTCTAGGCATTGGAGCTTGGGAGCTTGGTCGAACAGTACATGACTCAGCCAAAGAGTAATTCCTCGGTTAGCTTTAATCTTCCCTACGGACTTCTGTACGAAAGATGGACAATCACAGGGGCGTTCACAATACCGCTTTATTCCATCTAATAATTTGCCACGTGATGTCTAAAAAGGCAAATTACAGTATATAGGGGGCGTTACGCAATCACAATTCCAGGTTACACATCCCTGTAGACGTCGGTGAAGCCTTAGATTATGGTCTCCTGGGATCGGACCATCCCAGCCACTGGCACCTTTACTAGAGAGCTGTTCGTGAAGCACATAGTGATGCACGTCTTACTGGTAAGTAAATAAAATTGAACCGAAAACCCGTACACTTTTTGTGCAGTGGCTGCGCGGGGAACACTATAACGTTGTAGCAACTGCACGGGGCTTCCACCGCATGCCCTAATGAGTCACTAAACGATTATGAAGGAATGAGGCCCTTTCTTGCGAATTGAATATTAGCGTCGCATGAACAGCTGAATTAGATGGCCAATAGTCAGAAAAATAAACATGTAAGTATGGTCTGATTCTTTCTTCAAAACGAAGGTATATTAACATCTTAATTAAGTAGACATTTTCTTCCTGCGCATTGTCATCCTCTGTATGTCCTGTGCCGAAAATATCGGCTTTTCAATGGTAAACAGAAATAAACTGGTAGCAGCAATTACATTGATCTATTTCGGCAGTTGAAGACACTATCAGAGATGGGTTCCCCCTTTCTTCGTGAAGTGAAATAGGTTGGAACTGCTGAGAAGATATCGGAGTAATGGCAGAATGAAACTGTTCCTCCAGCATCGATTGTTGTTACAGCAGCAAAAGAAAATAAATTTTTAGGAGGATATGACAAATTTCATTATATGCTTCCAACTAGGAGATCATACACCTTCTCAGAGAAAAATATATGGCACTCCATGTCGGCAGAATCAACTATCTAGAACCGGTTAAATTACGTCTAAGTGTTCCTTTTACAGCAACATCACAGAGAACACTAAAGTTTGATCGGATTGATGCTTTTGAGATATGCCATCATTTAATTGCTCCAGGAGGTGATACTTTCAATGCACAGCATCTTTAGTGCATACTTCTGGATGAAACTTGTGTTCGCATGTCAGTAGTAGGCATCGCGTGAAATTTGGCGTTCTCTCCGACATAGCTCGTTATAGCGTACATGTTGCGCTGCTAATACACTCGATTGCCAGAAAGATGACCATCTCCATAGGCATCGTTAGGAACCGGGCTACAGCGACTTGTTAATTCTAAATAATGCGCAGAGCGTGTAAGAAGGCAAATGGTGGGCTCGCCGTGAGATTTGAAGTTATCGTGCTTTGAACTTGCTCGACATATCACATATGGCGATATCGCAGTTGGAGGCAAGCGTCCTCCGCTTACGGCCGTTACGTGACCTACAGGAGATGACTCCGGATTTGAATTCTCGTGTGGAAGCCCCCAGCACCGTTGCTATGTCGACGCGTGCCGAGAGAAGCTGCTTACGCACGCGCTGCGCTGGATTTTATGGCAGCAGCGCACACGAGCCGCCAACAGCGACGGCCTCTGTAAGACGATTACGAGCGCATTGGGAGTACGTGCGCGAAATAAGAAGTATCGAATTTGAATAGACGTACGGGCACGGGGACATTACGAGGCCTCGCGTTAAAAACGTGTGTGCGGGACTTAGAACACGTGAGAGCGCTAAGCGCTTTAGATGTGAATGTTCTGCGGCTGAACACGATGACCTGGGTTCAATTCCTGGCTGCTGCGGCGGCATGACGTTATCGACAAAATTCTACATTACCGTCACTTGACGAAAGGTTAAACAATCGCAGGTCACTGAAATTATTATGGAGCGTTCCGCTACACCCTGTCTCAGAGCGTCTATATCTTTCGGGGGATGTTAAATCCTGTGAATTTATTTTATCTGAACAAACCGGATCTTTCCCCTTATTCTCGCTACCTCGCTCATCTGATTTCTCGCTCTCTCTATGGCTCTCTATGCTACCACCGGTATCCTCGGAAATGTTGTAGTCTTATTAGTGTGTAATAGCGCCTACCTATTTTTGTTTTTCTATGGCAGATCTATTTGTCTAATGTATTCACTGATCGAATGCATGTGTAATGAACTGGCTTTTTTGTTTTGATTTCTAACAGCCATAATGGTATAAATATGTGCTAGTCTAATCATGCGCGTTTCTTTTTTTATGTTTCATCTAGTGCACTGTGTCAGCTTGCTACTTCGCTGCCAGAGTCTCATGGCCCAGTCACGCATTTCCTCAGCCTTTAACAATGTCACCAAGTAAATAAAAAATTGAAAGAAACAAGGGAGCAAAGAAAGAGCTGGTGACACTCCTTCATACTTGGCACTCTTTCATACGCTGCAACGGGGAAGGTGGAAATGAGAGCGAAAGTGTGATGGAGGATGATAGGATAATGGTGTGTGCGACAGGTGCTGGTCATTAACACAGCAACATACTTAAAGTTGTAGTCGTGCTGAATTTGTATCGAGGCCCATAGCACAGGCCGGTCTGTGTGGTGCATCTGGTGTCGGACTATGGGCTCGAAATGAGGATTTTCAAGAATTAGCAACTAAAAAGAAATGAAGATTGGGTGGTCATGTAGTGTGTAAAATAGATGACTATTTGTGTGTTAGGGTAAAAAAAAAGTTGTCATGTTCGACAGGGAGAAATGAAATATCCGAGACGTGATCTACAGTATAACTCGATCTCAGTTTATAACACAACAGAACGGTCACCAGAGGTATACAGAAACACATTCCAGGACAGCAGAGAATCAAAAACGTAGTATGGAATTATTATTTTTGCTTGAACAGGTTGTAGGAAACGGCGAGGTAATACGGCAATAATTAAAATCGTAAGCGCAGCTTCTGTCCCGTAGTGGACATAAAAGCGAATAATGATAGGACAATGCTTTTAATTTACTATCAGTGGACGCAGTCTTGCTATCAAAAGCGTTGGGTTGTCTTTTTAGTTCATTTAAAAGTATTGTTTTTCTTTACAAAATGTACTTGTGTAAAAGCAGCAAGAACTTGCGCTGAAATGCGAGCATGAACGTAAGAAGCACATCGTACTCAGCTTAATAGCGAGTGTTTGAAATTCGGCTGTATGAACTACTGAATTTTCTGCAGATATTGACACGTGAACTTATTTATAGGGTGACCACATTTCACCGCATAGCAAATGTTATTGCACAGTGCAGGACGCACCTGCATGTATCAGAAGTTTTTAGAGTGTTATCGATGATTCGATCCGCTCTCTGTTGTCGCCGAAGCTTGTGTAATCCGACTGCATGTATGCGCGGTGCGAATGGTGTAGAACTTTCAGAAAGACACGCGGGCACCAGCGATTACCCTGGAACGCCTGATCGCTCATGTATGAAAACTGGCTCGCTTGACCAACACCACCTAGATAGCACAAGGCCTTTTCACTCCGATCCATGACGTCATGTTACCTGGCCCGACTGCCCTAGAATCTAATGGGGATGTTCCCGAGTAGGCAACAGTGATTTTGACGTCGCCGCTTTCATCACGCCAGCCTTGTCAATGGAAATTTTGGGTCAGGTAGTGTGACGTCATGGATCGGAGTAAGCAGGCCTTGTGCTATCTAGGTGGCGTTGGCTTGACCCGCCGATCAGATTTTCGACGATCGCCGACTGTGTTCGCCGCTGTCGCCGTTCTCTGAGTGTAGCCTGTTTTTGAGGGCACAAGTTCGCTCAATAAAACGCTGGTTTGGTCATTCCCAGTATTGCTGCTTTCTTCTCCGTCACTACTACGTGACAATATTTACGGGAAGCAGTTATGACATCTACCCGTATCTTTTCATAATGAATTTGAAGCCTACGTGGTAAGAAAGTAAGTTTGACTGGGCGTATATATAAAAGGTCGACGACTAACTGAAACAAAATAAAGGGCGACAATTACCATGGTTAAAGGGAATCTAATATTCCTAACTTATATACCCGTCTGATGTACCAGAAATTCATCAAAGCGTGCGTCCTTCTGACCTGACAAGCTGTGAAGTATGACTGCAACACCTTGAAAATATGTGCACACGCCTCACGCTCCCCGGTCTTTCTGGATACCCGTTACATACTTGCGCGCGAGGTTGAAATGAAAGTGCAGCTGACTGCCAACAAAATTACGTAGCGGCATTACAAGCCGCGTAACAATATTCTTAAAGGACAGGCATGAATTCGTAACAAAAATTAACTTTTCTCTTTCAGTTTTTGTCTTTCCTACATCTCCCGGGAGCTTTAGTGTTTTCTGTTGAAACTTGCACGAAAGAATCCCTAGAGTAATGTAAAAACTCCAGGGAACAATGAAGAGTTTCTAGTTCAAAAGAAAAAGAAGAAAGTTCCTTTCTTTAAATTACCTGAACGTCAGTGCTCAGTGAAGTTAACATTTACTCTACATGGCAACATCTGCTCGCTAGTAATGAGATTTGAGCCTAGCAAGCAATGCACTTCATAAGCTCTCGTCAACCACTAGCTGCACCGTGGAAGAAAATGAAAAGTGAAATGTGTGCAGCGCACTTTTTCGTAGTTTCATTCGCCATGCAGTTCAGTCTGCCTCGTTCAGTCAGAAAGCCGGTTTTCTCGCCCGGATGTATCCAGAGTCATTTCTTCGCGTATTTCGATAAACGCGATCGTAGTGCCTTCAATTGTTGCAGCTTCGTTACCTAGGTCGCAGCTGATTCAGGCATTTTGGAGAATCGTTGACTTGTTTCTGAATCTTTTCAGAACGGAATAGCAGGTTAAGGTTGAAGTAACAGACAGCATATGCTCAGACTTGTACGTGTGTGCAATCTTCTAGTAAGTTAATTCTACGGAAGTAATAGGAGTGTCCGTAAGCCATATTCCAAATCACGTTGTCCCCGAAACAAATGCACCATTGATATCGTAGCATTAGCGTCGTATAAGGAGATAAGTATCGGAACTCACTCACGTCTGAGCCTTTAGAGGATAACCTTCCGGTTGCAACGTTGTTTAGTTCGTTTTTTCTATCGTTGCTTTTTCAGTTGGTGAGCATGTGATAGTTGGCTGCAGTGTAGCCTGCCTTCATATATGTTTTTTAATGATGAGCAAGAATGTGGATAAGGTTGCCGCATATACCGTTGAATGTGTCTTGCTAAGGAGACTTTGAGTACGAAGCCTGCCTTATCATCATCGCATAATAGCGCCCCCCCCCCCCCCTTACAGTAAGACTCGCTCCTCCTCCCTCTGGTTTTGCTCCGAGTGACATCGATGTGCACTGCAAAAAGTGCACGTAAGCCATGAAAGACGATTGCCAAGTAAGAAGGAAAAATGGATGGATCCTATGCATGGAGGATCCTATGTCGAAATCGAGGCAAGTGAAGCGTTGTGCGCTATTTGCTTTCATTAGTAATAATTAGCGGGGATCTTGGCGGTGAATGTGCAATTTGTTCTGCGTTTACTACGATACGAGAGTGACGAGTTGATGCGAAATGTTACTTTGCGTTCATCACTGCCCTTTGTCTGCGTAGTCCACAGAACACATAAAAAACGTGTTTCCTTAAGGCGTTGTTGTGCGTCGTTGCTGATAATGTCTGAGGGCTGAGCATTATCATTTCCTCACATGGAACATCACATCGTGGAAGAAGTGTTAAACTTCAAACTTTAATTGAAATATGAGGCGGTGCATATTTAAATATTTCAAATTATACATATTGACATTGTATCCATACTTTTTTGGTCTGCACCACGTTTCGCTGCGTAGCGAAGATGGTCGTGTTCCGCCGGACACGCCTTTCGGGCGAAGGCGTCCTCGGCGCTGAGTGCGCTCTTTGGAGGCATTTGGCTGGCGCATGTGTAAGTGCCTATTCTGCATACTTGACAAGCACACTATTGAGACACCAGCTCCAAGCGGTCTCTTCAGGCTATGGATGATTGTAATGTTTGCGCTATCACAGCCCAGCACGCAACCTCCACACGCCAGGATGGACGGACGGACGGACGGATGGACGGATAGATGGACGGATAGATGGACGGATGGATGGACGGATGGACGGATGGACGGATGGACGGATGGACGGATGGATGGATGGATGGATGGATGGATGGACGGACGGACGGACGGACGGACGGACGGACGGACGGACGGACGGACGGATGTTGGGAGTGTACCCTTTGGAACGGGGCGGTGGGTTGCGCCGCGAAGCTCTTGCTATTATACTGTCTAATGTCCTACCTAAGTTAAACAATAAAAAAAGAAAAAGAGAACACTATGAAATCCCACAACCAAATTTTTGGATCCCCTATTGCGAACTGTGCTTTTGTACCTCTCCGCTTTTTGTCGTTTCCCTACTTTTCTTTCACCAATCCTCCAATCGCCTCTTACTAATGCCTACTGCGGACATGTTTACTTTTCCACTGATCCCGCTGAACCCAAGGGCTTCAAGGAGGCCAGTGGTGCCAAAAGCGACCGCTGGGTAGACGTCTTAACTTTCTAATAAAACACGCTGCATAGTTTCCTTAGTTTTACCCCAGCAAGCACATGCTTCTTCTTCCTTCTCATATCTCGCTTTATAGGTGCCTGTTCTTAGGCATCCCGATCTCGCTTCGAAAAGTAATGAGCTTCCCTTTGAGTCATAATAGATTGTTTCTTTCCTGATTTCGTTTTTTCCTCTTAAGTAGTTACTTATGGCAGGTTTCCTATCCATTGCCCCGCCCATTAGATTATTTCAGCCTCTTTCACTTTCCTCTTGACCGTCTTTGTTGCTCTGTTGCCCACCCTACAGGCCACATACTTGTTGGTAAGCTTCCTAGTTCTTTTCCTCCACTGTGAATCAATGTTTTTCCTGTACAGATACCTGAACACTCTCCTAGCCCATTTACTTTCTTCCATATTCCTCAGCCGTTCTTCATACTCAATTTTACTGCGAGCTTCCCTCACTTCAAAACTAGTCCAGCCCATTTCACCCTGCACAGCTTCATTTGTAGTCTTTCCGTGAGCGCCCGATACGAGGCGACCCACTGGCCTTTGGTCCCCATCGAGTCCTGGTTGTACCCCTGATTTAAAGCAAACAACCGCATTTCCAAAACTAAGTCTCGGAACCATTACACCTTTCCACATACCTCGGAGGACCTCGTACCTATTGTCTCCCCATAGCGCTCTGTGCTTCATTATGGCTTGATTTCTCTTCCCCTTCACTGTTATTGTTTTTTCCTGTGTTTCCATATATCTATTGCCCATGTTTATCTATATACCAAGGTATTTATATCCTGTTACCCGTGGTATTTCCTGGCCCTGTATCTCCACTGTCCACTGTTTTCATTGAATACCATAACACCTGATTTTCTAACACTAAATTTCAAACCTAAATTGTTGCCTTCCTGTCCACAGCGCCTTCCTGGCGCTCGCCTCCCCGCATCCCGGGGAGGCGAGCGCCAACTGGTGTTGTTGCAAGAAACCCACGAGTGTGATACTGTTGCAGTAGCAGCGCCCGGAAAGACAGGCGAAGAGGCAAGGAGACCTTCACTTAAAAAAAAATAAAACGTCTCAGAGACACTTAAGACTGCTAACGTGTGGGAATGCGAAAGCATCATAGCCGCTTTGGTGAAACATTTTTTTCCACGTCTTCATTGCCCACGCAAGCACTTGGGGACATTTTAATTGCGCCTCACTAAGGACAAATGAAAACACGCCAAGCGTCCCAACGCGCTCACTTGTTCGCGAGAAATTCATAACTTGAAAGACCGCTCAGCGGCATTCGATTGGGTTCCAATGCTTTTTATATTATACACTCATTTTATACACTCATGACGTCGCGCCACCTCCTACCCATCGGCTGCGAGGTCCCGTGCTCAACGATGCATGCGCTAGGCCACACGTTTAGTTGACTATAACCACTTAGAGCCGCCGTGGCGTCTAGGAAGCGTGCTTGTCTCCCACCCCGGAGGTCCAGGTTTGATTCCCACCCAGACCAAAATTTGCCTAATATTGTTTTCAAAGGCATTAATTTACTTTGTTTACAGGAATGTCCCTGAGAAATTTGATGTCAATTAGCGTATTCTTCATGTAGTTTTACACTTTGCCGTCAGCCATTTTTCCTACCAGTATTCGGTCACGCCCCGAATACAATACCGGATTTTCGGTTTATGGGGCATTTAACGCTTTCACATTAAACAAAGAGTCAATGCTGTGATGGTAATCATAAAACCATCTGGTTGATTACCTTTCCCTCAGAAAAGTAAAAGCAGGAATAGATAGAAGTGAGAAAGACGAACTCGGTAAATGCCTACAGATGCGTGAAGTCGTAGTCCAGGGCGCTCGTAGAAGCCAGTTGTTTTAATATAGCACTCAAGTGCCTACGCTGGTCGGTGATTGGTGTTGGCCGGTTGCAGTGGCATCTGCACTCTCAATGGAAAATCATCGATAGATGCCACAATGCTTTGGAGATTGATTTGCTATTAATGCGAAAGGCAGAAATTGAGGCGTTGTCGTCGTCGGCGTGTCCACCCGATGGTACAACAAGGCTAAGAAGCCTCCACCTTTGTTGGTAGACGCACCCTCGACATATGGTGCGAGTGGAAACCACGGCCCTCGGTTCATTGAGATGAAGTTAATTATTGCATACGTAATTGAGTTAATATAGGCACTGGAACCCATAACATCTGGTGTTAACTGAGGTGAGGTTAAGGCAAAGTTAATTAGGATAGAGTTAATCAGGACACTCGAGCCTACGATCTTTGTTGGGAGACGAAACCTCGACCGTTGGTGTTAATTAGGGCGAAGGTAAATTAGACGACTAAAAGAGAGTGTGGCATCGCGCGGTGGTCGCAATGTTTTCGCATTCATCCACGTAGGAATAGTAAGTGTCCCTTGAATTTTACAGTGGAGCTGCTTGAATTTCGGTGGTCAGGATTTTAGCGCGATAGAGCTAAGGGCCCCGTGTCGCATAATATCCGATCTCGGTGTCCGGCGCCGGCGACATCATGAGCGAGAATTTCCGTATATATTTAGCGATATGTATATGTTATGCCTTCCTATAATACATAAACTAGAAAACAGCGGGGATAACCGAGGGGCCCGATTTTTATTAGTCATATCATAAGATGCCAACACACACTCTCACCAAGGAAAACATAGGGGAAATGACTTGTGCCTTATAAATGAAATAAAGAAACGATAAATTATTGGAAATGAATGTGAATGAAAAAAACAACTTGCCGCAGGTGGGGAACGATCCCACAGCCTTCGCATTTCGCATTCCTATAAGGCATGTGCTATATGCGGGTTATATTGCCACACTATTCTATCCCAAATGTTGCTCATATCTTGACCTTCATTCTTGAGAAATTTATACCTGAGAATTTTGAGAATGACAAACAACAAACAAATGTCATGAGACAAAAACACTAGCAGCGCATGCCTTTTATGTTGAATCCTCTAGGCAGAAATGTTAAAAGTACGTAACAATAAAAGAACCATGAAAATTATTCTTGTTTGTTTTTATTTGAAGTGGGTTTGCACAACCTGCAGAATCACTCAAGCAGCCCACTCAAGAGGCTGCGTTTCTGTCATAACGCTTGCTTTCGTACATAGCGTGCATCGCCAGCGTTTCACGGTAAACATTACGGTTACACAACTTGCAGTTACTGGGGAGCGTAAGAAGCTATTATGGATATTCGAATGCTATCGTACTATACTTTTTAAAGGTGAAGCTTAAGTGGGTGGCAGAAAGAGAGAGAGAAATAGCTTCATTTAGTGTCCAGCAGGTTAGCGGCACAAGCTTAAGCCTAAACGGCGACAGTAGCCCTTGGGCCCTGGAGGCGTCTTCTGCCAGCTCGATGGCCTAGAGTTGGCCTTCCGGGGCCGAGCTGAGCAGCACGTTCTCCCACTGCTCATCATTGCTTATGCAGCTCTGTCCAGTCGCCTGAGGGCAAGCCCGTAGAATGTGTGGCCGGTCCGGCCAGCCTTTAAATAATTTAAATTTGTTGGAATACTGGCCTGCGCAGTAGTGACTATAAGTGGCCGGGTTTGCATGCGTATTGCTTTGGGGTAAGCGCCAGGCCACGGCTTGTTCCTTAATAAGTGTTGGGTCGGTACGGGGATACTGGGCCCTTCCTTGTCTGTAATGAGTCGTGATCTCCCTGTAGCTAACGATGCAGGCTCATCTCGACCCCAGGGGCGGCTCAGTGGTTAGGCATGTAAGTGTCCCGTAATTTTTTTTTTCGTGTCCGTCCGTGAACAAAAATTATCATCATTAGTAAAGGCTCAACGCCCCCCCCCCCTCCCTAGGTAAGCTAAACATGCAATGGCTTATCCCCGTCGTAATGCAGTGGCTACAAGCACTCAGCAAACTAAAGCGAACAGTACATACATTCGTTGCAATCACGCATACAGCGTACGCAACAGCGAATGTTTCAACAAAGCACAAGCTCAAATAAAGCATCTGTCCTTATCAGTCATGGCTCATACCCCCGTAAGCAAGCAAAAATGCAATGGCTACAAGCGCTCAGCAAAGGATGGCTCACAATGCATACATTCATTGAAATCAGCCACACAGCACACAAACCAGCATACGTTTCAATAAAGATCGAGCTGAAAACAAGCATCCGAACCATCAACAACACATTTCCCAGCCCCCAGAACAGTTGTAGCGATGGTTTTGCAAGAACTACGCCGGACATCACCTTCGCAGGGCTGGCATGGCGCGTCACTTTTTTCTATCTCGAATCAATAGTAGGGGTCCAATAGGTGGTCCATGTTTTGTTCGCAGCCGCAGACATTTGATGCCGCTTTTTGAGCCATTCCAGTAAGTTTTGAATAAGCTCTTATAAAAGCAGTTCCCAAACGCAAGCTACATAGAAGCGATGTCTCGCGTAGGCGGTGTTCCGATGGGCGTCTGAGTAGCAGCGAAGGGTTTAAATTGTGTAGTACGGGGCGCCTCGTATGTGGGCTTTTCCGGTCTGGTAAGAAGAGTGTGCGTGACAGGTGGCGGAACTGACTCAGAGCATCTCTCCTCAAAGTAATCAAAGACGTTAAGCGGACCGCGGAAACGGAGTTCTTTGTGCGATTATTTGGGGCAGGGTTCGATGAAGAATCCAAAAAATTAATTTCGTATACCGTATTTTCTGTACTGAAATTCGGCGCATATGTAAAGCTTTACTTGAATACTAACAGTAGATTACTACCTTGATGTTTCTTTATTTGGCTATATTCTAATTGTTGCTGGTAACATTTAAACTCGACATTATGCCCCAATATTGTCATCAACTATTTGTACCTCTCCGGTGTATTTGTCAAAACTTGTAACAACTACGTCAGGAAAATAAATCTACATTTGAATTCAAATAGCGCTAAGCACGGGAGCACTGTTTCACGGTTTTCGCCTTGGTGTGGCCGGCTCAAAGCGCTTTTTCTTTAAAATTGATTTTGCAAGTTTCGCGTAGCGTATGCGTAGGTGGCGTGAAAGAGCGTAGGTTAGGGCGTGTTGGTTCATACCTGAGTTTTTTTAGCGCACGAAAAGGGACGAATGACAGTGGCAAGACGCGGACACAGCGCTACACAGACGCGGACATAGCGCTGTGTCCGCGTCTTGCCACTGCCCTTCGTCCCTTTTCGTGCGCTAAAAAACCTCCGTAGGTGGTGCACGAGGACATCGCCCACATGCTGTTGTACTGTACCCAATATACCCCAGCGAAGACAAAATGTGTTCTTTAAATGAGGCTCTTGGCATTCATCTATTGGAAATTGGGCCAAAACATCGACCAAGAGCAGGTACCTAGGGTAGTACGGTTGCTAATACATAACCAGTTATATCATACCATGTTTTCATTACACACGGTTTGAGCAGTCCCCCCCCCCCCCCCCGCTGACCAAATTGACAGACGTTTGACATCTAAAGGAAGAGAAATCAACATTAAAACAGCAAGTAGTATATTTGGGGATTATGTTTAGGTTTTACGGAATTGAAAAATAATTCTGTTGCAGATAACGCTATTCTACTCCTTGAGCTGGAATGTTCAGAGAGGCGGACTTTACTAGGACAAGAAATTGAAACACATACGTAACTAATGAAGAAAAATTCACTAATTAATTTGTTAATTGCCTAGTTCACTGCGCAAAATAAAGGGAAAATGAGACATCCCCACGATGTTAGCAAGTGCGACAAAAGGAACCCATACGGTTTCCTCGGAAGAAAAAACTTCGCAGTTGAAGAAAAATTTGTCCTCATCCGGAACTCGAACCTGGGACTACCACTTTTCCGGGGCAGCCACTCGACCATCCGAGCTAACCAGGCGGCTAGCAGATGGTAGGGCCAAGTCAAACTGAACTACTGTGAAGAAAAGGCAAGAGTTTGACGTAATAGTTCTGCGGGAACACGCATGGTGGAAGGAAGTAATTAGTATAGGGAAACTGAGACATCCACCCGATCGTAGTTTCCTCGGAGCTTCGCTAGGTACCTGTATTAGGATGTACGCTGGTGCAGCACACCACACTGCCCAAGCAGACATCTCTAATTGTTGTCACCTGAGCGGTATCTCAATAGTGTTCAAGGCTAGACATACAGTATTAACATGTTGCATCTATGTAACGTATAGGCAATGTTCAGACTTGACTCGCCTCCTATTTCGATCACGGGCGGACGTCTGGCAGGAACTATAGACCCGTCTCCGTTAGATATTGGGGATATATAGAAGATTGGATCTTCGTAACGACACGATAAGATGTTTCTCAATCTAAAAAAATTGGTTGAGTCCTCTGAAGAAAACTCGAAAACATGCCATTCGTTCGCCGTGCCGCGTCCTGCGCGATCCCAGATATCGGAACGCATGGAGCCGGATGTTAAACAGCGCTGCGATCACACTATAGCGCCGCCCTCAATAAGTTGTTTATATGGAGGTAACGGCCTTTTTTACTACGAGTGGTACGGCAATGTCATTGCCGTAGCACTTCCTTTCCAGCGCTGGTGCTTCACACAACATTTCCTTGCGTCTAAATCAGGCAGCGAAGCAGCAATGACGTGCCTTAGCGAGAGTGAAAAAGAAGCACTTTTTTTGGCCACAGTTTCTTTTGCATCTCGCACCGTTCAGCCTCTCCACAAGATACAGTGGTTATCATAATGAAAGGGAACAGCTATTTTTGTCAAATGTCCACAGCGGATAAACAGACATGCCCTGCATAAAATTGTTCAGTGACAAAAATTCTACAGGAAAGCTTATTGTTATGTCTGAAGCTCCTCGATTTTAACGTGGGTATCACGAGCTATCATCGTTTAAAAGAGTTGCGGTTTCCTTTTAGGTTGACGATGACCGTACATTTACTGAAGCCAGAGTTAGGTTTGCGGACACTATTTTCCGGTGTCCCGAATGAAGGGTGCCGGACGCAGGCGCCAATGATCAAACCATATTACTTAAAAGAACTTTGCTGAATATCTGCCTACCCGGAGCAAGGAAAACCAGCTGCAGCGATGTTGTGGTGGTTATACGTACGCACCACACCCCATGAGTGCACGCGAGGCTTTTGTTCCTCACCCCAATCAACACGCGTGACAGAACTGGCTTGACTACCATCAGTAGCTATGGCCTGCTAAAGGATCTGATTGTATCCACAGCTCACGCTTGGATTAAGAGACTGTTCGACGTAACGTAAAACATGTCACAGCCAATATAGGCTGCTTTAGTTTCGTGTCCCTACCTGCTGCGTATGCAACGCGTAGGCGCTCAGCCTACACTAGTGCGCAGAGCGCCTGTGTCATCGTTTTGTGTTTTCTTTCCCCGTCCTTGTGTAACTTATCAGCAGTCAATATCATATGCAGTAAACACCAACTTGGCAAAGCTTAAGTTCTTCTGTACATCAGTAAGTTTTTCATCAAGCCACTTGTTGCGCGTTCTGTATGCGTTGTGATGTGGACAGATTTATTGTCCTGATTCCGCGTGTTCCCCAGAGCCATCTCGCGCATCTTTGTAAGAGCTTCACACAACTAGCCACCGCTACCGCTCGCATCGCCAGCCCTGTCGCCGTCACTTCGACCTTTTCTCCGGCAACGGCATCTTCTGAGAGCACTCCTCAAGACCCCGACAAAGGTGAAATGGGGGAGTACGCACGAGACGCCGAACATGGCAGGTACGCACTAAGCATGGGCTCCGTTGACATGCAACACGTTTACGTGTGCAGGGTAGTTGTGTACGTTAAACAAAAGCTATATTGGTACAAGAAAAACAAACGTCGTTTTTCAAGCCACGCTATCTGAGCACTACAACTAGGATTTTTTGGCATTACGGAACAGATAATATAGTTGCAATATTCTATATCCGTCACAGAATTAAAATGCCCAGAATTAACAATATCGAAGTGTAACAAACTTATGATTCTGTATAATAATAGCAACAAAAGAGTCTATATGAGTAAGGCGAATAACATTATTCAGCTATAACTGAGAATTACATGGAATATATTTTCGGTCTAATTCCTTATTCAACGGATGCTAAGTACAAAAATAATGGGAAAGCTTCTTTGCTATTAAATTTGTTCCCAGCAATTGGGTTCAGTTGCTCAAAAAGTCACTGCAGTGAATCTAGAGCCTCTCTTCTTTATTTTTTGACATACTTTCGTGGTTTCACAATAATTTGTTGATTGCGACGCATGTACTACAGCTATACGTTTAAATTTTCTATTTAGGCATTGTAATAAACACAGAGAAGACCGCATAATTCTGATGGTGGCGTTCATATATTAGTTCCAAGCTTTATTAGGGCATAGTTTTTTATTGCATGCAGAAACATATGATGAATATTGCTTAAGTTGTGTCTCCTTCCCTATGCATCGAGCCATACAGCATTGCTACTTCGATTGAAACAAGAAAAAGTGGCAATTCATTGTTGTAGTTTGTGTATCACCCTCCAGATATATATAGCTACAGCAACAATAAAGCAAGGTTTACCGGGACCATAACAGTGATTTGAGTTGTACTATTCCAACTACCCTGTAAGTTAAATGCGCTAAAAGTACAGCTTATGGCGGAGCATCACTGTAGTTTGCGTCAAGAACCCACATGCAACAACTGTCGACCCGTACAAGTGTTGCTCGTCCCTGAGAAAGATCGGAGCTTGGGTAGCCCTCATACCAGCTTTCACCTGCAAGTAGAGGTGCTTAATCAAGGACGACGGCACATGCAACAACTGCGGGATCCCGCATAAGAAACTGTGTGCCACCTGCTCTTAACCTTCCACACGACATCACCCGGAGCGCTTGCTCAGACCGTCTGACCTCCGCAGTGACCGGCATGCTCAAAGAAGATGACGGTAATTTCACAAACTTACTGGACTTTTTTTTAGAATGCGGGGTTACATAGATATTTTAATATTTTCTTGTTATTGTTTAAGCAAACATTCCCGCAGAAACACCCTTGGGGTTTGTCTAAGTGCGCGTAAGCATCGTGCCACTTGTTCATCTCCACGCAGCCCGGTGTCACTGTCAATGTTAGGAAACTTCATTCGGGCCAGTATAAACGACAGCGCTGCGGCGACACCAACTGCTGTGGATGGCGGCGGAAGGTGAATTGACGACGCATGCAACGCACTGCCGGTGGCGGCACGAGATGCGCTGATGACGTTCCGATCATTATAATCGCTGTCGCTATTGAGCACCGTGTCCATTCGCGTCGAACCAGTATGAATCGCGATCAAACGTACTCGGCCGCCGCCACCGCCGCGCCGACCGTGCCTTTAAAGCCCCCTGCAATGCCCTCAAAGAGTGCCGATTGCTGATAGCTTCGCGCGCTCCGTTCTCACCGGTTACTTAGCGTTTAAGAGAGAGCGTTGAAGAGACGCACGCGATCTCATACCTTGAAAGCGATCTGCGAAAGCGGCGGCTGAATGCGGCGTGTGCTGAGAGCTCCGTGAGTGCTCTGTTCTCGCCGCCTCGTTGGCCCTGAAGCGAAAGTCACCGCAAAGATGAATTCACTCGATGCTGCGCGCGGTATCTTGAAAGCGGTCGTCTTATGGAACCGACGGACGGAGGGACAGATGGGCGGTTATCTCGTTGGGTAAGCATAGAAATGTTTACGCATTTAAAAGTGTAGTACCGTGAATGGATTGGCTTGTTGGCGATTCATATTCAGGCAGCAACCACGCTAAACACACGCGCAAAAGTGAAGGCACATGGAAATTACAGGCTGCGATGACGGACGATCCCCTTATTATTCCAACAAACGCACGTTCAGATAGAATGGAATAACTTCGCAAGGCGTAATACACGTTAGGAACTTATAGGGGCCGGTAAAATGTACATAATGGCGCATACTCGTACTAAATGCGCCTGGTCATACGTTTGTGGTCTAGTTCATAGTTGTCAGATAACAGAACTGATGACTAACAGACAGAATTTTTTCAATGTTGATATTCTGTGGGCTTCGGTCATTTCCCCGGTCAATTGCTGCAACGAGAGGCTTCGCGAACATCATTAGAGCGTGATGCAAGCAGTGATAGGGGTGTACGTAGAAAGCAGTGCAATTGCCGTACTGCATTTGACAAGCGAATAGTGTTAACAAAAGCAGCAACCAAATCACCTGGGAAGTAACCGAAGATCAATATCGAAATAAAAATGACTCAGCGTAGCATCTGTTTTGTTACCTGACAAATAATCGCATAGTTGTCTGTAACCCTATTGCGAGTTGAATTTACCGCGCGAATCTACCATTTTTCACGGGTAACCGGCCTCTGCGTCACATTTTTTATATCTTAAATTTGTTTATGCCTCTGGCGAGGCATTTGTCTGTCGCTATAATAGACAGGTTTAGTTGGGCGTCCGCAAACGTCCACGTGCGCAGGAGCGTGCCTACGTTTCAAAGGACGCCCTCGTTGTAGCGTTTGTTCGCCGCACGCAAAAGACGAGAGTTAGAATCGTCACTTGCAAGCGCAGGCGCCGGTCGCATGTTGTTTAGTGCCGCCATGCGCCAGCTTCAGAAACTGGTGCAGACCATTCGCGCGCCTTCGTTCGTTCGGAGCCACCTGGGAAAGTGCGCTCTCATCGGCACGCCATACAATGCGCAAGGAATTCACGCAGAGCCGTTGAGAATACGCGAGAACATCACGCACTACTATGACTGTCTGTTAAATACGTTGTCAGTCCGCAAAACGTGCCATCTTTTGTGTGCCTTGAAGTTCGTCCGTGTGCTTGTGAAGTGAAACCAGGGGTTAAATCTGCGGGGCAGCTGGAAGACAGAGCTCAAAACAACTGAGGTCACTCCCTATAGGTCCGTTGCGCGCCATCTGCGCTGTAAAAGCCGATAGGTTGCTACACATGTATCTGCGAGTGTTTACTCCAACTTAAGCTGCGTGAAACAGTGTAATACTTAAGGCGCATTATATTGCGTCGCGGTAATTATTGCACTAGAAAGAACATGCACTTGACGAACTACCATTGACTGAACTTATGTAACAGTGCGTCGTCGGAGCGAGTCACGTGCCCCAGTGGAAAACAAAAAAAGCCGGATTATTTATCGACACAACGAACAGTGGGTCAGAGTGATCCTTGAGGTGGATTACTCGTGCAGGAGAGGGGTGTGAAAGTATGCCATCACTTGCATTGACCTAGGAAGAGCTAAAGTTTTAAATGGCTGGTGTTTATGACTTTGGTGATGTCACCTTGGGCCGCTCATGCTGCCTGTTCTTATTGTTTTTGGTATTGTTTTTTTTTCTTTTTTTTCTTTCGTGCTGGCGCTTTGTATGTGTACGTATGCCTAGCATCGTCAGTATACAACAAACAGCTGAACTCGCCTGTGAATTCTGCGGGTCACTTTTCGGAGAAGAATCACCTCATAATGCGTGTGTCGCATAAGGAAGGAAAGTTTGTGGTGAGTGCCGAAAATTCTGAAAAGGCAGTTTTGAAGCATTTTTATCGGATGGATGTTAAAGGGTCAAAAGTTAAACAGCAGACCCTTGCGACGCTACAGGATAGAAATCTGGAATACCTTAAGTCTCGAGTCGAGAAGGCTAAAGGTTTAAAACTGTAGGAACTTCCTTTTCACTTAATACCCGTAAACCTAATTTCCCGTTCAGGACCATGATCTCAGAAAGGGGTCTTGGCAATGTGTAATTTGAACATACCTGCAGAAACAACTTCAGGCTCTTAACGTTGTTGAACCTTTCTCTATTAGTGGCTCAGAGAATGTGGTTAAATTTCTTAAGACGCAGAATCCTGGCTCATGTTTGAATTTTAGTATTGACGTTGCAAATATGTTTTGTGAGTTACCTCATAATGAACTTATGAATAATGTCAAGTGTCGTCTTGTTGATAATATCTGTAATAAAACTGCACTTAGGAGCTTCACAATACAGACTCCATTTTGTTCTCTTTTGTCCCCCTGCCCGGTGTCTTGTTTCAGCTTCTTAGATTTGCAGGCCGTTATAATATCATTTCGTTCCCCCAAGCATTGTTTGCATCCCTCTTGGGATGATACTTGAATATGTTCCCAATAGCCGCGGGTTCCGTCGTGTCTATTGGGACCAATGTGCCATATGGTCTTCAAGTGTCCTTGTTGACTTGCTGTCTTGATCACACAAACTGATCCGTGATAGGCCGCGTTCAGGCTTGGCCTTCTTCTTACCAGTACGAAGTCATCGACGTCGAGTGTTCGTAGCGTTGTATTTTGCCTCTTATTGAATTTTCTCTTCATTCTTTCACGATATCTTGATCAACTATCTTCAGTTCTTGCTTCTTCTGTGAACTTTATGTTCTTGCCAATGGCGAGGCAAATTCGCTGTCAGATAAGGTGGTCTTTCAATTGCAAAGAATAGAGGAGTCCGTCCCAGCCCAGTTGTATACGAGCAGTTGTTGTCAGCTACTGCCGCTTCGAAACAACATTTCCGACCACCTGGAAACGCTGGATACATGCTAATTTATTGTTCGATGTCCCTGATAGCCCTTTTAGCTAGCCCATTTGCTGCAGGTTGATAGGGTGCAGGTTACCGTAACTTGATGTTTTGCTTTGCAGCCCATTCCAGTAGACGACGACTTCGGATAGCAAGTCGATTGTCGGAGACAATTACTTTTACATTGCCAAGCGTTTTTCTGTTCAGAAAGCACATTAATCTTTCTGCGTCATCTTTACCAAGTCTTGCTGAAATCATCCTGGTGCACTGATCAACGCACAACAGGAAGACTCGTGTCTTCTTAACTCCTTCAGACATTTTTCGTGTTCCGCAATGTTTAGATGAATAACCTCAAATGGCGTGTTATAATATTGTGGTATAACCATTTATTGCGTCAGTTGTCTGAATTTTACTTTGTTATCTTGCATTTAATACATGATAATACATAGTCTTTTGTTCCTTGCTGCATGCGAGGTCATGAGAACCTTTTGGCAATTTCATGCAGGTTCTCCAAAAGCCATCATGACCTCCTGATTAGTGGCTATCATGATGCACTTACAATATTTTTGGAACCGAGGAAATAGTAATGGCAACGTGTTAATTTTTAGTACGTTGCGAAACCTCGGTTCCTGCTAATATTCTTGCAACATTTGCCTCTTCATTATTCTCTGGAAGCATAATGGCTAATCGCGACACTGCGTCCGCGTCCTCCATAGTTGTTCCCGGGTGATGAGCTACTTAAAAATCAAATTGCTGAAGTTCACCCACCCAACCAGCTATCTTTCCTTTCAGTTCGGCTATCTTCAATATGTCGGTTAGTGCTTCGTGGCCTGTGTATAGCTTGAACGTTGCACCTGCCAAATATGAGCGGAAGTAGGGGACGGCTTTTAAAATGGCGAGAGCTTTTCTTTTTGTTGTTGTATAGTTCGATTCAGTTTTGTTGAATGTGTAGCTGTAGTATCCAACTACACGAAGTTGTTGGTTTGGTGGCCGTGATGAGTCTCTCTGATACAACACTGCTCCCGTGCCATAGTGAGATGCATCGTTATTCAATTCGAAGGGCCGCGCAAGGTCTCGTAGGCACAACACAGGATCAGAAGACATTATTTGGACCAACTCTCGGTAGGCATCGTCACATTCTTCTGCCTAACAAAAGGGAACATCGTTCGGAGTCACCCTGGTCAGACTGCGACTTTTGAGAGCATAATCTTGAACAAATGTTCTGAAATGGCCCGCCAAGCTTACAAACCCGCGAAGTGAGTGTACATCGTATCACTTTACTAGTTTGCTATGCGAGCTACCGATTCTCTTTTCGTATTCTTCCTTGTTCCATCCAAAACTCTGCCCAGACGTGTCACCTTATTTTTTAAGAACTCACTCTTCTTGAAATGAACTTTTAGCTTAGCATCAGATAACGCTGCCAGAATATGACCCATGTTTTCTTCATGCAACTTTTCACTTTTAGAGTCCACGTAGTCATTGTAGACATAATGTCGGCCACGTAGACATTGCAGAAGCCTCCAATGTAGGGATTCAAAACTGTGTTCATGATCTCTTGAAACCAACTAGGTGAGTTTTTCCATCCAAAAGGAAGACGGTTATATTCGTATGTGCCAAATGAAGTCGTCAAGGTGGTGTATTGCTTGGTGAGTTCTGGCGGTGGCACCTGCCAGGAGCCCTTGCACAAGTCTATGCGTGTAAAACAGGTAGAGCCCCTTGTTTCATCGATTATGGTGTGAATCCTTAGCATTGAAGAAAGAATCAACAGGGTTTTGTTATTTACTGCTCTCTAATCCGCACATAGCCGCCAGCCGCCGTCTTGCTTTGGAGTTGGAGCAATAGTGATAGTTGAAGCAAAGGCAGGCACCAACGGGCGTATTGCATTAGCATTTAACATCTTTTGTAGCTCTTGTAGCCACGCCTTTCTTTCTCTCATCAAGTTGTATGGCTTTTGCTTTGTGGACAGGTGAAATGGAACTTCGACCTTTGTTGTCATCGGTGGATATCCTCCCAAGCTACCAGTTAGTGGCAGAGCTGAGGAATTACACTGTTTCTTCAGCATCCCTAGGTAGTTTTCTTTTTGTTCCGAGTCAATCAATCAATCAATCAATCAATCACTCAATCAAATATTTATTTCCGTGGACAGTGCGGGGTTTCTTAGGCGAAAAGCGGCAATAACACCACTTGAAAATGCCTAAAAGCCCACGTAAATGACAGCGGCATTAACATTCATACATTCAAAAACAAATTTACAATAATAGAATAAAAAGTGCCGTTTAACAAAAATTTAAGGAGCTTCTGCAAATACAACAATGGGACAATCGAACAAATAAGGTCAACATACTAGTACACTCCTGAACGGTTGTACATTATAGCTGAAATATTTAATGTTCACGTAAACACATATCCTAAAATGGCGAAAATAATGAATGCGATACAATGAGTAATGAAACATTCTTGATCATGTTCGGACAATATATTATGAACGACATTAGACAACAGTTCGAAAACACTCTCGCATTTCTTCTCTTGTAAACGTAAAAATGTTGGCGTCCTTCTCTTCATATTTATGAAGTAGGGACGGCAGTGCGAATCTAAGAGACTGCAAAAAAAAAAAAATAGGTCATGCGGGAACGAGGAACAAACCACTTGCCGCTGCGGCGAGTGTGTGAATAAGTGTAATGCATGCTTAGGATAGATGGATCTTTAATAAACACTTTGAATTGTTCCTTTGGAAAGAATTAAGCATAAATTAAACGAAACTGGAACATGCGTTTCACACTCAAAAGGCGTTTTCGTGTAGTGCAGGGACCGGGCAGTAAACATTACGCGAAACAGCGCGCTGTGGCTTCCGGCTTCCGGCATGCGAAATACAATAGGAGACAACACGGGCGTGTTTGAGAGTGAGATTATGGCATGAATGTGATGCCGCATTTTTTCTTCATGAACACGAGGGCACTGAGACTTTCACTGCAGCATCACAACGATTTAAGCGAAAACAAAGAAATGACGTCACCATAATCGTTGGCGCGTGGTTGCGCTGGAAAGTGCTTCGGTCGCGCTATAGGCCCCGTGATAAACGGTCTGGAGGAAGAGGAAGTGTTATCGCCTCCGAAAATTTGTGCTTTTCGGGTCGTCGACACAAACTGCAGTTCCGAGCTGTTTTTGTAGGATAACAGAAAGCTGTGTTGATTGCGCATGTTGGCGCAGATTGGAGCGCTGAGTGATTCGCGGTGCTTGCCCGCCAAACCCAAAGCGAGTTTTTGTTGCAGAGTTAATGCCCATTAAGCTTCTACAGCCAAACGGGCGTACTTGTTCGAGAAAGAAAATAGGAATCAACATCGACCCTCTTTTTCCACTAACTACAATCCCATGCTCCTCCTTCGTGAAACAGCTCTAATGTGGAGCCTGTCGTGGAACGTCGCATTCCCGAACGCCTGTTCTTTCCTGTTCGTCGTAATGACCCGCAGAACAGAATGATACTTTTGCGGATGTGATGAAATAAAAGAGTACACTAGGTGCCACTATAGTGGCACCTAGTGTATACCTAGGTGTATACCACCTAGGTATACCTAACCTGATCGTCTCTCAAAAACATAATCTGCGTTACAGCTTCAGCAACTTAGTCTCCCTTTCGCTCTCCCTATCTTCCCTTCCGCTCTCTTTCTCTTCATATCCTCCTACTGTTTTCCCCTTGCAGAGTAGCCAACTGGAACTATGCCTTTGGTTAACCTCCCTGCCTTTCTATGCATCCTTTCTCTCTAGACGACAGACAGTTCTCGATAGTGCAATTCATGGGACCTTCGCCGCCGACCTCTACTATGCACAAGACGGCAAAAGCACCGATACGCTTCTTGAAGGTAACTAAGCTACACGAGTGCTTCTGACTACACATGGGCACTCTAAACGAGGGCGACCCCTCGTTTATCCTAATCATCATCTGACCTCACCCTCACGGGGTGATATGATAGTGAGGTGAGGGAGGGCGGATATTGTGAGGTGAGGTCAAGGGAAGGGCGCTGTTATGATGTGAAGCTAAATGAGAAAAAGGTGACTCGTACTGCTGAACTTGAGAAATGCAACTCAGGTGGTATGTCTGGTGGTTATAAAGTATGATGTTTTGAAGTGCGCTGGCAAGAAGTCTCTCTAGCGGAGGTGTATGTCGAAGCACACTATTAATTGACTAAATTCATAAATGGCTGTTCTTCTTAGCTGTAGCTAAACCAGTTGAAAGGTGTAGCCACTGCAAGCGGCAACGAGAACGGTAGCCGTGAGGGCGACGTTTTGCGGCCACTCCAAGATTATTTCTTTTTCACTGATCACCACTCGTCAGAGCACCCCTTTATCTTTAGTAAACGCCTTGGAATTTATATTTTCTTGCTCTAAATAAATCGACAAGAATTTGAGTTTGAGGATTTTTGGGCACTGATAGAGTTCGTTGACATATGATCTAAAGGAAGCATCGAGAAGAAGAAAACAACCATGTCGCTAATTTAGCTAGAGATTGTCTACAGTACACCGAAATCTTCGTTGTTTTATAATTAAGCTCGCGCATGGAAATGACAGTAGAGCGAGTGTGTTTACAGCAAACGTTCCCCTTAAATTTTTTCACTCAACTTCCACAATCTCGAGCTGTTTCACTGATTCCCAAGAATAAGCACAGCAGAATTGTTGAATAGATTAGCACGTAATAGATTATCACGTAGCAGGAGCATAGTATATATCCCCGACAAGTTCTCTGTTTTCAATCCGCGTAAACATATTCGGCATTAAAAGCATGGCTATTGCTTTGTTAGAAACAGGACAGAATTCAGCAATTAAGCTTACGTTCCATCTAATTCGCAATTCATATGCATAGATTCTAAAGAATAATGGACAGCTTCATGCTGGTAACAAATATACTTTCTGCTGGAAAAATATTCGCTTCGGCTTTTCAGTGCATTCAAGTAGACTCATTTAACCACTTGCGAAGTGTGGTAATTGGCACTAAACTTGTTTTTTTCTTTTGTTTACTTTGAATACTGTGGCATACATAAAAGGCGTGACCTCATGCTTGGCAAAAGCAGCATTAGTTTCTGAGCCGCGATGGCTGGCAGGAACTCCGAAAATTCAGCTCTAGTAACATGTTCGCATCTTAAGGGGAATTTCGTATTTCTAGAAATTCAACACCGCCAGTCTGAGGATTCACCACGGCAAAAACAATAAAGAGACCTCTAAAAGTTCCCCTGAGCCCCACCTCGGGCTTGGTGGAAAAACGAAGTCCGCGGACAGCATGCGCTGCTGAGAACATCTTAGCCAAGCTTTGCATTCGTGCGTGCCACGTAGAACACGCAAGCGGAGCGCAAGGTCACCATTCTCTCTAACACTCTCTTTTCAATAGAAGGTTCCTCCTCGCTCTTTTCTGGACTCTTCATTTCGTAATATAGCCGGTTGCAATGCGCGGCTGCTATTGGTCAATAGCTGACATCAATCAAGAAGGGTGTTTGAATCAGTGCGCCTCTTCCCACAGCTACTGTGTATATTTTTTGACGAAGTGTAATAAACAGGCTGAAATAAGCGAAAACCCGCTTTCGAAATTTGATACTGATTACGTAGGTCCCGAAGAAGCCGACTACCTCTGCTCGCGCTCGGTTGTGGCCTATCTTGTAGGAATTAAATTTTGATCACCTCGTTTAGCCGTCGCGTGCCGTTAGTTTCGACTAGCTTTGAACGCTCGACTAGCCTCGAACCACGCGAAACTTAAGGCCATACCCCATGCAAGCTTTCCAGCTCGCGATCAATCCTGGTCGCTCCTGGAATACTTACTGATGGCGCTTCAAAACGTGCAAGTTGGATAGTACTACTATCCGTCGGTCAAGCTGGCGAAGGACAAAGCTGGTCCGCGCCACGTAGCACGGTCAGACTGGAGCATATGAGCGTAGCACGCACTCAAGCCCTGCCCTGAACAAAGCAAACGCTACGCATAAGAACTATATTTGCATGTAGCTGCGGTCTGATACGTCGTGTAGATACCGCAGCCGCCGGGTGGTGCCGCCACGAGTTAATTTGCTAAGCGCACTGCGGCTCGTTGAGGACCGCCGGGTTTGGCTTACGTTTGGCGTGTCGTAGGCGCCAAAATCGGATGTTATGGCGTGTACGTTAACATGCAAACTCAAACAAACTGCGCATCCTCGTGATGTTCAGTTGGCGCAGTGTTATGGACACCTTCCGATGCTCCGTAGCCTTCGAACTGCGAGACATTGAAGAAGGAGCACAAGTACCGACAAGAACGTGTTTGATTGCAAATAACTCCACGCAATAAAGTACTTTTGCCGGCAAATTACTTCTGAAATCACCTATTTTAGCTTCAAATGAATTTTTCCACTTCGTTGAAAAGTGGGTCGGAGCCTCTTTAACGTTTTTACGCGTCGCTTGCACAAGAATGCCACAACGATACAGCTGAGTTGCATTTTAGTGAGACTGAGTGCGTGTGAGCCTGGCTAAGTGAAACTTTGGTGAGTTTGAGTCTGAGTTTGCCCGGCTGAGTAAATGTTTGGTGACCCTGAGGTCGAGTGAGCCCTGAACAAGAAATATTTGTTGTGAGTAAGTCTCAGCGAGTGCCATTTTGCCGACTTAAACAAAAAGAAAAGAAAAATAAATGTCACAGTTTCACCCGAAAGGCGAAGCATCGCTTGCGATAGCAAATTAGGAGAGAGCCATACGAATAACGATAGTACTTTTCATCGGCCGTGCGAACTATCTGTCAAAATGTTGGCGTGAGGAAACGCGGCAGCTGCACCGAGTGAACTGGCCTTCGTGCATACGTGCTGTCGAGCGCTTCAGCGGAAAGCGAGAGCGAAGAACACAGAGCACACACAAAGCTATCAGCCCCTGACGCACCTAGACTATACCACAATCGCAGATCGCTCTCACGATACGGCCGCGTGATCACGCGCATCCGCCACGTACGCATATGTAACCATATCAGAATGCCCCATCCCCCCTGTGCCTTCCAACGTTGGGTGTCACGCGCAAAGCGGAATGTGGCGTAATTCCTGCCCACGTTCCTCTCTTTCGCACGTACGAGATTGAGCAGATTAGAACCCTCCACCATTCCTACCACCACCCCTCCCCAGCCCCCCCCCGAGCGGTGGGAGACCTTGTTGTCGAGCCCCGACCTACCGACCCAGCTCGCGCTGGTGGCTAGGGGCCAGGAACTGCTGGACGCATATGGGACCTGAGAATAAGGTTCCACCCCATCTGGTGCTAGCGGGCACCGATGGTTACTAAGGGCTCAAAATAAAAGTTGATTCTCTCTCTCTCTCTGGCCGCATTTTCCCTGTTTTGAGCCGTTCCCTGCATTTTTCTTCTGCCTGTGCAAAAACCGTGGGCCAATCTCAAAGATATGCAATACCGGGCCGACCCGTGACGGAGGTCAAGCAGGCTTTAAACACTCCGCCAACGTGCAAAAGTAAGTTTAATAGCATGGGTCGGAATAAAAGCCGCATCACATAATAATGTGATAATAATGAATACCCCACTTCGACCCCCGTCGGCCACGTCTACGCCGGCACCGCCCTCCCTTTGTCGGGGTTCCAAGCACTTGCGTATCTACGTTCGTTTCCTTCCGCTCTACCGTAGTTGTGGTCCCGACAAAGCGTCACGTGTACATAATTTCCTCCGGCTCCTCGGGTCGGTGGTCCCCCCTACCATGCGAATGTACATAAAAATCACGGTAAATGAGTTCGTACCCCTGTTCAAAATTCTGTGTGACCACTGTGTCGAGTGCCAAACAGCTTCACTGGTCGTCCACCTTGACACATTAGAATGACTCATGATTTTTTTCTTATCTAATTGGCTGACCAGAGGCGAGGAGCACGCAGATGTGGAGAGGGTTATCGGCTGAGCCGAACTGGCGCACTGAAATTAGATAACCTGATGAGGAGGGTGGGGTCAGCGTCTGCGATTAGCCAGCTACTTGCTTTGCTTTCGGTATCTCGTGGAAAATCGCGGCGGCGTGCAACAGAGGGAGGAGGCGTAAAAATACAATTAAACTGCATTTTCAGCGAACAAAATGCGGCAGAGCGATGCTCTCTACGTCCTGAAAGGGCTTGGAAACCTTGAACTAAATTATATTGTGGAGTATTACCTGCTGAAACCACGATCTGATTATCAGGCACGCCGTAGTGGGGGACTACGGAAATGTAGACCACCTGGGGTTTTTTAGCAGGTCCTCTATGCCTGCATCAGCCTCCTCAGAAGAGCACGCAGTGCCGTCAGTGTGTCCTGTCGTGTACAGCAAAACTTTAATATAGGCTGTGCCGATCCAAAGTCTATGAATTGTGTGCTGCATAAGGTGGAACATCCCGCACCACTTGTCAACCAAATTTCTCAGGACATTCGACCCCAGAGGTTGTTTGAAAAACATGCGTCATTCTTCGCTAGAGGTAATAGTGATAGCACTGAATTTTGGTGAGCTTCCCACGCCATGTCATTGATTCGCCACTGACCGATACGCTGTAAGTCACCCGAGGATATCCCACGTACATGCGGAAGATTCAAGCGAGAAGTCATAGAAGAGTGTCTTCGAGGCTGCGAGATAGCCCACGAACCATCGAAGCAAAATATTACATCGTTTGTCTAATAATTGCGCAGGTAATGCACATTAAGACTGATCTTTTCCAACGTCATCTGATGCTTGTAAAGCGACGAAGAACGTTGATAAGATAATTCACTTTCTCCTCTAGTACTTTTACGTGCGTTGACTATGGGAACAATCTGTAAAGGAGCATGCCTAGTAATTTGTGTTGCTGCACAAGGTCCAAGCTAGAAGAGACAAGCTATACCGAAACTTTCTCAGGTATTTTCTGGTAAAGAGAACAACAGTTTTTTTTTTTCATTTGAAAGGCTTTTGCCTCTCCTTTTAAAGAACTCATCAATAATGCCTAAGCACTCTTGTAGGCTTGCGCACTGAGTTTAAATGCCCATATGTAGAAGTGGTCGTCAGAGATAAAATAGTGCGAAGTAGGCAAACAGTAGGCTTTACACAGTTAAAGGCGAACGAACAGGGTACATTTCTTTGCGGAACGCATTGGCGCGTTGCGCTTACCATAAGCTGTTTCTGTAAATATTTTGCTATCCCTTATGAACTCTGCAAACCATCTACGGGTTCTACCTGACATGTCTGAATGAATCAATCAGTAAACCACTTGCACCTAGCGTACTGTTTCAAATGCTTGCTTACTGTTCGGAAGCACAGCAACAGAGATCATACCGCAGCTTCGATCCTGCCCAGAAGATCACACAAGATTTAGCATAGCATCAATTGAATACCGGCTCCTGGAGAAGCCTACCATTCTTTCAGATAGTACTCCGGTGCATTCCTACCGCCACTGAAGTCTCGCATCTATCAGCTTTTCCATTAAGTTAGACAGGCAGCTCGTAAGACTAACAGGCCAAAATTAATAAAGAGATATTTGAAGCTTGCCAATTTAGCACAGGAAATTTCCATGCAATTTTCCAATATGTAGTACGGTATTATGCGGTCCACAAGTTATTAAAGGGCCCATCAGCAGGTCACATAGCAAATTTAAGTCATACACTGGAAATTGTTACGTGGTCTCTAGGGAGCGCTCTACCATAAAAACTTTACATGTGCTTGCCGCGGTAAAGCTAGGGAAACGATGGAGCATGTTTTGTTAGAATGTAAAGACGTCTGCCCAACAGTCGATTTAGGCACCACTGGCCTCCTTGAAGCCATTGAGTCCAGCTAAAGCAAAGGAAAAGTAAACATGTCCGCAATAGAGATCAGTAAGAGCCGATTGGGATATTGGTGGAAGTAGGGAAACGACAGAAAGACGGAGACATACAAAAACAAAGTTCGCAATAGGGGATCAGAAAGTTTGGTTGTGGGAGTTTATAGGACATTAGGCACTATAATAGCAAGATCTTGGTGGCGCAACCCACCGCCCTGTTCCAAAGGGGACGCTCATAACATCCATCCATCCATCCATCCATCCATTCATCGACTTTCAAATTTGTTCATTAATAGCCAAGATATAAATGTTTGAGGGTCGCGAACCAATGAATTGAGGAGGTGAGCGTCACCGCCAGCATAACATCCTCTCCACTTGCCCACTTCTAACCTCCGTTAGGGAAATTCCTGCCTTGTGTTCTTCCCTACTGGATCCGGAAGTTTGCGTGAGGCATACATCACGCCCCCCCCCCCCCATTACTTTTACTTCACCCGTAACTCTCTTATTACAGTACGAACAAGAAAAACACGCCGACATTATGTTTTAGGTTTTACTATTTCTCTAAACTTTATTTGGCCTACTGAAACTGCTTTATTTGTGCACCTTCCATCTTTGCTCGCTTGGAAACAGTGTACCCTCACTTTAGGTGCTGCAAGAATTTCAGTTGCGACGACATTTGAGTTTACTGTGCAAAAGCTTTTCCTTTCATCCATAGGGCGAAAGACGACAGGAATGCCTTCAAATGGTATCTCTTTATACGTGACCAACGTGAACGACTTTAGCGTCTTCGTCGAACTCAGTATCTTTTTCCTCGCTAACTCGATATTTTCTTATTGAAGTGGTCATAATCATTCAGCTTCACCTTTTTCGCTCAGCTGGCCTCGTTCGACATGGTATTTGCTTTCCTCGTAGTCTGTAAGCTTTAAAACAAGATATTAGTAAACTTAAGTGACGTTCCATGGTGATTTACAAAGGTTAGTTAGTAATCTGCCCTGGTACAATCTAAGGATTACTTTCGCTCCATTCCATTACTCCGGTAATGTCCACCATTCGTCACCGGTCGATCCCAATCATAACACCAGCGTAGCGGTACTCGCACCAATGTCGAAGGACCAGAATGTTTGTGGCTAACACAGCTGCTTGTGAACACGTTAAAGACAGCCCAATGAAAACAAAACAAGAATTTTAGGCGTAACGTTAACCCTTAAGTGCCGGCAAAGTGTTCTAGAATCCCTTCTGAGAATAATATCTCTCTATTGCACATCGACATAGCGTGTGTTTTGCACTTTCCAAATATGTCTGACACTGGGTTAGTAAATTCACAAATTGTGCCTTACAATACGCAAATTTAGGCGCTCTCGGAAGGTTCCGTTAATCTAACATCGTTCATTGCCCCGTAGTAAGTGAAGTATCGCCATAGTCTCTGGCGTCAGAATCACTGCATGTGTCTGTAGCACAGAAAGCACTGCCATCGCTGTCAATGTTTCTATGCAGAAAGAAATCATATTCGGAGCTCAATGGTGCAATCAAATGAAAGCCGCAGTTTCACGACGGGTGCGGCAGCACACGAGCGGCAGCCGCCATTTTAAAAGCCTCCGGACGATCCTTGAGTGCGGAATCGGAGGACCCCTGGCGGCCAAAGAGGAAACTCACTAGAACTTAAAAATAGTTTCCTCTAAAGCCGGTACCTTATGCGCACTTAGAACCGCCATCCAAACGCGGGGATGAGAGACACTCGTCTTCGGCAGCAATTACAAAAAAAAGAGGGAATGAATAAGACCAATCTCGGCGCTTAAAGGGTTAAGGGACAGCGGTACACCGATGTTGAATAAATAGAAAACAGGGATAGCCAATTACGATAAACCAGAGTCGATGGCATTAAGAGGACGAAATAAAGTTGGATAGGCCATGTAATGCACAGCATAGATAACTGTCGTTGTATTAAAGTTACAGAATTGCTGTCGAGAGAAGAGAAGCGTAGTCGACGGTGGTATGAAACTAGATGCAGTGATGTAGTTCTAAAATTTGCAGGCATAGGATGAGCTCAACTGATGGAAGACCGGAGTACTTGCAAACAAGTAGGAATGTCTTTAATCTAGCAGTGGAGCTAACTAGTTTCAGAATGATGATAATCATTACGACGAATAAAGTAAAACAAAACAAAACAAACAAAAACTTAGCTATTCAATTTCAAAAGAAATTCAATATTCAAAAGAAAAACCCTTATTTCGCTTCAGCACTAAAGCGATAAAGGCGCTTCTATCTGAGTGAAATTCAGAATTGCCGGGTGCGGCGCTCACGATCATTTCGAAACAAACCAGAAGAAACGAGAAGTAAATTAAGAAAAATCGAAATGTCTCCTTGCTGCCAAGCGTGAATAACATCCTCATTATTTCTAAAAAGGAAGCAACGTTTACGCAGGAAAAAATGAACGCACAATGCATGTCTCAGCTTTGTCTCAGTCATGTACAAACCGTGCTTCGCCGTCCAAGTTCATGATTCCTGCATCATTTCCTGTGCCCCGTTGTGTCGACGATTTCTTGCTTCCATAGAGTTTCCAAACATCTTGTTAGAATCGTTTAATGGTTGTTCAACCGGAGCAGCCCAGGCAATCTCGAGCTCGTGCCTCCCCGTACACTGGCGACGTGGCTGCAGTGCCGAGTATTCCTCTTCGTTACACACGCAAAAATAAGTGGCGAACTTACTCGACGCGAACACTAACCTGCATAAAACACTAGGCACGAAGAGCTACAGCGCTATACAGCTGCTGGTGTAGCGTTGTTTGTTTGTCAGCTCGTATTTTTCTCGAGTGCCCGTACAGTGGAATTTTAAAGTAAGTGCACCATCGTTGGAGGCGGCTTCCACGCTTTACGTAGTCATAAGAAAAATCCGTCTCGTTAGGTAGCACACTCAGCAACATTTCTGGCTGTAACGTAATTCTGAGACGACTAGTAGCAAGAAGGCTCGTAGCATGTCTTGGCACATGCGTCTTTCAAAAGATAACGAGCGCGTGTTTTCCATTCCTTTGGCTAGTAAAGTTAGTGTAGAGGCAGCACGCGACGATAGAGCACTTTGTACTCTGAAGAACAAAAGAGTCAGGTTTATTTGGGAATGTTCAACGTTTCGCAATATTGCCTTGAGGAAAAAGAGCGCAGACGCGAGCTAACGTTTTAAACTCCATAGGAGTGCGCTGAAGAGCCCACGTTAAGGTTTTTCGTGGAAAAACGAGGTTTCAGTTTTATGTATACGGCTAATAGTAGACTGTTTTTCATAGTCAACTGTATAGCCCACTACAATGTACTCTCGGCTAAAAGCAGAAAAAAAAAATTAAGTGAGTTTTGAAGAGTCCAGACTAATGACGGTGTTGATTTTTAGTGTCGTGTAAAACATTAAAAAAATAGCGTAGCCCCAAATTTCCCAACAGAAGGGTTGGAAAATTAGGCCTGCCGAGAAACTGTGGCTTTCCAGGGCAATTTTAGTGCTAAATGCTATTACAGAAGACAGACCTCGTGTCTATCCACCAAATTCAAGTCAGAAATAAAATGGGATGACTCAGACACTTCAGCACGTATTTTTATAGGTTGTAGAGAAGTGCGAGTACAAGTACTTGATAATGAAAGTCACATTACCGACGTAAAATTTTGAATCACGGGTGACAAGGTGCACCCATGCATGTTATCATTAGCTAGCGTTAACGTTAGCAACGAGCAGAGCTTCCATATACGAATCAACACGTTCGTGAACCTGTCCCATCCAACAGTAACTACTTCAAGGCAACTTTTACCGAAAGCCCTCTTCGTGCATCATCTTTCATCCTCACTTCTACCATTATTCTCTCAGGCTTTGTTTCTTATCCGAGTTCGGGTCACTATAGCCTCGTCTCAACACTGTCGTATATAAGCTGTAGCGTAGCTTCTGCCGTGGGTTTCACGCTACTCAAGAACAGCAGCTGTCGAAGACTGGTTGTCCTAGTTCTCGTCCTAGCGCGGCTGAATTTCCGTCGTTCTCAGGGATGCCGAGCATTCAATTGTATCTTCTTTCCTTTTTTCGGTTTGTTCATAACAAGCTAGGTGCGAAGTTGCCTTGGGAACTACGGCTAAAAGCTTAAATTCCTCACTTGGCCATGCCATATCCTGGCAGCAAAGCAGCTGCGGTATAAGGTGCAGCAGCAGAAAAAAAAACGCATAATATGACACCTAATTATGCTATGTAGCTTTAAAAAAGCTAAGCAGAGAAGCGAGTTCACTACATTACATATAATTAGGGAGCGCAGGAGAGAAGTGGCTATACTAGGCAAAATATTTAAACCGCTATTTCATGGTTATGCAAGTGAGATATTAGAAATTTTTGGATATCGTGAGAAATTTCGTATTGATGTCTCCTCTAACAGCACTGTCATTATTTTTAAAACGTTTTATAGTAATTGCCGAGTCCAGCAGATATGATATGATTTACTGTGGATTTACCGCGTCAGGTACTTGGGGAAGTTTATTGTTGGACATGATATTCCGTGACTCTTTTTTATGTTAAGCTCCCATATGAAGTTCGTACGTTTCATATATCTTTCATGCATTTTCGCAAGAAAGATTGACGTGCTTGACCGATACCCATGTATCTCGAAAAATAGTTTGTGCTTGAATAATAATTTAAGGAGCAAGTTTTCTGGGGCTTTTAAACTATGGCATTGCGCTCTTATTGAATGAAATGTTAGAAATTTTGCGTATTAGATTCTTTGGTAAGAGTAGAAGTGAATTCAGATGTCCCAGTCACCGTTGTGTTAACAAAGCGTTAGGTAAATTTTAGGCTTAACGATGATGGAACGTAGTAGTGCTTTAGACTATTTGAAACTAAGATTGCTCGGGAAATCTCTCTCTTTCTGTTCATTAGTGCAGAGAGGTGTTCGTAAAACTCTAATCCTAAGAATGTTAGTGTTGCGCATTGCTGAATTACACATACCTGGAAGTTTGCGTGCCAAGGTTCCACAGATCCCTCGTTACTGCCACGCCATAGCAACCAAAGGAAGTGCCAGGTTTGTGACGTAAGCGGTAAAACTTGATGTATTGTCGCAAACGTTTTATGCGGTAATACACGTCGCAGCGTGTGTAGCCTATTATAACTTGCTCCAGGATTTTTTAGGTAGCAAATATTATGCCAACAATGTGTGACCCTCACAGATGTATTCTGATGTACCTGGTGCTCCTTGAAGTTTTACAACGAGATAATTGTTTTGGGAGCACTCAGCAGGCATTCCTTTATTGATCTGGACTCGGCAGTTATTAGGATGGCATCCACAACCTTGATCTGACACTGCGTGACATCAATGGGCGTGCGATTTCGAAGACGTGCTGAGTGGTGACAGGGTATTTCCACAGCGAAAAGTTTCAGCTGCTCATTCGATCGACCTTGAAGCACACCATCGGTAGACTTCCTATTATTTTTCGTGACAAGTTCGTTAGGGGTGTAGTTACTTCAGCAGGGTTTTTGGCTGCCTATTTGAACTGAAGCTGCATTCGGAGGACATGATTTCGTTAAAGCTGTCGAAGCCATCACTGAGTTTAATCGTCATGTCAGCGTACGTTACAATCGCAGAAGTGCCAGATATATCAGTATTGTCTCTCTGGCCCACTGCAAGTTAATTGCTTGAGGCTGTATCTGACATGTCCTGTGGGCAGGATTTAATTTGTGTGAAAGAAGGAGTGTGTACCCCTAGGCTTCTGACAGGATGGTGTCGAGAAAATGTCTAGTGACTTTTCCATTCACTAGCAGTACAAGCGGTAGAAGTTTTGTCAGAGCAGTCAGCGGCATGATCAGGTCTTGTGTAGCCCGAAAATCAAAATCTGAAGGCAAGCGAAGGTGAGGCCCAATCGGCACAGTAATCACTGCAGGACACACGCCCAAATCGCATAGACTCTGGCCCAATGTGGCACTTATATGAGAACAGAATATATATATATATATATATATATATATATATATATATATATATATATATATATATATATATACTGCGCAGTTATTGACATATGAGTGAATCATTTAGCATGTTTTTGGACTCCGTCAGAGATTGTCAATGTTTTGGTTATGCACATCCGAACATCGCAGGTAGGTTTCTCGAAGACGCTTGCTAACGCTCCGAAAAGGAGAATTGTTCTAGGCGATGCTAAAAAGATTTATTTGCATTATTCAGAATGCACCACATACCCAGGGAAGTCGGTGAATGCTTTCTTTGAAATAAATGAACAGAAATTGCGTTCCTTGTGCCAAGGGTCACAGTTAGCCATTTGTGCATACATTTGTTCACCCCACACCTACTTCGCGTCTACACTGGCGCAACGCAGCCGACATGACGGAGCGCAATGCCCGCGAACGGGTAACGAAAAGCAAAGCTCGCAATATAAACTTCTCCTGTCAGCTGCACCGGATAGCGGAAATTCAAAATGATGTCGGCGACGTAGTGGCTGCTGAGATGCTGTGACCGCAATAAATGAAAAATAAGGGGGGAGAGAGAAAGAGACGCTGCAAACAAACGAAGGAACTTCATAGAATAAGAACGACATGCAGTAGCCAGGCAAAAACGAAAGCAGGAAAAAAAAGTTTGACAAACAATCACGACTCAAGAGTACAGCCGGGACAACAAAGAGCGGGCACAGAAGCTCGCGAGGCTCCCTTACCACATCGACAGAAAAAAACGGCGCAAACAACATCAGCGGAAGATGATGCGATGGCAGACGGACATGCACTAGAAGAAAATTCGCTGCCTTTCTCCGTCCTTCAAAGAATTAAAACAGAGAAAAATGAAAGAAAGAAAGAAGGAAAGAACTTGTCAAAGGCATTCGCTTGGGTTAACTCGCAAACGCACGAGAGGGCGGAAAACAACATTCTCTCTTTCTAAGAAGGGACACACAGAGAGTTTGCTCCGTCGAGACAGAATTGTCTCGACGGAGCCCTAGGAACCCTGGAAAGAAGCCCTAGAAACACAAAGTCTTGAAAAACCTTTGTGTGCGTATCTCGTCTTTTTCTTTCTAGGCGTGGCGCTTTGAATATGACGAGGAAATAATGAATAGAAAGAAAAGTGTTCTTGGATATAGTTGTAAAAAGAAAATTGGCTGCTTGCGAATGTCTAGCAGAACAGAAACAAAAAAAAACGAAATGGTATAACTTAATTGCAGGTCGTCAAGCTACCCCCTTTTGAATTTGAACGGAATGACGTTCTTATCGCTCACGAGAAAGGAATTGTCAGGGCGAATTCTTAGTTCAAGTTCAAGTTCTTTATTTGCATAATAATCAGGTTACAAATGGGGATTATACATACATACAGAGGGAGGTCCCATAGTCAATAGACTGTACAGGGGACCTCCCATTACAAATGAGTAGGATATATGAATACAAAGCAGCTATATGCAAAGACAAAAGACACCATGTTAAGTTAGTCACTAGCTTACGCAGTAAAATATTTAACGAAACAAAGCACTTATTAATATAAAGATAACGATCAAATTGTTATATTGAGTGCAAAAATTTACGAAGTTTTGATTTGAATGTGTAAAAATGAGAGAATATCCTAATATGACACGGTAATGAGTTCCAAAGTAATGTGGCTGAAAAGTTAGTAGTAAATTTACCATAATTAGTTCTAGGTTTTGGTAGTAAATAGCTGTTGGTAGAAGCGAAACGGGTAGACGTGGAAAATGGATACTGGCTGGTAGTAATTATAGGGAACGGGAGCTTTCCGTTAACAGATTTATAAACAAGTATTCCAAGTGAGTATTTATTTAGTTTCTGTAACGATAAAATGCCGTTAGATCTGAGCAATGGAGATGCTTCCGATGTGTAGCTGCTACGTGTAATGATGCGAATTGCTTGATTTTGGGTATGCTGTAGTGGAGATAAATGTGTAGAATACGTGTTTCCCCATGATGATATGCAATAGTTAATATGCGTGTGAATAAAAGCGTAGTAGAGGGAGATGAGTGTCTTCATATTAAAGAAATTTCGAACTTTAATTAATATTCTAATTCCATATGCTGCCTTCTTTGTTAAGGATAAAACATGCTCGTCAAATTTTAGGTGTTTATCTAATATGACGCCAAGAAACAGTGCACTATCAGTAGGATAAAGTACACCGGAGGCAAAGGTTAGCGATGGATACACTGAGATATGTTTTTGTTTAGCTGAGAAGATGACGAAGTTAGATTTGGCAGTATTAATGTGTAGTTTGTTAAGTTGGCACCAGGTTATAGTATTTGCCGCGTCGTGATTAAGCTTACACATCAGTGAATCAAGACTTTTGTCTGAGGAGAAGATGGTAGTGTCGTCAGCGTAAAGGATACAGTCAGAGGACTTTAGGTACTTTGGGAGGTCATTAATGTATATTAAAAACAAGAGAGGCCCTAATATAGATCCTTGTGGTACACCAATGTTAGTTGTTTTAGGGTGCGAGTAAGTGCTGGAGATTGATACAGTGTATTCTCTATCTTTCAAATAGTTACGTAGTAATTGCAGTGCCGGGCCAGTTATACCAATAGAGTCTAATTTAGCAAAAAGGATGTTATGAACAAGTGAATCGAATGCTTTAGAGAGGTCAATAAATAATGCACCAGCGAAATTTCCAGCGTCAATTGCCTGCCGAATCTTGTCTGTTAGAAATATTAATGCCAAATCAGTTGAGTAACCTTCCCGAAACCCAAATTGATTTGGTGATAGGATGCAAAATTTTGATAAATAGCTTGATAAGCGTGTTACGATTAGTTTTTCGATAATTTTACTGAAGAATGAAAGTATAGCTATAGGGCGGTAGTTAGATGTTAGACGCTTATCTCCCTTCTTGAAAACAGGGATTATTTTGGCTTTCTTCAGAGAACTTGGATAAATTCCTGTTTTAAAGATAAGGTTCACTATGTGACAGAATGTTTCAGATATTAGGTAAGCTATCGTTTTTATAAGAGAAGGGCTGAAGTTATCAAGACCAGGTCCTGTATTTTTTAGACTGGAAATGACTGTGACTATGTCTTGAGGTGTTGCGGGATAAAGTAAAAATCGCTGTCATTTGCGACAATCACTTAACATAAATGAAAGCGTCAATCTCGGCACACATTTGTGCGTTTTGGTAAACGCCAAATTCTTTTTGTCCGTATGTAGAAAATATCATACGTGATAGTTTAACTACAAGGAAGCGTGCGTCTATAGAGCCCACGAGACACTCTATCGCGTTCATATTTGGCGTGTAGCGCAGCAACTGCAGTATGGGGCCCAGAAAGCGAGGTCAGTGTGGAACTTACCACCGACAGTAGTTAATACAGAGATGGTGACAACAGAATGTGCTAGTTCGAACAGTTTTATTTCAGGATCAATGCACAATAATTAACGGCTATCACGTGCACAGGCCATACTGTCTACCTGCAAGACACAAGATGAGATTACAGAAACTATCTGCAGGTAACTAAGTGTGTGACAAGGCACATGTCATGTTTTATTGCCTGCTGTCAAAGGACCTGCTGAGCAATTGTGAGCAATGAAACAATTATATTCTATTGTATAACGTGCCAAATTCACAATACTGTTGTGAAGCCTGCAATAATCAGGGGATCCTAATTAGTACTGACCACCTTGGATTCTCGAACGAGCATGCAATGAACGCAAGACGATCAATTTTGACTTCCCCTCTCCCCTCACTGGAATGCGGAAACCATGTCAGAAATACAAGCTCCGTACCTAAGGACGTCACTCTGTTTTCTGGAATGTACGTTTAGAACATCAATGATTTTCATAGCATGTGATCACCCGAAATTAACTTCCATGAGCAATGACTCTCCCAAAGCTCACATTCGGCCTGTTGCCAGGCTAACTTCTCTCCATCTTGTTCCTTCACACAAGTTTCTGCACACAAGTTTCAGTCGTATAATTGCTGCCAATCGTAAGTCGTTGTCATCAAAGCGCAAGCCTGCAAGACGACTGTCTTTACCTTTTGTTGCCTGATGGTAGCTGAAGTACGCGAAGAAAGCATGTTTGGCCTTTAAAAAGCCACATTAGTACTTTCGCATAAGGTACACAATGGCCATCTACGTGTCTACTGCGATGGTCCAGGCACGTGGAAGAAAAAGCTTTAGCTCGAGGGCTTCTATCTAAATACATGGGAAAGCAGGAATCATCTTTGTCGGCAACCACCGAACCAAATTTGATGAGGTTTGTTGCATTTGAAATAAAATTTGAAAATCTAGCAACTTCTTGTTGCAAACGGTCGATTTAGGCGGTGAACTTTTAATAAAGGTAGGCAAAAATAGCTATTTTTTTTAAAACAAAACCATCATGCTTACAACCCTAACTCAGAAATAGAAAACGATATCACAATTCTGGAAATTTGAAATAGCAGGCATAAGGCAGACAAAATTAAATTAGTTTACATGGCTTTCAGATAAACCGCTAATATGTGAGTAAAATGTTTGCAAAACCCTTGTAAAGGATTTAACAAATTCACGTAATTTTTAAATTGGCAAATAAAATTTGTTCAGTCTGGGTGTTCTAACGGAATCAGCCTAAATAACAGAGATGTCTGAACATTCTTGGTGCATAGCTACGAAGTCTGACTTCGTGCTTGTTTTTTCTTTCAAGATTCTCAATTGCTTGAAAATTTCTTTTAAAACATATTGAGGCGCCAAATAAAATTTCTCGTGTAACAGTCACTGAAATTTAAAGTTTCTCTATAAAATTCAACAAATTCAAATAAAAGCCGTCGAGGTGGTATCCTAGAAAAGCATTTCTGCGTTTTACATGTATTTTAATAGGCGGCATCGGAGTTGCATAGCTACGAAGTCTGACTTCGTGCTTGTTTTTTCTTTCAAGCTTCTCAATTGCTTGAAAATTTCTTTTAAAACATATTGAGGCGCCAAATAAAATTTCTCGTGTAACAGTCACTGAAATTTAAAGTTTCTCTATAAAATTCAACAAATTCAAATAAAAGCCGTCGAGGTGGTATCTGAGAAAAGCACTTCTGCGTTTTACATGTATCTTAATAGGCGGCATCGGAGTTGGACCCGAGCTATAGCTTCCTCTTAAACTACCATACTGGTGACTCTAACAAGGTCTGTCAAAATGCAGCTAAAAACATCACATCTAACATCACGACAGGTCTTTATGTGGTAGCTGTTCGTGCGCGTCTTCATTTCGTTTAGGGCGGGTCACCCACCCTCCATGGTCAATCTACTGTGATTCCAAGCAGCGCTCTAGAGCTTGCTCTCCGTATTACATCACCAATCACACAAAAAGCTTTTCGTGGAGATAAGACGAGTCCACCATCTAGTAGTTGACAAAGGGCGGGATATATTACTTCACTGTTGAGTCACTGTGGCATCCATGGAAATGATCAAGCGAACGTTGTTGTCCGACCTGCCTGTGACGACGCCAATTGCGTTTCCATTCCTTTTATGGAGAGCCGACGCAGCGAATAACCTTTTCTTGGTTGCGCGTAGCCTGACAATGAACCAATGGAATTCATCTGAATTTAATGTGCGCGCCTTCACGCCTTAGACCCTGAGTTACAGCTCCATATTCCGTCCGGCTTCCCACGACGTGACTGCACCCTGATAGTGCGTCTATGGCTTGGAGTAGCACATTCAATTGCGCACTTCTTTATGACTGCGATGGCCAAGGGTCCACTTTGCGTCTTCTGAGGGTGCAGTGAAACAACCGCGTACCTTCTTTGCGAGCACGCGCGCTTACACTCGCAAAGAGCAACGCTCTCAGCAACGTTAGACCACCTGGACAGGCCACTCAAGGAAAGTTATATGCTTGGACACCGGCCAACGCGAACATGTATAGCGCGCCGCTATCAAGGCACAGCACTGCTATATAAAACTACCGCATTTTGTGAGAATGCCCACAGAGAAAGTTCTGTATTGTTTTTGTTTTTGTTTCTAGTATAGATCTTTTCTTCTTTTTCTATTACCTTTCAAACCCCTTCCCATGTTCCCCGATACAGGGTAGCCAACTCTATAGATGATCTAGTAATCTCCCTTTTACTTTATCTTTCTCTCTCCATGACACGAATCGAGCCCTTGACCTCGAGCTCAACAGTGCAACGGCATAGCCATCGGGCTACCGCAGTGCACATTATGAAGAGCTTAAAGTATCGATTTGCTAAGCGTGAACAACAAATCTGCATCTATACTCTATCATTAACGCAATCTTTGTCGAATGCACTTGACAGTTTGGGGCTGATTGCACACATTGCGTCGTGATGTATTTGTAAACAAATAAGCAACTTCAGAATGTCACGTAAGCACTGACACAAATGAGAGAAATTTCACTCGACGCGACAAAATCGAGCTTAGAAGAATATGTAGAGTAATGTCAGCTACGAAGTGGGGGAAAGCGAAGAATGACAAAGGCACAATATAGGAAAAAGGTGGAAAAGTTAACCTGAAGAAAAAATACGAGAGAGAGAAAGAGCAGATAAATAAAGAGAGAGAGAGAGAGAGAGAGAGAGAGAGAGAGAGAGAGAGAGAGAGAGAGAGAGAGAGAGAGAGAGAGAAATAGAAGAGTGGAAAGGCAGGGAAGTTAACCCTACGCGTGTCTAGTTTGCTACCCTGCACTGTGGGGAAGGGATATATTGATTAGGAGAGATGTAGGGGAGATAGAGAGAGCCCAATTTCCCGCTCATTTGAATGTTCGCGTCTAGTAAATGCAAATATAAGCAGAAAGAAGAGATCCAGAGAGCATCGGCACACGATCACAGCTGGTCACGATAACGGCAAACTTCAAACACCAATTCAGGCTGCACTCACTTGTGCGCATCTGTTCTTAAAAACTGTACCAGTGTCTTTTGTCATTTTGCTCAAAAAGCTGATGGTGCTTCTTATACAGCTCCCTTCCCTCTATACCGCCTAAGCCTAGTAAAACATGTGTAAAGAAGTGAATTGAACAGTTCAGATGCTAGCGTAATCGAGAAGGCAGGTGACGCAGAGCCGGAACAGCTGGTTGGCCGAACGGCTGACGCTCGTACTAAACACTGGCGATTCGGCTGGCCCACTGGTTGCACTGCAGGCGTGAAACAGACGATCTGGCTGGTCTTTTGCGTGTGCTCTTCTTCTTCGTTACAATTACCCCCGGTGCCAAAGCGGAGCCATCCTGGCGACTTACGACGTGGAGGCGAGCGCAACATAGAATTGTTTCAGGCGGTGAACGTGAACAACATCCCGTCCAGGGCGGCGCTTGTCGGATATCGGTGTGAGCGCCTCTATAACACGGTCGACCGGAGAGGTGCGTTCGACGATGCGGTATGGTCCATCATACTGCGAGAGAAGTTTTGTCGAAATCCAGGCGTGGTAGAAGGCGCGGGCAACAAGGCAAATGTGCCGGGAACGAAGTTCGGATTCGTAGTGTCACCATTGCGATTGGCTTTTTGTCGTTGTTGGTCGGTGGAGGTGAACTTTTGGGCTAATTGACGGCATTCCTCAGCGTATCGGGCGACGGAAGAAACGGGAGCGCATTCTGACGTGTCTGGTGTATAAGGCAAAACCGTATCGATGGTATGGGAAGGATCGGGACCGTAGAGAAGAAAGTATGGAAAGAATCCTGTAATACTTTGTGTAGCTATATTATATGCGCACGTTACAAATGGGAGGATGATGTCCTAGTTTCTATGCTCCGATAAAACGTTCATGACGAGCACATCACCAAGGGTGAAATTGAAATTCTCCGTAAGCCCGTTAGTTGGAGGATGGTACGCCGTGGTGGGGCAGTGAACTATGCGGCATTGAGCAAGCAGAGCTCCAACCATCGGCGACAAAACTACACGGCCTCTATCACTCAGCAGCTCCCGAGGTGGGCCATGACGAAGAAAGAAACGATAGAGCAGAAAGGATGCAACGTCACTGGCGGTCGCTGCAGGTAAAGCAGCGGTTTCAGCACCGCATGTAATGTGATCAGCTGCGACAATAATCCATCGTTTGCCAGCGGGTGTTAGCGTTAGCGGCCCGTAGAGGTCAATTCCCACATGGTCGAAGGCACAAGCAGGGCATTGAAGCGGCTGTAATAAACCGTGGGCCAGATGAGACGGAGATTTGCGGCGTTGGCATTGCGGGCCCAAGCGGACAAACTTTTGGACAAAAGTAAACATTCCTCGCCAGTAGTAACGTTATCTCAGGCGCTCATACGCCTTCGAAACGCCTGCGTGTGCACATTGTGGGTCAGTATGGAAAGACGCGCACATGTCGGAACGCAAAGTCCTAGGGATAACCAGGAGCCACTTGAGACCACCGGGCTTGCAGTTGCGTCGATACAAGAGGTTATCCGGAACAGCAAAATGGACAGCCTGGCGACGCATGGAGCGAGAGATGGGAGATGCAGGCGAGCCAGAAAGGCGATCCAAAAGAGAAGGCACCCAAGGATTCTTGCGCTGTTCTGGTGTGAAGGTGTCGATGTCGAGCGAGGATACTGCCTCAGTGATGGAGAGGGAGGCCGTGTCGGCTGGCAGCGGAGAGCGGGACAGAGCGTCAGTGTCGGTGTGCTTGCGACCTGAGCGGTATATGACGTGTATGTCGTATTCTTGAATGCGCGGAGCCCAGCGGGCAAGCCGTCATGACGGGTCTTTTAAAGAGGATAACCAACAAAGGGAGTGATGGTCAATAACCACATGGAAAGGCGTGTCGTATGAATAATGGTGAAACTTCCGAAGTGCCCAAATGATGGCCAGGCATTTTTTTTCTGATAGGCTGTAATTGCGTTCCCTTTTGTCTGTGCACGACTGGCGTAAGCAACGACGTACTCGGAGTAGCCGGGCTTGCGCTGCGCAAGGACAGCGTCAAGGCCAATACAACTGGCATCGGTATGCACTTCAGTTGGGGCGGTGGGTTCGTAGCGTCGCAGTATAGGCCGATACGTCAGGAGACGGCGTAAAGTCACGAACGCAGTGTCGCCTGCAAGAGACGAGGAGGATAGGTCATTGGCGCCACTTAAGAGTTGTGTCAGAGGTGATATTATCGACGCGAAATTGCGAACAAAGCGTCTAACGTAAGAACAGAGGCCTATGAAGGCGCGGAGTTCTTTGAATGCCTAAGGTTTAGGGAACTCTGCCAAAGCGCGGATTTTTGATGGGTCGGGAAAATTCCGGCTTGTGATACGACGTGACCTAGAATCATGAGCTTGCGCGCCGCGAACTGGCACATTTTCAGGTTCAGTTGCAGGCCTGCGTTGGTGAAGGACGTCCACATTTGGCTAAGGCGAAGAAGATGTGTGCTCAAATCAGCGGCGAACGCAACGATATTGTCGAGGTAGCGTAAACACGTGCTCCATTTTAGGACGCACAAGACATTGTCCACCATTCGCTCAAACGTAGCAGGCGCATTTCATATGCCAAATGGCATCACAATAAATTCGTATAAATCATCTGGAGTAATGAACGCAGTTTTAGGGAGATCAACTGCTGACTTCGGGACCTGCCAGTAGCCCGAGTGTAAATCCAACGAAGTGGAGAATTCAGTGCCTTGCAAGCTGTCCAGAGAGTCGTCAATGCGCGGTAGAGGGTAGACATGTTTTCGCGTTATCTTATTAAGACGGCGATAATGGACGCAGAACCGATTGGAACCATCTTTTTTTTGTGACGAGAACCACCGGTGATGCCCACGGGCTGAAGGTCGAATGACGCCGCGCTGAAGCATGTCGTCCACGTGCTCACTGATCACCTGATGCTCTTTGGCAGATACGCGGTACGGGCGCTGCCGCAATGGTTCGTTGGAGCCAGTGTCGATGTGGTGGCTGACGGTTGGCGTGTGGCCCACAGTAGGCTGAGCGACATCAAAAGAAGAACGGAACTGGGCAAGCAGGTGAAGAAGCTAGGAGCGCTGCTCGGAAGTAAGGTCATCGGCAAGGAAAGTCAGGTGAAGGCGGAGCAGAAGTGGAAAGTGCACAGAAGTCAGCGAGTTCTGCATGCGTAGCATCCGGCACGTCGGTTATAAACACCTCATCAAGAGGCGGAAAATGGCCAAGTGATTCGCCGCAAAGAGCCATCAGGGCTGTAGGAAGCGGACTGCAGACGACGATGGCGCTGAAACCGGCTGAAATGTCAAGCGTGGTGAAAGGGAGGGGAACATCTTTGCTGGTAATGAAGAGTTCCAAAGGAGTGAAGAGCACAGCGCCTTCAGAGACAGCGCCACAGAAGACGGGAACAACGGCCCACGAGTACGGCGGTATGGCGATGTCTCCTCGAAGAACAAGCTTAGCGGGAAGAGAAGTGGCGCCAACGAGGGCACGTCACCCAGAGGCGATAATTCGGCTTCAGCACGTTAGCAATAGATGACGGTGTTATTTCGCGATAGAAAGTCCCATCCAAGTATCACGTCGTGAGAGCAGGACTGCAGAACCACAAACTCCCCAATATAGGGAACGCCCTGAATAGCAACTCTAGCTGTGCATGCTGCTGAAGGCTCAACTGGCTAGGCGCTTGCTGTCCGAAGAGAAAACCCAGAAAGTGGCGTCGTAACTTATCGTAAAGCGCGAGAGAGGCGTTCGTTTAGGACAGACGCGGCTGCTCCAGTATAAATTTGCACAATGGTAGGGACGCCGACAACAGTAAGATCAACAACGTTCGAAGGCGACTATAGAGGACTTCTACAGATCGATGGCGATGCAGTTCCTGCCTTCTGAACTGCGGCACTTAATTTTCCTTTTGCGTGGGTGAATGGCGCCGACGCATGGGGAACAACGAGCGGTGACGCGGGGATGGTGAACGACGTGTAAGGATCGGGCGCTCGGCTGGTGGCCTGTTCGACTGCCGACTAAAATAAGTGTCGTGGAAAGGTTGCACGTTGGCGTAGGGAGGCGGCTGCACAAACTCATCAGAGTACAGCATGTGGCGACGGCAGAGTCGTGCAACATGGCCGGGAATACCGCATGCATAACATATGGGCCTGTTGTCTCGTGTGCGCCAAGAATTAGCAAACGCAGGAGCAGGTCGATGAACGGGATGATGAACCGGTGGTAGCGGCCATGGATGTCGCGCAAAGACTGGTTGACCAGGAGGCTGCGCGGCGACGAATACCCAAGTAGGTGGCGCGGCGACAAAGTACTGCTGATGCTGCATTGGTAGAGCCTGGGCAAATTCGTCGAATAACCCGCCGGAGCGTATGGGCGAGCTTTGTAGGAGGCTGTTGTGGCAGCGGCTGCTGTTCAGGTAGCTCAGCGAAGGGTAGTAGAGAAAGCTGACGTGCAATTTCCTCCCGCACGAAAGCTTCAATTTGTGTGAGCAGGGGGGAGCGATAAGAGAAGGTTGTCATGGAAGAGAGGGCCTCGTCAGCCACTGAGGGGCTCCTGGTCAAATCGCGCTGCCTCCTTAACTCGTCGTAGCTTCGGCGCAACTTTATGAGCTCTGCTACGGTGCGCGGACTCTTGGCGACCAGAATTTGGAAAATGTCACCGGCGATGCCCTTCCAGATGCGCTTCCATGTGTCATTCTCGGGCATTAAAGCAACCACAAGTTTGCATAGGTCGAGAACCTGTTCGATAGAACAGGTGAATGTTTCACCGGGTTGTTGCGCTCGCTCTCGTAACCGCTGCATGGCGCGCAACTTGCGTACGGCGGGGCGGCCGAAAACTTCAAAGAAACTCGCCTTGGACGCGGACCAGGACTGAAAGTCGGCTTCGTGATTTTTAAACCACAGGTGAACCACTCCCGTAAGGTAGAAGATGACGGCATTAAACTTGGCGGTATCGTCCCGTCGATTGTCCAAGCTCGCCCGTTCGTAGGTAGACAACCAATCCTTGACGTCCTGCTGATCCGTACCACTGAAAACCGCTGGATGGCATTGTGGGACAGCGCCAGAGCAGGCAACGGAGGGTGGCAGCGACGTTGGCTACACTCCGAGTTTCAGGGTGTAGATGTTCTTGAATACGCCGCACCTTTTACCACTTGTGTGTATTATACAGTTCAGATGGTAGCGTCTGTTCGTATTCGAGAAGGCAGGTGACGCAGAGCAGGAACAGCTGATTGCCCAAACGGCTCACACTCGTGCTAAGCACTGGCGATCCGGCTGGCCCACTGTTGGCAAGGCAGGCATGGAACAGACGATCTGGCTGGCCTTGTCCTTGTGCTCTTCTTCTTCATTACACATGGAATATTTGAGCGCTACTGCGTTCATGCCCAATTTAACCATCAAAATTCAAAGAAGCTTAGAAACACAGTCCTTTAAACTTTAGGTTGTCTTATCTAAAACAACCAGTGTCTAGATTAACTCGAAGGATTCATATCTGCGAGGTGCGCTCGTAAAATATGGATTATCGGTGAAGTCAATATAAAACAAGTGTACACGATAAACATAAAGATAAGCACACTTTTCTAATATTACCTGAACATAGAAATTCGTTCTACGTACATCGCGTAATACCTCAAAGACATCCAAACATGAATGACAGCGTCCATTAGAAAAGTTCGTTTAAGCACGAGTAGTGCACTGGAAGTGAAAACACTGCCAAGGAGACCCACGCTGAGCGGGTGGTGGTGTACGGTGATGATGTCGTAGCTTATTGCACTCATGCGAAATGGCATATACACTTTTATTGCAGTAGAAGGAACCATGACGGCGAACCACAAATTGACGCACAAGTGCAGCTGCTTGCGTTTGCTGAGTGGCGAATAAATGTTGGAACAAATAGTACAGCAGGTGGACGCGAGTGGGAGCTAGGAATAATCCCAAATAAGTGTCACCCCTAACCAATGTTCCTTCATGAGAATAATAAGAACTCTAATCGTGCAAAAGTGTTACTTGTCCCATGAGGCAGAAAAGCCGGCGTTGTGCGGAATTAGCGGTAAAAAATCATCATCATCATGAGTAATGTCATCAGCGTCCTGTATGACGTTATTAAGTAAAGCAGAAAGTTAGACCCAGTTATAGTAAGGGGATTTGAGGTGCAGTAAAAATAATTAAGTTGTAATAAAGTGAATGTAGGTGAAATAAATTGGATTAAGGAGGAAAAGAGTCTATTAGGGTTAATTAAGGTGCCTGCAGACTAGAGGGAAGTGAATTGAGGTAAAATAAAGTAGAGTTGTAACGGGCACGTTACAAGATATCACTTGGCATACAACGGACGTAACCAATTAATTAGAGAATTTATAATGCTTTCGAATTCAAATAACGTAAGGATACTTAAGTGACTGACACTTTTTAATGGACCAGGCATATTATACACGGCTTCCATATGGACCATGTTTCATTGAACCTACTGCGGTTGTACTTTATGTAGCACAGAAATTATCGCTTCGTAGTTCATTACTTTGCGCGAGCACTCATTTCTTGTATATGTGTCGAGGAGGACATGAACAAATTGTTTTCTCTTACTTGTGTACCGTGGAAATGCCAATGTGAACTTTATCTATGATATATTTTCTGTAAATGTTCTGTTGTTTTCCCAGTGCATCTAAAAATTGTTCCTATTGTTAATGCTAATATTATTGAGGAATAGAAAAAATTAGTGTCTTCAGCGTTGTTTCGCCACCTGAGGTATTCATCAAACAAACGGTAGCTGTACTACTCAATTTAAAACAGTGAGAGTTTAATTAAGCCGCCTTAAAGGAGCTATTTTCTTCACGCTTATGTTCTGCACTATGCAATGAACATTCTTCCATTTCACTATTTAATGCAGCATTTGGTTTATGGCATTAAGGGATCACCTGCGAAGGGCTTGTGGACGGGAATGTGTTTATATGACAAAGAACCCCTAGGGAAAACACAGGAAACGCGGGAGATGGAAATATTTCACCTTGAAGACAAGGGCACTTGTCGAAACGTTATCTCCTGCTTTCCCCTTGTTCTTGTTTTGCTCAAAGAACCCCTGGGTATTTTCGGCATTTTGGCACTTTGGCTTTTGGCAATACGACGTGTCTCTGGTGTTGCTTTTCAACGTTAAACACTTTGACTGAAATGGAAAATTTTATTGTAGTCTTGCTGGACGCGCTGAGCGCGCAGCGGGCGTCTCCCACGTAGGGACCGACAAGCAGTACCTGGCGGCCGCTTCGCGGGCCTGCTTTACGGTTCATTGCTGGTCTGCGAGTAGTGAGCTTCTGAGGGACTTCTCGCACTTGTCCGCGGTAGAGTCTGCAAGAGCGTCTCTACAATCCCAGAGCATGTGTGCGAGTGTCAGCGTGTCTCCGCACGAGGGGCACGTGTCGCTGAACCTAAAGAACACGCGAGTAGGAAAAAACACCATTATAGTATATATTCTTAAATAGACCAAACTGAAAAAATTCCTAGTACGAAAGTACATTTCGCAGAGCCTACTAGTATTAAAGTGTTCTGGTTATCCGATTCCATTCGTCGCCTACAGCCACGAACTTTCTCCTTCAGCTGCATTTAAACTGTAAGATGAAAGGGCATCTGTCCCGCAGGCACTGCTTCCCGTTCTTGCGCACAACTTTGTCACCGGAGGATATAATGCTTGCCTAATTACATTCTCCCGAGCTGTGCTGCCGGTGTTAATAACCCGCCGGGGTTGCATTCGGCATCTCCTGTGCCGGACTTGCCTTGGCTTAGCACGACAGGAAATTAATTGATAAGATTCCTTGGCCCGAGTAGTGTCCCTGCTTTGAAAACTGACCATCAGGATGAATACGAGCGTAACGGGTAAGTCGACGGCCGTGCGGGCAAAATATATGAAAATTTATTCCATCACGTAGTATAAATTGTAGACAGAGTAGGTTGCTCCGGTTATGCATTTTGCGGGATTAAAGGATCTGGACTTTCCCGATTGCTAGGATGTTCAGCGTAGTTTTGTGCAATGGATAAAGTTTTTTGCGTCATATTGAACTAGGTGCATACTAAGACCCGCTCAGCGGGGTGTTATTAATAAAGCGGCAGAAGCGTATGTGAATGCAGTGTGAAATGAGTGCTATAGACCGATGCGTTAAATATAGAGAGGTGCAATTAAATTCATCGTTCGGATTGTAGCGTTGGAACTTTGCTAGCTTGACAACCTTTTCCAGCACAATCTCTTGATTACTCTTACTGGCCACTTAGATAGTAGAAAATTGGTTCAGAAAACGGCGTTTTCCCTTTCGTGTTATACTATGGCAGAAAATATCACGCATTATATTTGCTGCAATCACGCTCAAAAAGTAAAAATACAATGCGCCGATTAGTTCATAAAGTAAGTGTGACCATATATTTTATATACCTGCGTAGCAAACGCAATTGCTGGGGTGTGGGGGGGGGGGGCGTTGTGTCATTGGAGGTAATTCTAGGATTGAGGAGCATAAGGTGCTAGACATTTTTTTTTATATTTAGCGATGGAGCTCGATGGCCGCGTGGTGGTAAGGAGGTCACGTCGTCCATCAAGCACTTCCACGAACGATGTTGGCTTCGCGGGAAAGAAAGACTGAGTGCGTCTTAATCATTGTGTGAAGAAGAATGACCATAAGGTAGCCGTCCGCGGTGCATGCGAGGCCGCTCTCATTATACTCCAATGCCTATGGTTATTCCACAAGCGGCAGCTGAGCACCATGAGCTTTAGGGTACGATTTCCGGTGGCTCACTGATGGATTGACTGATTATTTGTTTGATTGATTGATTGATTGATTAATTGACTGATTCATTCATTCATTGATTCATTCATTCACTCAGTTCACTCAGTTTATTCATTGACTCAGCTACGTTGAGCAATTAAAATAGAAGTGTCAATAGAAGAAATGGTGCGCCATGTTTTGCTTGTAACTTCAAACACGTATACAAGAAACCATCTGCGTTTAGCATAAATCGCCTAGCGTACGATTAAAAATCTAATAGCCTGGCTTTACTCGAAGAGAAACTGAAGGGTAAATACAGGCACTGACCTTGAATTGAAAATGTACATATAAACAAAAACATATGCGTGCTGTAAAATGAAAAAGAAAGGAACAAGAATCAGCAAGAAAAGCAGCACCTATCTTTATGCATTTCATTCATCGGTTTAGGTACTTGGTTTGGACACATGTTTATGTCCTTGGGTGTTTGGTCTATGCTCTTGTCCCATGTCGTGTTGCATTTGGGCTCATGCCAAACCGACTGGCCCAATCATTGACGTTACGTGTAGTGTATCTCTGTAGTTTTGGAAATGGCAGCTTGAGCGCTCATATTGTACGCTATCATGTGTTTAATGCCGTCGAAGTAGGACATGCGGCTTGATAGGTTGCATAGAGGCGGTGAGAATGCATCAACCAGGGTTGAAGAAAAGTTCCAGAACAACCTGAAGGGCCTCTTTGCCTGGAAAAAGGTTCGAGAGTACGATGGCTTCCATGAAACTACGCTTGGCTGGAACGTGAGTTCCGACATGAATATCTCGTACATTTTCTCTGCTAAATCATGAATCACAAGTTCTAACTGATGAGCGAAGCGGCAAAGCGCCGTCATGCTGCAAGTGGGCAGCGGAGTGCGTCCCTTTCTCATTGTCTGTTCACTTTCGAAATAGCAGCGAAGAGACGGGAAAAAACGTCGAGAATAATAAATCCACCGGGCAAGCAATTCCAAGGTGGTGGAAAGCGATAGATTTCTGTTCAAATTTAAGTAACAAGAGAAAAATTGCTATAAGATGTTGAGTCGTTTATGCGGGTGGAACAAAGTTGAAACACCTCTTCACGTGATAAGCAGGTGCAATACGCAAATGGGCTTCCAGCTAGTTTCATCTCAACAGATCATTCCTGTTCAATTGAAAAGAAGCAATCACTCGTACAATACATCTATTGCTTTCTGTGAAGCAGAAAAGTTTTAGAGCAGTGGGACGAAACTTGCTTTCGAAAATTCCAGACCTCCAGAAATATTTGCAAGCGATAGTACGTTTGCGTCGTATATTGAGTGAAAGTGTGCTGGTCATGTGCTTTTTGGAAGTTCTTTATTTTTTCGACGCATAGTGTCGACGGCTGGCGCGTAGCATGACAGGCTGCGATTACATGTCCTGTCCATGAACAGTCGATCATAGTCTGCCGATATAGCTAAACAAAGTGTGCTTACCTCACGACAAGATTTGTAAATGTGCGTCGGGAACCGAGGGGCGGCCGCGGAGCAGACTCCTAGAATTTCCCGTGCCGCGCTTCCGCATCCAGCACATGCCGACCATCTTTATTTCCCTCGTATTTCGCAGCTGGCACCAGAGCGCTGGCTGAGAGCGCCAGTCTTAGTATCCCCGCGATGCGGCGTCGGTGGACACTACAGGGCTCCCAGCCACCAAGACGGAACGGCGAAATATACTCCCCGATGATGGTGATATGGGGATATCTTGGTGGCATGCAGATGGGCGGATGCACCGGTGACACACGCGGGGATCTCCATGGCAGGCGTCTCGAGGTAGGTTGGTTTGAGAAAGTCTAACGAGATGAGCTCTTCACGGTCATTTATGACGATGGTGGCGGACTTCGGCGTCTTGTGGAGAGCACAGTACGGTACATCGTAGAAGGGTGTAAGAATCGCCTCTACAGCGTCTCACCGGAGAAAAACGTGCGCCGCAGACACAAGGCCCGGATGCACGAAGCTGCTGTGGTCAGAAGATTGAGGCGAGATGGTGTGCTGTTGCTGAATGCAGCCCTATAGGCATTGGGGACACTGCATAGGCTTGAGGCTAGTTGCCTAAGGAAAGAGGAAATCCCCAGGAAGCCGCAGGGTTGCACAGTAGGCGAGTTCGGCCGCTGAACTGCCGAGGTCGCGACGAAGGACGGCGCGTAGAGCAAGAAGCACCATGCGAAGGTGGTCGACCCAGTGCTTTCGATCCAGGCACACAATGACGGCAGCCTTGGACTGGCGATGAAACCGTTTACCATGTCATTGGCACAGGGATTGTATGTTACGGTGCGGCAGTGCTTAGTGCAAAACAGGTGGTTGAAGGAAGAAAATAGAACACTGAAGTTGCCGGTCGTGATCCGTTGTAGCAATGATAGGAAGTGGGAAATTCACGCTGTAACGAAAGCTTTGGCGACCGTCTCCACAGTGATGTCCGGAATGGGCACGCCTTCGGGCGTACGGTGAAGCGGTTAACCATTGTCAGAGTCTACCGGCAGTCGTCAGAGGGGCGAAGCAGTCAAACTAAATTAAGATGGACATAGCTAAAAGGGCAACCAGGTGGATAGAAAAACTGCTGGGAGTCTTCGTCTGGCGGGTCCCTTTCAAGGTCTGGCAAGCGAGGAACGATGGGGCCCACTGGCGAACATAGGTGTTAATGCTCTGCAAGACGCGCCGCAATGTAACGATTGCTGCGTCACTCGGATGCTAGTATGGCAGATGTCGTGAAGTGAGTGGAAAACCGTACGACGAAGAGCAGTCAGAATGAAGGGACGAGTTGCAACCACTGACGTGTCGCACCAAAGTGAGCCAGGTACCAATGGGTGAGGAACAAGTTCAAGATGGAGGGAACGGGGGGCACGCTACATTCGCAACTCAGGATCTTCCATGTGCACCCGAGCTAGACGTTCTCAATAAACAGCGGATGTAGAAGTGCCTAGGGAGGTGACGCGTAAAAATACGCCAGCTGCCGCGTTGTCGGTGCCTTTTATGTGCCGAATATGCGTTGCGAACTCTGATATATAGGCCATTTGACGAAGTTCACGTGCGACGTATTTGAAAGAGTTCTCACGGGAGATATACACCAGAGACTTGAGATCGGTTATGTCGTAAACTGGCTGGCCTTCCAAAGAGTGGCGGAATCACTAGATGGGGGAGTAAATGGTGAGCAGCTCAGGGCCAAAAACACCGTAGCGAGTCTCGGCAGGTTGGAACTTCGTAGAGAAGAAAGCCAGTAGGTGCTACTCGGAGTCAATCTTCTTTTAGAGAACGACACCGATGGCTACGATGGAAGCGTTCACCATGATTCGAGCAGGCACGTTAGTCCTGGGGTGTATTAGAAGTATTGAATCGGTAACAGCTTGTTTAGAAGTCACAAAAGCAGCTTGAGCTTAGGGAGATCAGGAAATCACGTATGAGGAGCTTTTAGTTGTGCGAAGAAGGTCAGTCAGTGGGTTCACAAGCCCGGCGGAGTGCGGAATAAAGAGGCGTGAGAAATTCATTGGGCCCAGAAAGTACCGCAGCGGGCGTAGGATAGTGGATGCCTGGAAGACTTTCGCGAATTGGGCGTGAAAGGGAACGGATTGATTATAGGGGGAGAGACGTGGTGGCCCAGGAACTCAAGCTCGGAAGACCCGAAGACACATTTCCGGGGGTCGACAACCAGGCCAAATTGTTGCAGGCGTTCGAAATATTCCCGGAGATGACGCATATGATATTGTAGAGTGGAATTCGCCACGAGAATTTGCTTGGCAAATAGCTCCAGTGAATATGTGTGGCATACTAACACCTGGTGGCGCATACGTGTTCTGGAGTGTAGCCACAGTTCGGGAGTGCCTATCGGTGAGAGGGATTGTGGAATTCAATTATTTTTTTTGCATCAAACAACATCTACGCTCCATGACTGTTCTCAATAACAAGCTGAAATATTTGCGCGTGTAATGAGCTATGTCACGAATTTTTATCTGGAGGACCTTAATGCTTAATGTAGGTCTGAACATCGTCTGAGAGTGACTTTTCTGCAGCTTCGGTAATGATGACTTGAACAGAATTCAATAGCCCAATATTATATTTAGCGTTAACTATAGCAGAGGGCAAAAATTGCTAAAAATAACGTGACTGAAGCGTTTTTGATTTTTCTGCAAAAAAATCTGAAAATGTACAATTTTTCGCATTTGTTACTCAGCCGACGAAATGCGGAAAATTCATAAATGCGTTCGCCAAGACGTGAAAGAATCATGAAAGCAAAATATTATAGAATAAGATTCCTCATTGTACCTTTTTTTCACACTTGATTAAAGACTATTTACCTCCAACCAACTTTGGCTTCTTCGCGAAAAAATGATTGAAAGCGTACATCAGCAGAAAGTTCCCTATTTTTTTTGAAAAAATATGCAGATCCCTCACACTGTGGGAATCGATGTAAGCGAAGCATTTCGCACGGAATGCTTTGAATTACGATAATTAGCGGGGATGCTGACGGCTAAAGCTTAATTTCTTCAACGTTTAGTCTAACACGAGAGGGGTGTGTTGATGTTCAACGTTACCTTGTGTGCACCACTGCTATTTGTATGCGTAGTACACAGCGCACGCAGGGTGATGTGTTTTCTTGTGGCGTTGTTGTGCGCGATATTTCATAAAGTCCGAGAGGATTGAGCATAGTCATTGCCTCACATGGGACATCGAACTGTGGCAAAATTATTAAACTTGAATTGGATTATGGGGCTTTACGTGCCAAAACCACAATCGTATCATGAGGCACGCCGTAGTTGCGGACTCCGAATATATTTTGAGGCCGTGATGTTCTTTAACGTGCCCCAAAATCTAAGCGGACGTGCGTTGTTTATTTCGCCCCCGTCGAAATGCGGATGCCGTGGTTGGGATCAAACCCACCGGCTCTAGCAATGCTATCGCCGCAAAGCTACCGCGGCGGGCACAGAAGTGTTGATTTGACGGTCGGCCACTAGTGTCGCCAGCATCCAGCGATGCGTTTTAAGTAATGCGGCCCTGCGTAGTTTGTTGCTTTGACATATTTACATGGTGTTTATTTTCCAGAAATAGCAGAAACCTACTGTACCATACTTTGAACTTAAGCTTATCCAGTTTCCCCGCCACCGCTATTGTATAGTAGCAGGGTTTCCTTGCTTTCACCCGTCAACTTCCCCCTCCCTTATATGGGAACTGCGTCTTCTCCTTCCTCTTTGCCCTCTGGACTCGCACGAGGGAAGCGCTGCTGTTTCTGCAATGCTTCTGAGGGGAGTCCTGGATAATTACAGCTGTCAAGAGACTAATGTAGCGACGGCCAGGGAGCTCCAGAGGGCATTGTGCACATTCGTCACTGGGGTGAAAACGAGTTTCTAGCGTCGCCTTTTCTTTCTGACTCGCTCCTATCATGTATACGCACGCTCTGAACTCCCCCCCTCCTCTTACGCTGTGTGCTTGGCAGCAGCAGCAGTGAGAAAGTCGAAGGAAGAGGCAAAGAAAGCTTCGCTTCAAAATACTTTGATGAATCGTGTGCCCTATAGCGTAAAACTATTCCAATATGTTCTTATTCCAATCTCCTGACGTCAAATTTTCGTAACCGCCGACACAAGCATCGGTCGGTCACCCGCAGGGTTGTCAAAACAGACCAATCAAACGATGTCCTTGTTCATAGGAGGTCACTTTTGTTTGCTTGAAAAACGAATAACATTGCCTACACTGAGAGGCATGTCTTATCTAATTGGCTGAAAGGGGCGAGGAGCACGCTCAAGTGGAGAGGGATTTGATGGGGCCGATCCACTGCACTTAAAACCGATAACCGGATGAAGAGGGTGATGCAGGCGTCTGGATTGGTCTGCTCTCCCTTACTTGGCTTGAGGTGGCTGGTCAAAAATAACGGCGGCGTGCAACGGAAGGTTAAGATTGCAGCTAAGATGGGTCCTCATGAAAGAGGAGTTGGCAGAACGAGGTCGTAAATGGGCTGAAATTGCTCGAGAACGTTACATGGCCACGCAAAAGGTTTTTATTGTACGCAAATGACCCATGCTCTCCGGCAGGTGCGAGTAGCTAGTGCCTGAGCGATCGGCGGCAGCCATCTTTAATTCCTTTCGGAAAGGGGCAGCCTGCGGCTGTTCAGAAGAAAATGCAGTTTTGTTCGGCATATTAATGCATCTTTAACGCGTACACGTCACTTTGACGTAGTGAGTTCTTGCGGTTTTGTGATGTCACGTGACAGGCAGTTTAAGTGGGGCAGCCCGAAAACTTTTGACCAGTAGCATATGTCTAATGAAAAAGAAAGCGTCGAATGAGAAATAATAATGTTTCTTTTGTTTGGCCTAACTATGTATAATCAGTGTGCACATATCATAGCAGATAGGGCGTTTCCGTGGTTTTCTTGACATTGCGTGACAGGTGAAGTGGGCGTGGTACAAAAACGTTTTTCATCCAATCGCTGAGGGCTGATTGCAGAATTGGAATAGAAAAGTTTGGAATAGTTTTACGTTATAGCGTTCCTTATTTACACAATCTTCAAACATCCCAACTTTTTCCAAGAGAATCGACGATCGTCACTTATGGGGTCTGGGACGTTTTGCGTAAAATGACTTTTTTCCAAAATGAAGCAGCCAGGGCAAAAGTCTGGCAATCCTGACGGGGCCTCGGTTGCCATTTCGTTCACACTAGTGCACAAGCGCATATTACAAAACATAAGAGAACAGCCTGTAATTGAATGTATAGGAAGTGTATATACTGCTGTGTATAGGTGAGATGTATGAAAATACAAGAAAAAGCTGCGCATGCCTCACGACTAATTAGTGCAATCCATGAAACCAACAAAAGAAGAAATGATAGACCATACGATGATAAACTATAGACGATGATGACTATACGATGATGAAATGATAAACTATAGACGATGGAGTACGATAACTCGCTTCTTAACCCTTTTAGTAGGGTCGTTTAATAGAAATACGTTGTAATCCGGTTCACATCTGGTCAAAATTCCTTTCAATACTTCAATTTATACACCAGCCTAATGACAGTTTCGCGCTTTTTGGATGGCAAATCAAGCGCTCCTGTCTAAATTGCGACTACCTTGTCTGCACTGTTGCTGTCGCAAGCCTATGCGTCCAAAGAAAGCAAGAAAATTTACCCTGTCTAGCCTACGGGTTAGATACTGTTGGTTAGATGCAATGAGTATTCAGCAAGGAAAGCAGAAGAGCAGGAATGGACGAGCCCACACCCACTAGCGCTTATCTCTACTCACGTGTATGGCCTGTCACTTGCGAGCTGGTGCCCATGCCATTTTTCACGGTATATTTGTCGCGTAAATAGTGGTGCTTTCTCAGACGAAGAGAGAGGCGCAGTTTCATGTTTATTTATTTACAAATACTGCTGTCTCAGTTTCTGAGACATAGCAGGAGTGAGTACAGAGTAACAAAAAAAAAATACAATTTCAAGTACTTTTAACAAAATTCACCAGAATACTAGAAAACATTACCAGAATGCATAATTACACAATTCTTTTTCAAAATCCTCAGTACCGAGTCTGCGCAGAGACCCATCAAGTTTATTCCATAAATCCACCGTCCGTGGAAAGAAGGAAAACTTAAAAGAATCAATATTCGACCTGAAGGGCACAATGTTCAGGGGATCAGATCGTCGAGTACAGCGTGCTGAAGCTGCAACAAAAGAAATCGGCGCCAGAACACTCAAGCCGGTGTGAACTATCTTATGAAGAAGGATAACGCGATCAGAATTACGCCGATGTTCGAGAGATTGCAGCGTTAAAACGTGTGCATGCGAAGTAGGCGAGAATTGCCGGTCATAGCGACAAAAAATGAACCTAATTGCTCTTTTTTGGACAGATTCTAACATAGCTATGTCGTGCTTGAGGTGAGGTGACCAAACAACCGATGCATATTCTAGTATGGGCCTGACCAAAGTTTTGTACGCAGTCAATTTGCATTCTCTTGTTGAGTTGCTTAACGTGCGCTGGAGATACCAAAGTTTTCGACGAGCCTTATTGCAGATCATTTCAACATGCTTGCGCCATTTTAAATTTGACGCTAGAGTTACACCGAGGTACTTAAACTCCGTAACATGTACTAGACCGACTCCGTCGTTAGTATAAGTAAAAGAAAGGGGTTGTTTCTTGTTTGAAAAGGTCATGGCCACAGTCTTCTTTAAGTTAATAGACATTTGCCAGGTTTCACTCCAGTTACAAAACAATGAAAAAACGTTATTTAGCGCAACCTGATCATGAGCATCAGAGATTGTGTTGTAGATTACGCAGTCGTCTGCATACATTCTAAGTTTAACTTGAGTATCGCCAATGATTTCTGCCACGTCATTTATGAAAATAATGAACAAAAGCGGCCCCAGCACCGAGCCTTGCGGCACCCCAGATGTAATCTGTACCTCAGACGACTTCGCGTGGTTATACGTAACAAACTGAGAGCGCGACCGTAAGTAATCAGCTATCCAATCAACCAGCTTGCTGTCACCAAAATATGTACGAAGTTTAACTAAAAGCTTAGCATGGCAAACTAAATCGAAGGCCTTAGAATAGTCAATAAATATGGCATCAAGCTGTCCTCGGCTGTTAAGGGAAGATGCAATGTCATGCGTAAATTCAAGCAACTGCGTAACAGTGGAATAGCCAGCACGAAAACCGTGCTGCGATTGGGAAAGAATATTGTTGGCATTTAGGTATTCCACAATGTGCTTGTGAATAATGTGCTCCAAGAGTTTCGAGCTGGTGGAAAGTAAAGATATTGGCCTATAATTCGGTATTATTTGTTTGTTTCCCGATTTTAATACGGGCACGACATTAGCCAATTTCCACAGCCGGGGCACTGTTGTAGAGTCTATTGATTTTTTAAATATTATAGTCAGATAGCTTGCGCACCATTCCGAGTACCTCTTTAGGAACATATTTGGAATGCCGTCTGGGCCTGGGCTTTTCGTTACATCAAGTTTTAATATGAGGTTATGTACTCCAGAGGAGGTTACATCAGGATTTGGAAGAGAGGGCAGATTGCGGCACGCGGGAAATGGAGGATTGGTGCCATTATCGGTAGAAAAAACAGATTCGAAGAAGTTGTTGAAGGCGTTGGCTATAGTTTCAGATTGGGAGCAGGATTGGTCATTAACAATAAAGGAAGAAGGTAGAGACGATGCAGGACTAATCGATCTCCAGAACCTAGATGGGTTTTTTTTCATAAATGTAGCCAATGTATTATTAAAGTAAAAGCTCTTAGCCTCTTGCATTTTCGCTCTTAATTTAGACTTCAACGTGTTGAAGAAAGAAGCATTGTTCTTACACTCGGAACGGCTTCGCTTACGCAGCCGCTTAATGCGACGAGTGAGCTGAATTATCTCCCTATTATACCAAGGGTGTCTTTGGTTCCGTTTAATACATCTTTGGGGCACGTACTTTGACAGGCATTCATGTACAATGTCACAAAATTTAAGGAGCAACGTGTCTACATTGTGCAGTTCACTACAGTGTTGGAAGTCATCAAAAGTTGAGGCTAAAGTGTCAAGTACGGAAGTATCGTCAGCTGCAGAAAAGTTCAAAACGGTTGTGAATGCAGGTCTTAGTCGAGGGCACACTAAGTTCAAGGCAATTTCAACTGCTTTGTGGTCAGATAAGCCTTCGGTGACTTCACATTTAACTCCATGCGATAAGAGTTGTTGGTTTACAAATACAAGGTCTAATATTGAGTTTTCGCGCGTTACGAAATCCACAAGTTGAGTTAACCCAAATGAAATAACCAGGTCGATCAGGGAAGCACAAAGCGCCCTATCACGGCCAGTTGGGGTAAGTGTGCTCCAGTTAATGCATGGGAGATTGAAATCCCCTGCTAACAATAGTTTGCAACCACACAGCTTGTTACTAATAAGGTACTCATTGATAGCAGGAAAAATATCGTCGGAGTTCGGAGGGCGATAAATAACACCAACAACTATTACAATACCTCTGCTGTATACTTTGCACCAAATAGCCTCAATGCCAGGAAGTTCAGGTAATAAAGAAAATTTAAGGCTTGTTTTAATGAGAACTGCCACACCACCACCACGGCCAACTTCTCTGTCCTTCCGAAGTAGTGAATAACCGGGAGGCGAAATTTCGATATCAATAACAGATTCATGTAACCAAGTCTCTGTAAGACAGACAATTGATGGGCTGTGGCTTTCCACCAAACAATTGAGAGCTTCAACTTTGTTGAGTACACTCCTCGCATTTACATTGAGGACAGTTACGCTCAATGTGCTTAAGTTGTGCATTTAGACCTAGTTACGGGCACCCTAGTTTTGGATTACAGCCTGCAAGAAGCGCCTGAAACAATGACCTCCTTAGTTTATTCGAAGTGGAGACCGCTCTACATTTTCAGGACGCGTCTCTGTGAGTCGTCTTGAAGTACTCCCGAGGTTAGCGGCCTCTTCTATCTACCGCGTTCCAAACCGAGCAAGAATGATGACATCGCCATTGGGAAGCTCGGCAAAAAGCTTGACTGCTGCGCGAGCCCATTGGATGTTTGCTACTTTTATGGGGCGTGCTCCTGTTCATTGCAGAGTGAGAGCTAAAGGGCTGCGGGATGGTTAGAGCTAATGGTAATGGTTGAGCCGAAGCGCTGTAGTCGACCTTGCTTTTTTACCTCAATAGAGGAAAATGTACTGCTTGACCATCAGTTCATAAGCAAATTCCGCATCATGGAGCAGCGCCAACTGGTGGCTCCAAAGCAGACTTCACTTTTTTTTTAATTTTAATGTACGGACATTCCCATATTATGTGGTCGAGGGTCCCTCTCGCCCCACAAAGCTTACATCTATCGCTCCTTGCCTCGGGGAACATGTGATTCGCCATAACCGGGTGCGGATACGTATAAGTTTGTAGTCGTCTCCACGCAACTGCTTGTCTGTTGTTTAATTTTGGGTCTGGCGGGGATACCAGTCAACGAACCAATCTGTATTGCTGCGTGATCTCCCCATATTTTAGCCCGTGCTCTCCGCTCCCTCGGTCATGGAGGGGCCCCGTAGCGGCTCGGCGGTAGAGATCTCGAGCCAGCTCGGGGGCCGCCTCGTTGCCGGGGACGGCTTCGTGCGCCGGGGTCCAAATTATTTGAATTTTTCTATCTAACTTCTCTGGCCTTGGATTCTGGCCGCTAAGGGCGAGATCCTCCCCTTGCTAAAAGTTTGTATGACAGTTTTGCTGTCACTGATCACAAATTTCGCGTCCGTTCCAGCGCAAGCTAATGCGATCGCAATTTCCTCGGCAACTTTTATGTTGCGCCCGCGCAGAGTGACAGCGGTCACGGGAATACCCCGGTCGCTGACGGCCGTTGCCACCGTAAAACTGCCGCTACCTCCCGCCGCGCCTTCATAGGCCACCTCATGTTCCGAAATATTACCGAATCTAATTTTTAATGCTTCGGCTCGTTTATGCCTCCTGTTTTTGCTATGTTCCGGGTGCATGTTTTTTGGCAGGGAGGGGATAATCACTTTTTCTCTCACTTCCCTATCTACTTCCACCTTTTGGGTGGGGCCTCTGTCCGGATTTATTCCAACTTTGGCCAATATGGCTCTTCCTGTCCTCGTGGTATTAAGTCTCTCAATTCGAGAGGTTCGCACCGCTTCCGCCAGTTCTTCCCATGTGTTGTGCACTCCTAGAGCCATTAGTCTCTCTGTTGATGTACACATGGGCAGTCCCAGAGCTCCTTTTGCGCCTTTTCTCATTATAAAATCAATCTTTTCTCTTTCCACCACTTTCAAATCGAGACATGGCGTTGCATAGCTTACCCGGCTGTATATGTGGCGGTAAGGAGGTACCAATAGTCCAGCAAATTAGAACCTTGGGCCTCATTCTCCAGTCACACGGCCACAATGGCGAGACTGTCATGAGGCTGCAGAATAACGCAATACAGACCCTGAGCCTAATTAGGCGGGTGGCCAGCAACGGCCGAGGGCTCAAGGAGAAAAATTTAATTAAACTAATACAGGCGTACATATGCAGAACTATAAACATCTCTTGAGGCTACAGCAGCTTGTCCAACTCTATTGCCCTTAAAAACTGCAACAGTTCCCTCGTCGCCCTCCGCTGCGATGGCTTGTGAAGTCAGCATTCTAAAATAAGTTCCTCTGTTAGAGGCCCTTCGTCAAAGCGCGCTATCGCCATTGCGAGTGAGCGTGTCTGTAAATTGAAGCGAGGACAGTCACAGAGAATGTGTTGAATAGACTCACCGCTACCAGTCATCGCATTAGGCGTCGTCGGCTTATCCGATCCGGAATGCGAAAGACTTAGTGAACGCCAGCCCTAGCCATATTCGACAATGCAGGGTAGCTTCGCGACGGCAGAGTCCGGCTGGAATGCAAAGGCGCAGAGAAGTGTCTAGGTTGTGCAGCCCGTTGTTTGGAAGACTTCCTGCTATCACAAGGAGAACGTGATATACGGGTGAGCATTCGTGTATTTTAGCGGCATCTGTCTTTCATAACGGTATCGGCTCCTCTTCGTCGTCGTGAAGAGCCGACCAAGCAGCTTTACGGGCGTGTTCGTTCCCTATGAAACCGCAGTGACTTGGAGGCCACTGAAATGTCGCGTGATGTCCTTTCTCTGTTAGGGTATGGATTAGTTCTCTAATCTCGAATACCAGTTGTCCGTGTGGTCCACACCGCAGGGCAAACAGCAAAGACCGCAATGCTGCCTTCAAGTCACTTAATATTGACCATCTTCGAGGTTCTTCTTGGATGACGAGACGAAATGCTCCGTCGGTGTCGTTAGGTGACACGTCTTGAAATTGATGGTGGTTGCTTTCGCTGGAAAACCACGGTTCCAGAGGAACACTGGAGAGTTGCCAATCCACCAGTTTAAATATGTACGTGGTTGGCGTACCTCTCGTGCAAAGGAGCAGAGTTAGTTACTACGCATGCTTCACGTCACATAAAAAATGAATCATTTAATTGAATGTAGTTGGAGATTCATACTGTCCGACGGGAGAATCCGGTTCCTTTAGACACAATATCCGACACAATATCCGCTTCATTAAGAGGAAGCTTTAGAGCGGAATTAACTCCGATTCAGCCCATTTGAGTCCCTATATATATAAATATAAATGCTTTTATAAAACAACCTCTCTACCCATTTGAATGAGCCTTGTTTCATTTGACAGGGAAAGGTAAATTCCAGTGATCGTAGCAATAACTATGATTTAGTGCGAGTAATATTTGTTGCCTGCAATTTTTTCAAAAATTGTCAAAGTTGTTGCAGAGATGTCTTTAGTCAGTAAAAATGCTCTAGTATCGCCTAAGATGTGGTAGTAAGCATCTGATAGCTTCTTTCATCTCACAAAGCTCGACTCCTTACAGTGGTGTTCTTTCAAAGCAAGAAGAGGTAACTTGTTCTTGTGGAACGTACAAACAACAAAACGAGCTTTAAAGCACTGATGAGCCATCATGAATATATGTGTTTGACTATTATTGGGGCTTATCTAACACAATGCTGTTTGTTAAATAGCGGCTCAGAGCATAGCTATTTTTTTAATTGGTCAGGAATAAACTATCATATTCATAGAGACGACATCGTCAATAAAGGGCAGTGTGGTGGCATTGTTTTTCTTGCTTGCGTTGTGATCTCACGCTGAATGTTGTCAAAGACTTGACGAAATTGCAGCCGCAGTGCTTGGCCAGTGTTTCTTTCTTGTTTGCAACTACAAATAACCTAATGAATGCCGAGAGCGTTGCAAGGAAACTTTTAGGTGTGGAAACTTTATGTTGGTCGTCGGTAATAAAGACATTGCGTGGTACATATTTGACAGTTATACACACTGGGAATCTGCATCTCGCTGGGCAGCTCCAACACGTTCTCCAATGACCTGAAAATGCACGCTGTCAGACATAACTTTAGTATTCTAAATAAAACTTTAAACATCATCTTGAATCACTTACGTCAATGGCGTCTCGAGCTTAATGGAATTTCCCTATAAACAAAAAAATGAATTCCAGGAATTTGAAACATCTAAAACATATCTGTTTGTTAACCGAGAGCTTCTGTGTATATTTCAATTTTGAATCAAAAAATGTTTTTCCTTTCTTGTGTGAGTTGCATTTGCCAACATTGTGACATTTCCAAGCACTCAAAATCTTTCTGCTCGTTTGGATGACTGCCAACATCGCTCAACCATGAAAAAAAAGAAAAGTAACTGCAGTCTCATGGATAAGGCACAGGGCACTGCAACAGAGCCCTTAGCTTTTCGCATCTGCATTTCGGGCAGTGGCGCACGAGAAAGACGGGACGCAATAATAACTACCGTAGAAAATTGGGGAGGTTTGCAAACGTGCGCGGACTTTCGCTCAAAAGTAATTTTTGGTCATGAAGGATCGTCAGGCGGTACCGCTTATCGGCTGCCGCGTACTATGACGTGATTCACTGCGCAACAATCAAAGGGGCCTGTAAATTGTTAGGAGAGAGTAAGCGATCTGAAATGGGGAGAGAATGTGTGCTCTGGTGTTTCATGCAGTGGAATATTATTTGGCTTGCATATTGAAGGTAGCACTGTTCACAGGTCGCGGACAGCTTCTGGAGGAGTTGAAGAAGCCGTACGACGCCCCTCTCACTTTGCTAAAGTTTACCGTGCATTTCTGATATTATCACTTTAATATCAGCTACTTCGGATGTTCAGCGGGCTACTGAGAATAACAGATTAAATTACGCATACATTTCCGTCATAATAAAGCTATTTGTCACTCTCATGTGGTTCAGGTTAGCTTGAAGCAAAATAGATTAAACTGAAATTCAGCTTCTTTGATAGCCTGATTTCTATCACCTTCGCGAAGACATACCCAAACGAGACACAGCGAAAACTTATACATCAAAAGTTTAGCGAAGGCTAAAAGCATCTCCTCTTCTACAGAAGAAATCCTGCTTTGAATCATCTTGCCTACAATTTACCAATAACAAACGTTAGCCGTGAGCGAATAAGTGATGACACTGTTGGGATCCCGTTTTAATTCTCATAAAATACCTTTTTTGCGGATGCTCGTGATGGATAGAGAAAACAGTACATCTCACCTTTTCTCTGAAACAACAGCATATTCACCCCAAATTTCACGACGAATTATCCCCATTTTACACTGCGTTTCTAAAGGCAAGCAAAGCCGCACCGTAGCTTTGAGTTTCCTTACGTGCGAATGAGTGGGTGTAGCACCAGACAATGCCAAATTATATTGAGCGAGCGTGGGTTGCCAAACTGAAAAAAAAACTCATCACGCCGTGCAATAGTTGGCTCAACTGACTTTTCTTTTTTTGTTGTTGAGCCAAGCCAATCAAGGCGGCCAAGATTGCTTAGGGAGGAATGGCGCTTAAAGATTTTGTTATTGATGTACTGTGAGCCCAAAAACCGCCGCACGACTCTCCCGCAAAGGGGCTCTACATCCATGGATGTGTGGGAGCTCCCGTAATAGGTTCAATGGGGCGGAGGCTATATATACTTTCGCCCCCACGAATCGACCGCCTGGTGCCCGCGGACGTACTAGGCTGCCACCTCTTTTAGCTAAAAGGTTACATCGCAGAAATTTTTCGCAATAACAGACAAAACAGCAGGAGGAATTGATGCTGGGCTTTGTCGCTTTCGTTATTTCAGGAAAACTGACGCTATCTCTTCTCTATAGATTGAACGGTCCGGCGGAGTGCTTCCGCCTCGTGCCCATACAACGCTAGCCACCGACACGGTTGGTGACGTAATGCTGTTCTTCCTTTCCCCCTTCCCTAGCAGACCTCCTATCTCAAGATAACCATGCTGCAAGCCAATCTTCCGCAGATTTGAGCAATCGAGGCTGCGCGTTGCTTTTGTGCTGCTGCATAAAGGGAACGATTGCGCCACAAAGTGCTGTATAAAGACGCATACCGAACTCAATTTCCTGTGCATTCAGGCCGCAGTGGCGTTTGCGATATGATTGTGGCTTGAACTTTCTTGTTTTTGGTTCAATGGTAGGCTGGCGTTTACGCTTCAAGTAATTGTTCGTGATTTTTTTGTTGTTGTTGAGCATTCGCACAAAGAAAGTCAGGTCCCCTTAACTTTGTGTTCACTTTTAGCTGTGAATTATGTTTAGCGAGTATACTTGTCGGTAACCATTCCTTTATCTCCGGTTTCCTCAGCAAGAAAGGCAATGCTGTGTCACCATAGCCGTGCCTCATGAAATGTAAAAAAATGTTGCCAAGACGTTTTCTGCTATAGAAGATTTGATTAATGTGCTTAAAACCACTTTTCACATTAAATATAACCTTCCGTTTTTCCTGACATTTTCACTAAAAAAAAGAACAGCTTGTTCCTTTAAAGACACAAAAAATAGACCACCGGCTGAGAACACCTAGATGCTCTGTTAAATTATAATTGTATCATTCCTAGACAGAACAGCTGCGTATAAATAATAAAAATTGCATGGCTAAAACGCTGACACGTACCACTTTTTATTCTTCCCTCTTTCTTGGTGGGGGGGGGGGGGGTGGAGTTTCTTTTTAATTTTTTCCTGTATCTTGGGGACGGGTGCTTCTTAACATGGCTTAAATGCTTTAGCGAAAAGCGTACAACTGGCAAATGGTTTTTGTAGATTACAGGCTTTCGTTGCTTGATCGTAAATACAACGAGCAAGCATTATTTTAGGCCAAGGCTCCGAACACAGCAATGGCCGGAACACAAGGGTCAAGAAGTGGGAATACGTTTCGCACGCCGACAAAGAATGCTTTTCTGTCCGTGAGAGTAGCGCTCGGAAAATATGGGAAACCCTTCTATTTTGAATGAACAACCGAGAACCGATAAAGCCTATCTTTGCATCATTATATGGGTCTATGTTAGTATTCATTAAGGAACCGTCCTGTCTAATTTCTAGGTGCAATGTATTCATGTGATTCGGCGCAATAAAAACATTTCTTGTTCTCTATAACGCGCCACTGCACTTCTCAATGGTGTGAAGTGTCTTCATTGATGCGCCAAAAAAACGGTAGAACTCAGAAACGACAGCATCCATCGAAGAGCTGCAGAGACGAAACCGATTTATTTTCCCTGTATCACACTATCAACAAAGGGTGGCGTAGCTTGAACAGGTGGGTCTTTGGATGGGCGCACCAATTAAAGAGTAAAGAGCTCGTTCTCCAAAGAACTTCTTTCCCTTTTCCGCAATGCAAGGTAGCCAATCGGGTGGGGTCTCAGGTTCAATTTTCTGCCTTTCATTTCACTTTTTCTATCTATCTATCTATCTATCTATCTATCTATCTATCTATCTATCTATCTATCTATCTATCTATCTATCTATCTGTCTGTCTGTCTGTCTGTCTGTCTGTCTGTCTGTCTGTCTGTCTGTCTGTCTGTCTGTCTGTCCGTCCGTCCGTCCGTCCGTCCGTCCGTCCGTCCGTCCGTCCGTCCGTCCGTCCGTCCGTTCGTTCGTCCGGGTCATACCACAAACGCTTGCTTGCAGACCTTAGTACGAGTACTTTTAATGCAATGCCTCCAACATTAACTACGGATGAATAGTGGCACACAAATACAGAAATTATCAAGTTACCAAGAAAGCCCGCCATGTAACCAAAAGTCCGTTTACACTTTCTCATACGCGAAATGTTTTATCAAGAGGGTTCCTTCTTCGGTGGTCTGAGCCCGTAAACCTCTATGAGCTTCACTATTATTTGGAAACAGTGCAAGGAAGGTGCATTCCCAATTTTTTTTTTGTTATCGGAGTACCAGTGGCTTCAAGGTTTACGCCGACAGGCACTTTTTTTCAAGTATTCGCTAAATGGTAGCTCAACTTGCCTTCTTTACACACTTCAAGATAGGTAAACAATTTTGAAAGCTCATGAAAGTGATTTTTGCCGTCATAAACTGACTTCGCGAACAATCAAAACAGAGGGAACTGCAAAAGTGAAACCAAGGCGGACATATTACCGAACCGAGCAGATGCTATATGCTCAGTAAATTGCATCGTGGGAAAAATTGCAACGCCGGCTCTATTCCCCAACACCATTTGATATGAGTCGGTTACAAAATCATTGCTTCAGTGCGACACAGAATTGACCGCAGTGATTGCAACTCCGTCTAGGAATACCCAGCACAGATTACAATTAAGAGATCGAAAGGCAGCTAAACCACGATGGCGTTCCTTATAATGTAAAAAATAAACGAAGAAAATTTTGTTACCTGTAATGGTTATATCTATTTTGTTTCATGCAATAGTAATAATTGGAAACCAACAACCAGAACAACAAAATGAACGTCATAGGTTTGGATAATGTAGAGTGAATTTACGTGTAAACAATATATACCGGTATAACAAGTTGCGAACACATGCGCGAGACATCGATGCTGTTAAAGATGAACAGGTACACGAAAACAACAACAGCAACCAGTTAAGATAAAACACGCAAACATGGTAGCTTCTGTGTTAGTATTTTTTTTGCAGTCATTGAGTTTGTTCAGTGCTAGAGTACTGCATGCACATGCCAAAATAAAGAACTACAGAAACCATAGGAAACGATTGTCAATGAAAAGAAATAGACGAATGCGTATCGAAAGCTGTCCGCTTTATGGAATGAATGGTGCATTGTAACCTCTATATTTGTTGCTGTGAGAACATATAGGTAGCGTTTGTTGTTGTTGTTTTGCGTATTTACGCGGAGAACAGAGCTGTTAGCCAGCACAACTGTAGCGCTGGTATGGGTGGCTTTAAACATAAGGCTATTTTTTACACGTGTGTTCTCTCCAGTGGCGCAACTGCCATCCTCGACTTCCGCCGCTGTAGCCCTTTTCTGCAGCCGCCAAATGGGGAGAGGGCAATGGGGAAAATGAGAAGAACCTTCAGACGCCTAAAATCTCTCGCGCGACAGCGCGTTAGTGGGAAAGAGCTATAATAGTTCACGTGTGCGGTAGAATGCGCCCTGCAACACCAATGCGCGAGAGCTCGACGCCCTTTGAATCAGCTCCTCCGCATCGCCGACTTTATTTCGGCGATGAAAGTCTGACTGCCCCAGCCACCCCGAAAACGGACGAAAGAGCCAAATAAAGTTATCCAACAGCCCCATGAAGCAAAAGAAAGATTTCGCGAAAAGGTTTCTTATCAGAATTCGTACAGAAATAAAAGTTATGTAGCCTTCAGTGAATCTTTTCGTATCCCCTTCACGAAGCTGTTACGTGTCACTGAACTCTCCTACGCGATGGATTCACAATGATAATCCCTCTTCAAGTCACACGCACCGTGCTTCACTTTCAGCCGGTGACCTTTTATGAGTCGAATTATCAGTGCTGTCAAGTTCTCCTTTGACGCAGGATGCGGCTACTGTATCTGGAATTTCTTGAATGGTGTTGCCAAATTTATAGTGAAAAAGCCTTGTTTCAGCAGACTGAGTGCCAGACGCGAATGGTTTTCCATGTTCTTGAATGTAAGCGAGCACGAGCTATTACGCACTCGAATGTGGCCTGGTGAATATATAGAGCGAACTGGATTTATTCGTGAGTACCTGTTCAACGACCGAGGAGTGTACCCCTCGCTCTCATCGGGAGGTCAGTGTTGGTTGACTTGATGAACACAAGTGTGAGCAATGAATAGTAGTTATATCCCAAACTCCCCATTATGCAATGTTTTGATTTTACCAGTCACTGCAACCTGCCATTATTATGTACACAGTGTAGGGTAGCCAACCTGAAACTCTCATCTAGTAATCTTCCTGTCTTCTGTATTGTTTAACTTTCTTAATCGCATGGTGGATTAGTAAAATCAGGAGGAAGGGATGCTTCGTTGATGTAAACTATAGATAGTAAGAGTCAACGTGACAGCAAAACGACAAAGAAAATGTTTACCGACGCCAGCCAGGCCACTTACGTTCGCTCACTGCGTCGCACGAAAGCCGACAAAAACTTTTTATAATTATTCGCGTCTTTCGGGACTTATGTTTTCGAGCGTGGCCACAGAGACAACTGGGACAGTGCGGTTGTCTGAGTGGAGCTACTACTCAAACAGTCTCTCGCTGTGTACAGATATTTCATATTTCGTTACATTCACACATATGTACCGCTTCTTCTAGGCAAAAAAAAAATAATTTTGAAGGTTCCTGGAGAGGGTCTACTATGTCTTAAGTCATTATTCTTACTTTTTTGGTATAAAGGGCTACGTGAAAGTGCAGTGCTGAAAGGCGCCTAATGTAACCACCTTGTTGAATTTATGAATTCTCCTTTCATTGGTGCACATCTATAAATATCGGGACGAGCTGTGAAACCAAGTAGTATAGAAAGCACGAGGACGGACATTAAGTGTAGGAAAACACACTGCGCTAAATTGCGACTGATAATTACGAGAATCTAAACATATCTATACAGATATCATTGTGCCTGGCGAGCACGGCATGACGTCAAGTAAATAATAGCGCGCACATGAGCAATGAAAAAGCGACTGCTTCAACAGGTAGCAATAGGAACGCAGCGTGCGCGCATTTGTAATGTTAATTTTGTACATTTGCTACTTCACATATTTCACGCGATAGCTTCTGTTTCGCTCCACCTACAACATTGATCTCAAAAACTTTGATAAAGCCACACTACTTGCAATGAATCACAAACCAACTACCGGAAGATATTCGTTACCATATTTCTCTGATCCGTAGTCGGTCATTCAGGCATGTCCGATAGCCAGAGCTACAGCTCAATATCACTATTGCCAAACTTTTTCTGTACACATCAAGCGCTTACGACCACGGACATTTTCTTTTAATTCGTATCATTTATCTGTCTTCATGAAACTTAATTTATAATTGTTATTTTCCTACATTGGCCTATTTAAATGCATGTGTGCCTAATCTTCAGTAAGGTAATATCACATTTATGAATACTGGCGAACTGCTCTGATGTCTCATAACCTACATCTGACCTTTGCATTCTTACAGCATTCAATGCCGTGTAAATAGCGCTCTCGGCGCAGGCCTGAAATGTGGCCCATGGCCTTACAGTCTGGCAGTGAACAGCGACTGCGCAATAGCTAGTTGATACTCTTTATTGGCATGTGCCAAGTATGCCGCTTGATGTCGAGGTGCATGCTGTTCGTTCCAGAAATACCTGCCGCGTCCGAAATCTGAGCCTAAACAGCGGCTGCTACACCAAGCATGCCTAACATGCCGGCACTATCCCCGGACCGTGTAGGCAGGGGAGGCACTTTAGTAAATCGGAGTCAGCACCGCCGTGCAATGGTCGACTGGGTCGACTGCCGTTTTACGACCACTCCGGCATTCCGTTCAGTAGTAGAATCTCCGCTGGGTTGTTAACGAGTCTCCAGCTGTCGCACCAAGGAGAAGTAGAAGCAAGAGTGCAGCATCCGCCATTGAAACACAGAGATTAACTCCGCGCCAGGACGCAAACGGAAAGCTACCCGTCGGTTTTCTGCTCGAAGCTCATGCTGTCAATAGAGGCCGACGTAGTAATAGGTGTCCGGCTGTGCTTGGCTGTGCGCTGACAAATGTTTACCGCCTTGGCGCAAGGTAAAAAGTGTTGAGTATACCATACTTGACTTATTTCGTAAATTTACCATGTCATAATATGCTGATAAGAAGAAAACAACGCTTCCAACGTGAGCGCGTCATGTATAATTCATTTGTAATCTTCAGGCATAATCACTAAACGCCACTTGCAAACTATTAGAATAAACTGAATAAGAATGCACACCAGGAGTTAAAAACCTAGGAGTTCTGAATCGACAAGTCACAAGTTACAGTAATAGAAAGCGAGAACGGAACTTTCCGATCGTTGTCTTGAATCCAATATCTCCATGCGGAAGGCGAGAGGGAACTAAATGCTGCAGACATATATTAATGGCATAAGTTTATTGCAATTCATGGGGGATGTCGCGTTGGGAAGCTAATCTTTAACGTGATGTTGGAACTGCTGATCTGAAGCAAAACTAATATCTCTTAGAATATTAGGACCATACCATTTCGTGCGTGAAGAAAACTGTCTCCTCTGTACCCAGAACTACAGACATTCAAACAGAACAAGCATCCCTCGAAAATAATAGCGTCTAGCAATCAGACAGAGCATAAAACGTACCAGCTGGAAGAGGTTCACAGTTTACGGAGCAAAAAGACGAAAACACTCAGGACTAGTAAAAACGCGAGCACTCCTCCGTACAAATAATACGAGTGAGGGTAATCTGCATAACGGTATACAGCGTCCGCAGAGAACTTTTTTTTCGTCCTTTAGAACACTATATCCCACCTGTCATTTTTATCACATATTTCATCATAATGCTCTGCGTGACAGTATAATTGAGCGTTCTTGTTTGCTGTAATTACGGCTGCGCAGTTATGCCGACGATAAAATCCTAATATTTACAACAAAAGCTTTGTTTTGTTCTGCTTTTCATTGGTAGCGCGAGCAAACCATCGAGGAATCACCTGCCTGCGGATAGTTGTGGCAGAGTTGATTATCAGCATCCTAACACTTTATTGCTTAATACTATATACCGAACAACTGGGATCGAATAACAGATGTATTTCCTCGGTCCGTTACTTCAAAAAGGCGACTCATCCCCGTCATGGCAATCATTGAATTGCCCTGACCAAGAAAAGTCTTTTGTCGAAACGCTTACAGCGGCATTTCTTGTTCGACAACTGCTTATCACTTCAAGCTTCCATCTTACTGTGAACTTCTGTGTTGTTTAGTTTACATAAAGAAAGAATTCTTACTTTATGGTCTCTGGTACACCTTTCCTGCAGCTTAGTTTTTTTCAACCTATAGGAACTTTCATATGGTCTAATCACATATAGCTCTGCTGTTCTTTTCTATTAATAAATAAATGAAAAAAATAGACCAGGAGGCAAATAGATTATGATACACAACAATGAAGGGAACAAAAGCACAGTAATTTCATTTTTGTTTATTCATGTGTGTATCTCTCAACGCTCTATGCTTTAGTTGTAAACGTGGCGTAATGCCTTGGTTCAATAGCGCAGCATGGGGAACACATGCACAGAACTAAAACAATGCATCACTTCAGTCATTGGTTTGTGTACACTGCGTTTTACGCTTAGAAGATGGATACACTGACGAGATCAATCATTACGAAGGAATGATTGTTAACAACAGATAATTTATTTAGGGAATGATATGGTTTAGTTTAGGCAATGATAGTTCTGCTCTAGTGAAGCAATGATACATACCATTTATGCAGTAATTACTACAGCGCTGACAATGAAGACAACGAGGAGACGTGAAATGACAGGGCCACGAGCTATCCACCAGCGTTTTCTTTTTTTTCCATTGGAAACAAGCGTGTTTAATAGAGATGCAAGCTCCTTCTCGCGTAAACTCGCCATACTTATACGCTATCTACAAAGCGCACCGGCAACAAAAGAATGTCACAGTCAGATATCGAAAACAACAAGTTCGTTGTCCAGAAAGGCCAACGAGACTCACACACATGCTTTCACTCTCTCGCTTTCCCCCCCCTCTCTCTCTCTCTCTCGATATATATATATATATATATATATATATATATATACTCTTCCTGATGAATACAGGACCCAGGATGAACCGTCCATAAAGTACTATTGTTTTCTTGCGTGCCATAGCGCAGGACAGGGTAATTGGCAGCCGCATGGAGAAATCGACGTCCTACAGTGGAGACGCATAAGTAAGCTTATATCTGTATATATATATATATATATATATATATATATATATATATATATATATATATATATATATATATATATATATATATATATATATAGATATATATATAACCATATCCTAAGCCAACTACCGTTGACACCAAGGACAACATAGGTGGTAATTACTTGTACATACTAAATGAAGTCAAGAAATGATCAATTAATGTAAATTAAAGTGAATTTACAGATAGTTAGTTGTTTTTTCATCCACTTTCATTTCCATTAATTTTTCACTCTAATTCATTTAGTAAGTACTAGTAATTACCCCTATGTTGTACTTGCTGTGAAAGTTGGTTGGCTTCTTATGATATGATTAATAAAAATCAGGCCGCTCAGTTAACCTCCTTTCTCGTTGTCTATTAGATAACGAGGATCTCGAATCCAGCAACATTGACGCCTTCAGGCACCATGCGCGGGTTTACTGACAAGTAGCCTTCACCCAAAATATGACGTACTCTTGACGCCCTTGACGCTAACGGCAGGAAGGCTGTGGTTCAGTGGTAGAATAAGGCTGTTCCACATCCACCGCCAATCTTTATGAGTGGTGGCGCTGACTAACACTCCCAGAGTTTTGTAGAAATCATAAATACCCAAGAAAGTAGATGGGAAAACTGCACTGCTGTAGCTCATTCGGTAGAGCATCGCACGCCTATTGCGAAGTTTGTAAGATCGTTCCTCCCCTGCGGCAAGTTGTTTTTTGATCCACTTTCATTTCCATTAATTTACAACTTTTTAAATTCATTGAGCAAGTACAATTTTCTCTTCTTTGTCCATGGTGTCAAGGTTTGTTGGCTTCTGGTATGATTAACAAAAATCGAGCTCCTTGTTTAACCGCTTTTCTTCTCATTTATATATATCTATATATATATATATATATATATATATATATATATATATATATATATATATATATATATATATATATATATATATATATATACAGTGCGGCCACTATTTTATTTGCTCTCACTGCTTTGTTGTGTCGGAACATTACTTGTGTCTGATCGAACTGCGCTTGTCACGTGCTGGTGTCACATTTTGATGTCGGTAGTTTCTTTGTTAGTGATGTGATGGCGTGTAACTATTTATGTATGGCGAGCATTCGCGGGAAGCAATTTGGCCTCACAATCAACCGTGCTTGTTCACAATAACAAAAAAACCCAGTTGCTTGTTAGCGCATGCTGGTGCGGTTTCGAGTCTCCCCTTCGACTTCGGCCTTTGCGCTGTAGCAATTATGAATCAACACCAACTAGCCCAGCTCTCTGCTCACCTAAATACCGTTTAGGTTATTTACTGCACACATGAAATATCTCTCCCTGAAAAAGGAATTAGTGCCGATAATAAATGTGTGTGGTATTTAGTTTCCTCTCGCCTCGCACATGGAGACTGGATTGAAGGCTGAGATTCGAAAGTTCCATTTACCGATTTAGAGAGCTCTCAAGTTGTGATTTGGCTACTGAGAATTTATAGGTTTTCCGGCGCCATGTCTGCCACCCTTACGTTGCTGGGAGTCTCGGGACGAGTTAATTTACGTGTACCATTATACAAGGTCGTGGTTTCAATCAACAATAGAAAAAAGGAAACAAGAAATATAAAGCGGCATATTAAAACCCAGTGCAAACTGTGTTACTCTTTCCAGTTATTCCAGCCACCTTATCTCAGCATAGTTAACAGCCCTCCGATTTAAAATACATGGCAACAGTGTAGTACACGTGTGTTAAAGTTTTACCCGCTGTTACAAGTCAGTCAATAAAAGCCTGCCATTCCTTCTCGTAAATCACGCTTTAGATATGCGATCTCTCGGAACTGGAAAAAGAATATCTTTGCGTGAAAAAGAAGCGCTGAAATCTAGAGGAACCAAGTTCCCTGACCTCAAACACACCGCTGCCTTTTTTAGCCTTATAAAAGACACCTCCGCCACGAAGCGTTGGCCCTGTCACCTCGTCTTTTAGGAGAGCTTTGCAAAAACAAAAATACTAATGCTCAACGCATCATAGAGATTGCTCTTGTAGCTTTCCGTGTTCCTGATCCGTAGAAATCAAATTGCACGTTCTTTCCTTTTGTTCTTTATTGTGAAGGGAAGAACGTTCACTTATGGTCAATGACTTTTTCAGTTTTTAGTACATCATAGCTTTATATCAGGTATCAAACTAGTCGAATTGTTTGTATACACATTGGTGTCCCAGATCTCCCAAAATCGCTGTGTACATCTGCCGTTCGCAGTGTAATTTTCAGCAATTAATATGGTAAAATTAAAAGAATAGCCATGATTACTTGACAAGTACGTAAATCAGTGCCTTATATAAGCACGCGTTCAAGCAATTTCTCCAACCAGTGAGGTGGAGATTAAAAGTGTCCCTCGCCGTTATTTGCGAAGGCACAGTTAACAGGCTTTAAACCTGAGGTTTTATCACTGAGAAGGATACCCAAAATTTATGGAAGGGCGTGGCCACAAATATTTCGTGCCGTGTTTTGGTAGGTTCAATTGATAAAAATACAAAATAATCACCTTATTAGAACCTTTAGCAAACGTGGCCCCCTTGCAGGATGCACAGGAAGAAGTGCTGAATTATTTTGCCTCAAATTTTATTACTCACTGTAGAAAGAGAAAGCAAGGTTTCGTATGAAATTATTGGTTGAGTAAGGTAAGCCTCGGTAAGCCCCACGTGGTTGTAATATATTGTAACATATACCATTGTTTAATAGCGAGCATGTTTCTTGAGTTTAACCTTACTCAACCTATATTAATTGAATTTTTTCCAAAAAACACAATGTCAGTTAATTGGCCGTTAGTTTTCCTATCTTCGACCTACTAATTTATTAAGAAAAAAAAACGTTTGACAGCATTCGGCGTTTCTGTTACTTCTAAGGTCACGAGATATGACATCAAAAATGACGCAAGCTTTTGGAAAATTCTATTCCTGTCACAATTTATCAGATCGACTGTTTTTCCTCTACACAAAAAATACATGCCACATAACTTCCATATTCAGTAATTCGATATGAACGTATAAGATCCTATACAACAACTCGCATTTCCCGTTTGTGATATGATGTCATTGAATGTAATAGTTATGGGAATAAAGGTTTCTTTCAGTAGGGCCGCTTTATCAGGCCACTTCGATCTCGTAAGCTCTCTCCAAGAGCCCTTTTTACTTCATCTTTAACTGAATGCGCAACTTTTATTTTAGCATTGAAACCACTTTGGTTGTTGCGAGTGCTTCATATTCAGTGTAGTATTGCCCTGCATCTTTTAGGAAGGATCGTTCCTGCATAAATCACCGTGTCTATCATTCAATGAGTATATAACTATCTTAGCAGTGCCAAATCTCAGTACTTAAACCTTTTCGAGTTCTTTACTGCTTCATCAACTTTTGCGATAATTTATTTCATTTGGTAGTTTAATTTTGTTTGTCAGTCTTGAAAGCTGAGCAAACTCAATGTGACATCTGAGACTGCGGACGTAAATGGCCGTTACTCCTTTATCATATTCATCGTTTTCTGTTTCAGTCACGAACCTCCAACTTTGAGTACAGCGTCTGACGCTATCTTGTTTGCGTAATTGCTTGTGATCATCCTAGTCTATATGCTTGTAAATGTCAGAATAACGACATGAGCGGAGATGGCACTGCAGTAAGATATCAGCGCGGCACGCGACAACCCACCCATCTGCTGAAAAATTCCAGTGACTCTCAATTTACCACGAATCAATTTTACGTCACGCCAGACGGATGTACATTTGCTAGAAGGCCAGAGTGCGTAAAAACAAAATCTTCCGAACGAACACAGTACTTTACTGAGATTTACTTTTTGCGTCAGCTGAAAGCAAACCACGAAATCACTTCAGTTTCGCTTGTCTAGGTACAGACAAAATGAAGCGTCTGGGAGGAATAACCTTGTGTATACGTTCTGCCCTTTGTGTAGGCAACAGTGGGGCCGACAATTACGGAACCACGGTGCTTTCTATTACGCCGAGGTGTTCCCTCTAATGGTAACCCTACATGGAAGAGCCCGCAGTTCCATCTGTATTCCATGGATCGATGGAGGCTAAGAACTCTGTAGTGATCTGCTACAGCTTCACATATTTCTTGGCAATGTGCTATCTGGCATAGCATTGCTTGCTACCAGTCGATATTGGGCCGATCGAAATCGCTGCCGTCTTCACGACAGTGTCGTCGCTGTAGTTAGATGGAAAGGGTAGAGAAAAAGCACGCAGAAATGCCGAAATGAGGGAATGACGTCCCACACATCGAAGAATCGAAACAGGAGGGCTCGAAGCATTACTATGAGAAGCACGCACACCTTTCTCATTGCTTTAGAACCGTCCTCGAGAGTGTACGCTTCCACTCTCCACAGGGGTCGTCTGCATTCATTCGCATAGTTTCCGCGTCTTGCGTGCAATACTACTACTACTGCTACTACTAAATATAAAATATTATTATTATTATTATTATTATTATTATTATTATTATTATTATTATTATTATTATTATTATTATTATTATTATTATTATTATTATTATTATTATTATTATTATTATTATTACAACAACGACGACGAGAACAACAGTATCATAAACGGAAGCAAAATAGCGTGCGCTTTCCATTGATTTCAACCGCGAATCGATGTTTTCAGTTGCTCGAAGCTTCCATTCATCAATTTTTTCTAACGCGCGATGCAGTCTGGCCTAGCATATTTGGTGGGAGATAATAAAGGGTAAATCAGACATCCACCTATTCGTAGCGATTGCTACAAAGGAAACCCATACGGGTTTCTCGAAAGAAAAGCCTCAGAGTTGAATAAAAATTCGTTCTGGTCCGGGACTGCTGATGGCTGCTGATGAGATAAGACTGCTGAGATAAGGCTGCTGGTGTAAGTATGGCGACGCCTGGCGACGCTTTGTCGGGGTACACCAAGCTGTGATGCGTCGCCGGCGTCAACCAATCGGAGGCTTCGAGGCCTCCCCCTGCTATGCCTATGATGTCCGCCGACGCGAAGACGCCGGCACCAACGATCGTCCGGGTACTTTGGACGCACGACGCGCGCCACAGTGTTTCTGAAAGACAGTGTGTGGCAACAGGCCGACAACTACACGAACGACGACCGTGGGTTGTGGCAATGCGACGTGGATCCTAACCGACAAATCCAACCTGCCCACTTGGTTCCACTGGCTTCAGTGCCATCGTCTGCTAAAACATCCAACCAAATCATCGTTGCCGCCACGTCTGTGCTTGGTGTAGGCGTATTTGATGTGCTCGAAACGAATGAAAACCTGCTTCCGAGCTCCAAGTGGATAATCCACACACGACTGCCACAGATGTTGTTTACGTTACGCGTAGGCCTAGCCCGTCCATCGAGTTCATACCTGTTGCGTGAACGAGCCCAGCTGAGAAGCTCTGTCGAAGCAAATGAACTTTAGGTTGCGCTTGGCGCTGCAGCGATTTAAACTGTAGTACTCCTGACTCCCAGTGGTGTGTGATGTGGTGAATGAACCGTGTGGAACTTTGGATGGTGATCCGCGGCGTGTTTAGTGTGGTCTCAGGTGGCTCCAGTTTAACGGGCGAGCCCTGCGCTGTTTCCAGTTGCAAAGATAACTTGCGAAAACGAAAGACACCAGTAGCTCCACAATGAAAAGAACGTACGCCACCGGCCATCCCGTCCGTTTTAGCTGACAGTGCGCTGTTCTTTTCGGCATGTGAATCCAGTTCAATACAAGTTCACAGTACTCCTGTACAGTACGTAGTATTACAGTACTGTAATACTACTCCTGCAGTACGTGTATTATTATTATTATTATTATCATCATCATCATCATCATCATCATCATCAACATCATCATCATCATCATCATCACTATGACCACACTGAATATGTTGAAGCCAGCGTGACACGTAATTCAATATATTGCTGGAGCTTCATGGGCTCTCACTCTTCTAAAGAGAGCTGAAAATGGTGATGTGTCGAACACTGCGGATGGCTCTGCAGAACATTTCTGTTGTGTATATGGTGTAAGAGATGCTTCAAGTAACATTTCTTAGTCTCGCACTGTGTGCACGTTATCAGTCAATGATTACCTTGATTTCGAGTGTATGATGCACCTCAACCCCTCCCTTTTTTGTGGTGCTGGTGGTATTCCTCCCACACTGCATGTGGGACAAATATGGAAGCAGACTTGTTCCCTGCTCTAACAAGCATCTTCAATAGTGCCCTAAAATCTAGTACGTTTTCTAGCACTCGGAAGGTAGCAAAGACATTGCCCGGACACAAACGGGTGCTAGGCGTGCAGCTAATAACTGCCGGCCTTTATTTATCCTCTGCAGTGCATGAAAAGTGTTTGAATCGGTATAGGATTCCTTGCTTTCGGTTAGTGCTAAGTGCATTTTAATTAGTGAACAGCATGGCTTTGTGTGCCAAGGACTTAAACTGTCTGAGACTGCCAACAGTGTTTACCAGTGCATCGATTTCCAAAAACACATGTTTACCTCTCGAATGGATGCAGAAACATAAGGTATTCGTAAATGATTTGAATACTACGACATTACGTTATATGCGGAAAATACACCATTTGCAATTTTCATATACCCTTTGGGAGGCTCCACTGTCCAGGGTCGGTGAAATTAATGATCTTGATGTGTAGTTCGACAAAACGTTAAACTTGTCTCAGCACAGATAATCACAGAACGTGCCCTTGACGCTCTCGAAATCGCATGTCGTATATTGCATTCCTGTTCTGTTTCTGAAATTGTATTCTGCTGTGTGCCTTCGACTACTACAGTATGCCTCTGTAGGTGGCCATGCAACGTGCAAATAATTCTCACCTCATTAAACGCATCCAGAACAAATTGTTATCTCTCTTCAAGCACCACTTTTCCCATTCTGGTGACCACAGTTCAGCCTTCCCAAATATACCTCAAGTTGCACCTCTAGACTCGAGACTAAATTAATCAGACCTTTTGCTCCTGTATAATGTGGTCCATGGCATTATAGATTCCCGAAAGTGTCTTGATCATATGCAATTGTTCGTGCCGGAACAGTATCAGGCAGCATTGCGCATTCTCTGCCCGGCCTTGTTGCATTAAAGACTCTGCTATATATGACTTGACTCCAAAAAACATATAATAAAAATTGTGTCTGTATTGACGTACTTCACAGTTTATTTCCTGTGTTTTGTATGTCTGTAGGTAATCCTGTGCAGTTAACGCCCTTTTACCCTTCCTTGTATTCTTTTTCCTTATTTCTTTCTCTATATAGCATTGTTTTGTCTGCCACATTCATGTTTGCTGTGCATTTTGTCTCGTATATTGCTTTTCAAGTGCACCAGTACGAAGGCTCTCTAGCTGTTCCTGGTCACTATATTAAATATTTGACTGATTGATTATTATTGTCGTATAAGCTCAAGTTTTTTAAGTATGTGCTAGTATGTTATTATAGTGCAGTAGATTTTGTACAATTAAAAAAAAGGCATGAATTAAGAAAGTACAGTAAAATGCTACATGTCTGATCATATGCATTGTGCTATTATTTTTTTCCGAGTTTTAATAATGGTTGGCTACTGTATCGAGTGTTCTGCCATAAAATGACATGGTAAAGCAATTATTGCGTGGCTCGCAGAGCAATGTGGATGTCTTTCTCAGTCAAAGCATCATAGTAGACTGAAAACAATACACTCGTATTTTTTGGGTGATTTCAAATGTATAAATTGTGAAAAATAACCTGCATATATTATTTATTTACAATACTGCTACTCTCGTTTGAGAACGTGGCAGTTGGGCAATACAGTATACATGTACATAAGTATGCATCTAGGCAGAACAGTTAATTGAAAAAAGGCAAAAAAAGAAAACAATTGCCCAAGGGTGGCAATATAAGAAAGAAGCTGAGTTTACGAACAAATGTGTATGTTTGCACATGACAGTTAATTACCATAATACTAGCAGTGAAGAACATGTAAGTAACCAGTTATACACGAAATAGGAGCGAACCCAAAGATAACACTTAACGCGTAATGAATTGGAAAAAAAATCTAGGGAAGCCATTTAGCAGAAAAATGGCAGGTACAACAATCATCTTAAACGTTAAACGTTATCGCTCGGCGCAGGACGCACCTGCACGTATCGGAAGCTTCGCGAATGTTATCGATGGTTCTGTCACTTGTCACTTGTCAACGAACCTTGCATAATCTGAGTGCATACGCGACACGAATTGTGTAGTAGCTTATAGAAGACGCGCGGGCATCAGCGAATACGCTGAACTTTCGACGACTGATGCATGAAAGCCGACTTCCTTGACCCGCAGATAAGATTTTCGACGATCGCCGCTCTGCTCGCCGCTATCGTTGCGATTGTGCGTTGCTTTTGCTGGGCCTGTTCGACTAATAAATAGTTCAATTATTAACTCCCAGTTGTGACTCTGAAATTTTTTTTACCGTCACTGCTACGTGACAACATTTCTAACACAGATATTTCGCTGATACTTTGAACGCCTAATTCTGACATAGTTTGCAGTGCAATGAGCTACCAAGAATGAAATAGTACAACAGCTTTTTATATGATATGGCATGCTCATGCAGGTGTGTTCAAAGCGACGGCGCGTGAGCGCAAGCGCTGATTTCGATATTTGGTGCACTATTGTTACTTCAAAGATAAAAATAAACTGTTGCGACAGGCGTACATTCATTAGTCAAACGTGTTTTTTTTTTATCTCTAAAGGAGCTTACAGATCACTATCTTATTGTTTCGTACTTAGTTTACAGCAGGCTCTTTTAGGCCGGACTTGGACGGTTGAAGGCAAAATAGTCCAGCAACAGTGCGCCGTAGCCGAGGAGCTTGAGTCGCCGCACGTCAGAGCATGTGTCCAGTGGTTGCAAGGCCTTTCCCTCCAACCGACGCGAAGTGACGCGTTCGCTTGACGGCGCATGCCGAAGAGTACGGACGCATGGCAGTGGTTGAGTCTTTAAGCCTGTTTCACGTTCTTTGACTGGAGCAAAAAAGGAAAAGAGTGCAATCGCACACCTGGCAATGCGCTCATTAGAGGGATAATTTGATACTATTGACTATTGCAATTTCAACAATGCGACTGTTGTGACGCCCAGGGTTGCTTTCTGCCAGACTTTGTGACATAGTACGCCGCATAATTCTTTTAATGTAACTAAAAGAACATGTACGTTATAATATTATTGAGCTGTCTTCACCAGGAGCCAATAATATGTGTATTTTGCAACTTAAAAAACGCGTCAAAATTTAAATTTCTTTCGCAGTGCGCAACGACATTTCTTGAAGTTCAGTGTCAAGGGCATGGCGTACGTAAACAGCTGTTTGTAGCTGTTTTATGTTTAGCACTGTGTGTCATATAATGTGCCGTCTACGTCGGTGTCGTTCTGACGGCGCTACAACAAATTACAAGATGACCTATAAAAAAACCCGTGTACCCACGCTCACCGTATATGCTGTATTCAGCTGCTGAAAAGTCGTCTTGTCAGCGCATAGAGATCCCCGCGCTACCCGCGCTCAGCGTCACCTTCTCAAGAAGTGATGTGTCTATATTGCTCGTGACAGCTCATAGGCGGTGCCTATTCTTAGCCATTTTCTTGCAGCAAATGAAGCAATAAGCACCAACGCTAAGGAAGCCGCGCATGATCTGTGTCTGTCAAAGATTGGCGGTAATGTATTCGCAGTCTCCGAACCGGAGGGGATGGGGCCACGACACGAACCGGGGATAATGTGCACGCCTGATCGACCGTGGACCAGAGGCATGAGATGGCAAATGACGTAAAAACATACGCTCAATATAATAAAATAAAATCAGGCTTGAGACATGATGAAAAAATACGCTAACTGAAACAGATTGGGCCAAGCTTCGCGGAAGGCGTGCGGGTCACACACAACACACACTCTGACGCTACGCGCGACACAAAGCCCACCACGTGGGAATGTCTAACACTCACGAAATAAACAAAAAAAATACGCGACACAAACGAAAACTACACGGGACAATCAACGCAGTAAACACTACACTAAGAGCATATACAAAAATTAACACGCGATGAATACGTAAATGAAAGATGAAACGCGATAAAAAGAAGAGTCCGTCGGAAAGTTGTGAGAGCAGGTTGGAACACGACGCTTATCTGTGGCGTGCTCGCCCAGAGCCCGATCTGAAGAGCGTCGAGCTGCTGGTACCTGCATATCATATTGACCGCAAAAAAGACGGGGACAGAGGGAGTCTTTTTTGCGGTCAATATGATATGCAGTAAATACCAACTAGGCCAAAGTGAAGTTCTTCTGCTGCTGGTACCTGTCTGCCGAAGATCTTGACGGACTTGCACCGTCTGTCAATCTACATGGGGGTTTCAGCTGCCTTTCGGTGGACGATCACGCTGCTCCCTCTTCCAAGACACTGTGCCCGCGCTCGTGGAGGCAAACACGTCCCTCGTTACGCTGTGGTGACCCACGTGACCAACCGGTCGGGCAAGCTCGGGAACAATGGGGAGTCCTCCTCCCGATCGCCGTGCGAGCGGCGCTACGGGTGCGGCGGGAATGGCGGCCATTTCGAGATGTGCGCGGGCACGCGCTTTCTAACAGTGTCTCACTACTGAACCTTGAATGTGATTTGTGTCGTGAAATGTATTCTTTTCACTGGCTTACACTCTAGAACAGATCCTGTTGTAGACTTCTACACACTACATGTTGATTGTACTAAAGCCTTCGGCAAAGTATAGCAGAAACACTTCATCTTTGACATGAAACAATGGCCATTGATTCTTGTGTAATCAATTGGGCAGTAGCGTTTCTTTGAAGCAATTTTCAATTCATTGTAAGCAGCAGCAGCAGAGAATCCTATCATGTTCCAGTACATTAAGAAATTCGTCCGGCAACGATGCTTAATCTTAAACCTATATATCAGTGATCTCCGTGATGGTGTTTCGTCTACCGTGCATAAGGTTATCGATGATTGTGTGATATATACAAAGTTCATGACCCAATGGCATACCGTAAAGCGCTCATCGGTTTTTCGAATATTCTGTGATTTATAGGTAAGTTGCCATCTGACGGTACCCCACAGCGCAATCTGGACAAACTATGTACATGGTGCACTATAAGGCTTATTAGTATGGATATTTCGACGAGGAACCACACAACTACTTTGCTTCGAGGAAAGCCTTTCCATGGTTAATTTACTAATATTTGGGTGTTCACAGTACTTATCTATCATGCGCATCTTAACAGCCTTCCAGCTTTACATTAGGTTTCCCTTCGCCGTCCTTTGTATTGTTCTTAGAAATGAGAGTTAACAAGTTCCTTACAAAATATTTGTTTGCTGAAAGGTTGATTATGTATCCATGATAGAAGTTTTTATTAAACTACCCTGATAAATAATTTTGGATCTTTGAAAAACAAACCAGGGATGAAAATTAATTTAATTCTGAGGGTTTATGTGCCAAAAGCAGGATCTGATTATGAGGCACGCCATAGTAAGGGACTCTGGATTAATTTTCGCAACCTTGGGTTCTTTTATCTGCACCGAATGGTCAGTACACGGGTGCTTTTGCAGTTTCTCCCCGCCAAAAAGGTGCCCGCGACGGCCGGAATCACGCCCAGAGACTTCGTGCTCAACAGCGCAGTGCCATAATTACTTCGTTTATTTGTCGTTTTACATCAGGCAAAGCAGTATCTGCTGTAAAGGAGGCTACCTCTAGAGAGTATTGCTCATAGGTAATGCCTGTTTCTTGAATAAGCGATATTACACAATGTCCTCTAATAATTTTTTTGCTTCTTACCACCCCCTCATATCTTCCAGAACGGAAAACACTTGAACAATGTTTTCTATCTGCTTTGTGTACGATGCAGTAAGAGCATTCACGTCTTTTGACATTTATACATCCGTAGAACCAGCTTTCTGACAAAGCGCTTGCTATGCCTGATCATGCTTATTGCGCGGCCTTGTTGAGCAATACATATCTATGCAGTGAATGTTTCCCACATTCCAATTATCCGAAAGGTGCTTGTTTTACAATTGTGCCCTTTGCTTGCGGTTGGTATTAGTACTGCTTGTTAGATTTTGCATGTGCATGCATCTCTTACTCAGTAGCCTTAGGAAGTTTAAAAAGTCAACAAATCACCATGAACTAAGTTCAAGAACGCGAACATCTCTTTTACCTGTAACTCCCATCGAATTGCAATTGCCATGGCTGCCAATTGAACCCCTTACCTTTTGCAAGCAGCAGAATCTCATAACCATAGTGGCAGCGGAAAACCTGACAGTCACTTTAGCATAAGCCCAAGAGGTGAAGGCGAATGGCTGCAGAAACATTCGTTAAATTACTTGACTTTCTCATTCGAATGCATTGTTACTTCATACTACGTATTTTATCCCACCAAAGGGCGTGAGTTCGGGGGCCCTAATTTACGCTGCCCTAATTATCTGTACCTTAATTAACTTGGTCTTAGTTAACACCAAAGATGGTGGATTGGACTCCTACCAAAGTTTGTGGGTTCGAGTGTTCTAATTAACCCTACATTAACTAAATTTGCCAAAATTAACCTCGCCATAACACCAAAGGTTGTGGGTTGGACTCCCATAAGCTCGGGGGTTCAGCTGCCACTGTCTCTGAAGCCACTCTGTCTAAATAAATTTTGCCTATGCTTGGCATGATTTGGGACGCCAAAGACTTGAAAAATTATAGACCGATCAGCTTACTGTCCGTTGCCTACAAAGTATTTACTAAGGTAATCGCAAATAGAATCAGGAACACCTTAGACTTCTGTCAACCAAAGGACCAGGCAGGATTCCGTAAAGGCTACTCAACAATAGACCATATTCACACTGTCAATCAAGTGATAGAGAAATGTGCAGAATATAAGCAACCCTTATATATAGCTTTCATTGATTACGAGAAAGCGTTTGATTCAGTCGAAACCTCAGCAGTCATGGAGGCATTACGGAATCAGGGTGTAGATGAGCCATATTTAAAAATACTGGAAGATATCTATAGCGGCTCCACAGCCACCGTAGTCCTCCACAAAGAAAGCAACAAAATCCCTATAAAGAAAGGCGTCAGACAGGGAGATACGATATCTCCAATGCTATTCACAGCATGTTTACAGGAGGCATTCAGAGGCCTGGAGTGGGAAGAATTGGGGATAAAAGTTGATGGCGAATACCTTAGCAACTTGCAATTCGCTGATGATATTGCCTTGCTTAGTAACTCAGGAGACCAATTGCAATGCATGCTCACTGACCTGGAAAGGCAAAGCAGAAGGGTGGGTCTGAAAATTAATCTGCAGAAAACTAAAGTATTGTTTAACAGTCTCGGAAGAGAACAGCAGTTTACGATAGGTAGCGAAGCACTGGAAGGGGTAAGGGAATACATCTACTTAGGGCAGGTAGTGACCACGGATCCGGATCATGAGACTGAAATAAGCAGAAGAATAAGAATGGGCTGGGGTGCGTTTGGCAGGCATTCTCAAATTATGAACAGCAGGTTGCCACTATCCCTCAAAAGGAAAGTGTATAACAGCGGTGTGTTACCAGTACTCACATATGGGGCAGAAACCTGGAGGCTTACGAAAAGGGTTCTGCTGAAATTGAGGACGACGCAACGAGCTATGGAAAGAAGAATGATGGGTGTAACGTTAAGGGATAAGAAAAGAGCAGATTGGGTGAGGCAACAAACGCGGGTAAACGACATCTTAGTTGAAATCAAGAAAAAGAAATGGGCAGGGGCAGGACATGTAATGAGCAGGGAAGATAACCGATGGTCATTAAGGGTTACGGACTGGATTCCAAGGGAAGGGAAGCGTAGCAGGGGGCGGCAGAAAGTTAGGTGGGTGGATGAAATTGAGACGTTTGCAGGGACAACATGGCCACAATTAGTACATGACCGGGTAGTTGGAGAAGTATGGGAGAGGCCTTTGCCCTGCAGTGGGCGTAACTAGGCTCATGATGATGATGATGATGATGATGATGGCATGATGAGCGGAATCGGAGCCAGCTGTTGAAGACGACGACTAACGCGCGGCAATGGCACGAGCGTGTGTCTGCGCGAGGCGAGCTCACATGTCTTTCGGCACCACACGTCGCGTTTTCCATACCTTCGGGGATATAAGCCACTTAAGGCTTTCGCTTTGAAGAATTCAAGAACAGTATCATGGTTGACAGATTTGTGTTTTCAGGCGAAAGACTTAAGTGGCTCCTAGCAATGGCTCATACACGCACACAAAAAAAACGGGTGATCCGTTCCAATGGCACAAAACCTATCATCTCAGCAATGGCTCATACCCCCCTTAGCAAACAGAAAATGCAACGGCTCATCCATCTTTTAATGCCGAGGCTACAAGCTAAGCAGAGTAAAGCGTGAAGTCATGCATACACTAGAATCACGCATACAACGTACATAAACACGGTGTCTAGTCAAGAAATCATTAGAATCCCCGCTCACACAAGTGCGAGAGAATGCAAAATGCAATGCAGAAGTAGGTCCGGAAGCCAGCGCGGAGCCCCTGTGATGGTGTGTGGTCAGAGGATCTCTTGCCACAGAACAACGCTAAAAATTGAATTTGACTAAAAAGCAGTCATAAAGTACAAGAATTATGTGTGTCTAATTGTTTTGGAGTTCTGTTACGCCTTCAGAACACTTGCTGGCGATAAGCAAGCTGTACCTTTACGTATTGCGTTAAGTGCTTGAATGCGTCGTTGATGCGGTCGACGTAAAGGGCCATACATGCACTTGACACTGCAGTTTGTCATGTCTTGCAAGCAGTCTGCCCGCTAAACTCGTATAGATGAATGAATTAGCAAGTGTGCCGCAGGCATTCGCCTTCGCGTATTACAGGAGTGTAACATGCCGCCGGAGTTTTTTTTCTTGCCTGTATGTAGGTCAAAATTATAGTAAATCAGCGTGTCATTATAAAAAAAGCTGGTAATGGCCCTTTAATATTTTTATTGAATAAATTGCATACTGTGTATGCTTCAAATGGAGAAATGTCTTTTAAAATCACAGAGTGAGCTGTTCTTGCAAGCAGCACAAGCTGCTCCTCTACTTAAAACAGTCTTTTTCATGGCGGTTGTACTTTCTTCGACGATGCAAAAGCGCCAATGAATAAAGCGTTGTTGCGGCTCAAGGTGACGTTTGGGTCAGGAATCCACCAAGCCAATCGACGAATACGTCCGGTAGTAGGAATGAAACGAAAAAGAGATTATTTTACTTTAGTTACGCTGGTTATAGATACGGAAACTCACTCCCTGCTGGAGCTCATTAAACGTCTGAGTTCGCATCACGACATGTCAGCACCCCCGGCACGGAAATGTCTGCCATTTTATTACCGTCTTCTTCTCTTGGCGACTAGACTAGGGAATCTGGTGACTGTATCACGGCCAATCACGATCGTCAAATCGGTCACAATTTCCAGCTCGTGATATCTCACCATTCTGCCTAACTCCACCTCCAATGTGGCTAAATGTACCCCCTCATATTTAGCAAGCACGTAGCAATCTGGGGATCTGAGGCCTCAGCCGTCGCGACGGCAGAACGTCGCTTATTTTCATCATTAGTTCAGGCTGTCAAGTGCTCACAGAGGGGCCTTTTGTAGACCCGTCGACCGTCGGTGTCATCGCTGCGTTGACTTCGGCAGTGGCTCGCTGATGAATGCGTGGGGCTGCTTTGTGGTAATCATCTAATTAGGGACCTTGGTCCGGCCCAGACGTAACAGCGTTTGCTCTCGCGTAACGAAGTAGCGGTACGCGGTTGTCGACTGACGCTGACTTTGAGAAAGACGTGCTGTAACGCTTGTGCTTCGGCACACCCGAAGCTTTACAGTGTGTGGTGGAGTGCTCGGAAAGGATAGCGCACATCTACTCCCACCACTCTCCCCCTGTGGCGGCTGCTGGAGAGGGGGACGGGTGAGGAGGAACGTCCTTGTCTTTTCAGTCCGCGTTTACACCACTTGAAACAACCTGGGTATGACAAATCGCAAAATATGTATCGCCAACAACGCTACCGCTACAAATGTGCATGGGTAATTGACCTGTTCTGCGCAGAATTACGCATCGAAGCAAGAAACGTCACCTAAAAGTTATCATAGCTTTCTAGAAACCTTCGGCCACTCGCCGACATGAACAATTGTCGTAGATGTTTTTAGGCAGCTTTATTGCGTTTCAATCAAGCACATTCAGGCAGTCTTGCACAAGATATGACACAAAAACTTCTAGCTATGGGCCTGTCTCTAGCTGCGAATTTCATAACGTAATGTTGCCCTCCAATATTAAAGTGACTAGAAAAGGTGCTGTATATATACATATATATATATATATATATATATATATATGTATATATATAGCCCTGGGAGCGGCTGCAGCCAAGAGTATGTGATCATCCGTCAATTACCTAGAAGCGCCAGTGCCCCGTTTGTCGTAATTTCTTCTCGGAGCCTTAGTGCCTTGCTAATCGCCCAGGCACTGCCGGTACGCTTTGGCTAATATGCAAACTTCGCCTCTTGGGAAACCGGAACGGAAAATTGTGGAAAGAATAAATAATGATCATGGCCGTGATTACCACAGTCTGCGTGCTGACCCGAGAAATTCCGGTAGTCGTTAAACTTGAATGAACGTAGTCGACCGAATGGCGGTGATTCCTTGATCTTGCGCAGGTCTTTTGGCTCGTAGTTTTCAGCAGTGACTTATGGCGCTCGTGCTAGAGATCTATTTTCTTTTCTTGCTCGTACTTCAGCAGAGAAATTTTTCGAGGCGTCGTCAGATAGTTACTTTTCTTTATCAGCAGTTTCGGAAGCAGAAGTTTCTTTTTCAGGGCCATATTGTCCCTGAAACTACCGTAACTACCGCTGCTTCTTGGGTGCAGCGGTAGTTACGTACATCACCGTCGCGCTCACTTCTATCTCCAAAACGGGTGAGAGTACAAAAATTTAGAACCGCAGTACAAGACAAGAAAGGTGCACGACGAAGTTATATTTCTTTGAGGGTGCCGAAGCAACAGCGTGAGCAGATTAAAGCCACCGCGAGACGTCCAGAATGCTGTGGCGCCCTAGCTGAGTGGAAGTAGTCTTGTCATATAATGCGCCAAGCATAGCTCACTAGGCAAATGACGATGCTCATAATGTGTTGACAAACCCCGCATTGTAGCGCGACAAGTAAACGTGTGCGACTAGATCCAAAGCGGAAAGCGGCGCCGTCGCACAATGTGGTCTCTGCTTGGTATATTTCCCCGGTGGCCATATTTGCGAGCGTTCTCGGAGCTGAGCTTGAAAAAAATGAACAGAAACCCGATAATAGCGGTGAAAAAAAGTTGAACGCATCTAAAGAGACAAGCACAAAAGAATAAACAAGTACATATTACGACTGCCGAAAGGCATTGCAAATAATTTCATTGATAAATAAGCCCTTATTGACCGGCACCCAATATGTAAATTTATGTAAGCAGGCTCGATACAATATAATGTATACGTAAAGCTACTATTTGCTATGAGCGATGAACATAAGGATAAAGAATCCGCAATCATTACAACTGCGATGTTAAAGAATTTAGTTTGCTTAGCTCTGTAACCGCCGCTAGAAATTCGGCAGAAATAGAGGCAATAAATGAAGAATATTAACTGCGAATGACCAGTCAAGAAATAAAAGAAGTGCCATTACCAGAATTTTTTTCTGCACTTTGAGGCATGATCGCATTGAGAGGATTTATTGGTAAACTCAATAAATTACCCGTAATATACCATTGATTATATTGAGTGAGAAATGTTTTGCTTGGTTCGAGCAAATATATTCATGGATTATCTGCACACCCTCTCGGTCATCGAAAATAGGTGGCACCTCCCACGTGCATAAATTTAAAGCTTTAAGCAAGGTTTGTGCAAAGACCTCTTTATGTGCTTGAAAGCAATGGCAGTGTAGTTCAATAAATAAGGCTGGTTGGGAAATGCATAAACTTTCGATATACTTATAGGTGCTTCATACATATTCAAGAATGTTTTTAGAGTCAGTAAACGAAATCTACACAAAATTGAGGGCAACCTCACTTCCTAGCGTAGCACATTATTGGTTACAAACTTTGGTAATCCACAACACAGTCACCGGACCTCCCCTGCCAGCAAAGGAAGAGGGTCTAATTAATAAGCTTAAAACCCATAAAATATTACCCATTCGAATTAAAAAATATCGCTCGGCATCTTCAATCGATGGTTGCATAGCTTACGTAGAATACCGACTGCTGTTACTCGTTTTGAGCTATACGGTCAACATGTCCAAACCAAATGTAAGAAGGATACGCCCAGATATATTATTGACTCCACTTGAGGTACACTTTCGAGTTGGTAGCCGAGCGAGATGTTAACAGGAATATTTCGAGGGAAAGTTAATATTCAGCATTCACTAACGCTAGAAAAGCAGCGAATATTGTCTCACTATGGTTCTTTGGGTACAGGCAGTTTTGTTCTCGATTATTCAGGGAATAAATATCCCTTTCTGATGCGAAAGAAAGCAACATTACCCGCATATATACTTCCTGATAACCTGTATTGAAGCTAAAGAGTATATGAAATAAAAATATCGAATTTCCAGCTCCTTGAAGAAAAGACTATAAGAACACATTAAAATAATCTCCGATTTAAAAATTCGCACCAGCAGGCTACAAGATAATTGTGAAACTTGGGATATCCTAATCAATTCAATCAAATTGCCTATTCTAAACTGTCGCAAGCTTTCGCAATTTGGAGTGTAACGGCAGCCTCAACCTGTTTCTGGCGCCGTACTAATTTTAATCTGCTTTCTAGATCGACGTGAGCATGCAAGATTGAATATGCTAGTCTGAATCCGATTTGGCAGGCACTAAGTTAGTCTTTGTTTTGAAGAAATTTCATCATTCGGCCGTACAGAATTTTTTAAGTAGCTGCAGGAAATTTGTAGTTAACGCAATTGATCAAATGTTATCCATTGTCTATCCCTCCCCATCATATTTAAAAAATGATATTACTTTCGTAATTTTCTGCGGACATATCATTCATGCAAACTTCACTGAATGGCTAATCACAACTGAAAATCCTCAGTAGATCGCTTAATTTTTATATAGCAGAGCTTACACAATCTGAGCTGGGATCTCAATCCAATCGAATTTCAAAACTTCAGCATATGCCAACATAGTCATTCCTATAAAATTACGTAATGCACTGCGTAATTTTAAACTAGTTGTCAAGACACAAGCAAATAAAATTTCCAATGATATCGCAGTTTCTTCTAATGACTCATTCATTTTTAGACCACATAAAGCTAGAGATTCAATATCACTTCGTCACGGAAATGCATTACTACCTCAAAAAGAACTCAAAAGTACCCGCCTATTGTTTTTCTCATTTGTAAGAAACAAGGTCCTAGCCGTCATAATCGTTTTTTGCTGCAGAAAATGTATGTTTTAACATGGCTGCAAAAATGTTTATTCGTACCAATTTTTAAAAGCTATTTGCAAGCGGCTTTATTTTTCATGTCATCGGGCGTACATTCATCATTCCACTAAATTTTATAGGAATTTCTGCTATTTATTCGAACCGTAAATTATATTTTGTTGGAAAACATTTTAAAGTGAAGCAGAAACTCAAATCGCTTTTCTAATTACACGCACTATGCAAGGATGAGAGTCACATTTTTGAGCATTGTCTAAACAAAATTTAATTACTAGCGTTCGCACCTGAGCGCGCATATGGGTAAGAGGGCGAGCTACTTAAAAAAAAGGAAATATAGGAATGTAATTAGTATTTTATGGCATACCCAAGAGTTGACCAAATAGAAATGCAGATGTTACGGCGACAGAATGTAAGAGCTATTGCTGTGTCAGCTCGCCCCCCCCTAAAATCTGATAGATCTGGATTCTGCAAAAAACAGTTGAAAGTTCAGCTTTACTTAAAAAATATATATATGGAGGATCGCTAATCGAAGGGACAAGGAAAAGCAACACAAGGGCGCATTTTTACATACTATAGGTTGCTGTTCAATGAGTTCCCTAACCGGGTGCCGCACAAATCTGTTCATAACCCGCGTAAGACAATCGGCGAACTGAAAGCTCCTGAAAGTAGAATAGTAAGTTCACAAGACGACATAACTCTGTCAAGGGTGCGTGTGTCCTGCACGCTCGAAGGAACGTACGTATTTACAATGCTAAAGGGGCAGCATCCATGGAGGACCATCTCTACTACTATATTTTCGCACACTTGAAATAAAATTGCAACCTTATGGAAATTTTAGAAGAAAAAGAAATGCCCAATCCACCAGACCTAGAACTTTCTAGACGAAACGTTTAGTAGAATATATTTGAAAAGTCGTTTTCCTAATATGAGCAAGTTCCTTTTGAAATATTTATATCAGGATGAAGCTGAGTTGTACAATATAAATCCACTGAAGCAGAATCTATAGAGCGAAAGCCGCACTTACTTGCAACGTCCCGATGGTGAAGAAAAAGCACCTTACGGGCAACTGCATTCTGCAGTATCCCTCTTTTTCTATGCCACTGGACTGAATTATAAAAATTAATACTTTCGCAACTGTATTCTCCAGTATCCCTCTTTTTGCTATGCCACCGGACTGAATTATGAAAATTATTACTAATCAAGAGACTCGTTAACACTGAACGACTTTACCCCATTATCTGCGCAGTAGGTCCTAATTATACATACCTGAGTCAGGTAGTATCCTGCGAAGGTTTACGAAGCGTGCATGTCGCCCACCTCGCGAGCAGAGCTCGGGAATTTGATTTCTACTACGAATCCCCAAAGAAAGTTCCGTCAACTGCGCAAGCTTAGTGCTATCTAATTCTCGCACTAGTTATTGTTTTACGGTGGCTACGAGTTCATAACGACGCCTGCAAGCCGACAAAGCACGAATCACTGATTCAATTTGGTGCCAGCATAGCTGTGCGCGTATATATCGGAGGCCCCTATGTTGAAACTAATATAAATATCGAATGTACGTCAAGTCGGCTGATAATCCTATCTTGCAGTAAACAAAAGTATCGTAAAAAAAGTAAAATAAGGAAATGAGGTAGGAAGTGTAGGAACTCAGAGAAACCCGCGTTGCACGTAAAACATAAATTACGGCAGCGCGAATATTACTCGCAGAGGTAAGTGTGTGTAGGACGACAGCAAACAATGACGTGAAATCATCATCAACAATCAGCGACCAACATCAGAAGAGCTAACCTTATCTCCTGGGGAAACGAAATTTGTAAGTTTGGGCCCAGAATATTAGTTTCCAGTGACTACATTGAGTTTGCATCTTTCTCGAAGTTTCTTTATAATGGGTGTCTAGAAAATTTAATTTGCATAAAACGAGGAATTTCTTTTTGTTTTTGTACCAAATTGTGTCCACGTTCACAAGAAGGTGACTGATGAAACTGTCTAGTCAATAATGCGTAACTTCAGTAGAGTTCTATAAGCTCCGAAATTCCCGAGGCTGTAGTTGTCTTAGGCGACATCAGTGACGCAGATAATATATTACAACGTGTAGAAGACATACTGAAATTGAAAAATAACAAAATGGTCACTCACTAAGCTGACTATCTCAAGGGCGACAAATGATCTCGCACTCTAAGCAAAATAAGCAAAAATGAGCAAAATGTGCAAGCACACTTCCGCTGTCAAAAATTGTTTTGAGAAAAATAGCTGTCAGGTTTCAGGTGCGAATGACGTATGACGTATATGACGAATGACGTATGACGAATGACGTAAAATGACGTAAATGACGTAAAGTAAAAAGTTTGCTTGGGTTAAAATGTGCAAAAATATTTATAACACACATTTCTTCGGCACAGTATAACAGACATTTGCAGCTTAAGTTATTCCATCTGCTTTTCTTAGCATTACCATGAGCCTACCGCATAATAAGCATATTCGCAGTGGCGGACATAATACTTAGTACGTCTTAACAATGGTATGCAGTGAAACCCACTTTGCTTTTTAGGATGCCCTACGCACGGTTTTCCTATCTTGCATTTTACCTCTATTGCAACTTGGTGGTGTACCTCATAATTTTTGTAGCGAGAAAGGAAAAAAACAGCTATTTGCCTATATGTCCGCGCTTACGTAATCAAAATTACCGGTATACGTTATCCAGAGACTTGAAAAATTGGCCACTTCTGCAAGGAGAAAGCGCACAGAGCGCATATAGCGACACAAAATTTCCGTATGCAAATGAGCTACCACGATGCGCACTGGTCTACTCGAGGAGCAACTGCGAAGTTGCCTGAATAAACTGTTTTGTTAAGCTCCTTGTTGAGGTTAGTGTGCAAGACGTGGGCGTTAGTTATGCAGCTTCCACTTCCGCGAAAAGAAACTAGTAACTGTTCTCTTTATCTTCATTTCCAAGTTCCGTGGTTTTACTGAGACCTGCACCTGAGTGCAATGGCATTTGCTAATTGTTTAGTACGCCCCAAGAAGTAGCACATCTGTGAGTGAATGTAACCTGGGAAAACGAAGTTTACGAATGCTTCTCTCACGAGAAAACTGTGGTAATTTCTAAAAGCCGATTGAATCTACAATGAACATAACATCTTAAAAAAGTGCTTCTAAACAGAACTCAGCTAATGACTCAAGCTGCGAGCAAATGGATGGGCTTGCGTGCCTGCATCAACCACTCAGCATGTGATTGATGCCAGCAGGTAGGATGTCGCGCTGACGCTAGGTATTTGTGAGTCTTGATTCGCTCATTGCTTATCACCGAGGATATGCTGGTGTAACGAGAAGGCTTCATATGCAAAACTAGGTGCTCCATTATTCTTGTCGGCGCGGCGTAAGCACAGCATTCGCTGCGTTGTATGGTACGCTTTATTTATCGTGTCAGGTGACCGCGGAAAAGTACAGAAACTGTGCAACTTTCAACTAAGCAAACATGGGCTGCACATAATTGACAAGCTGTTTCTCTCAAAATTAGGATATTAGAGAGGGGCAAAAATAATAACAGTGTTATCTGTTGAAACAAAGGTCGTGATGAGGCGTCCGAAGAGCAACGTTCATTGTTTATATGGTTTTCCGCCATACAATATGCTGACAGTTTAACCCAAAGGCGTGCCTTCGTAAAGATTTAACTGTGTCGAAGGCCATCCGGAATACCATTACATGCTTTCTTTGAACAGGGGCCAAATGTTTGAATAGAAACATTATTTTAAACACATTTTGATCGATATGTAATAGAGGATGGTTCTCCGACTTTTGTCAGTATGTGCTTCAGAAGGATGCGGCAGGTGTGCAGCCTTTTGCAACAAGTCCTTTCTTAACATTTGCATATTCAGGAGGCACTGCTGTGCCGAAGTAACGCCATATATAGAACTTTCCAGAAAAAGATTATTATCGTATCGGTGTATTATTATTATTATTATTATTATTATTATTATTATTATTATTATTATTATTATTATTATTATTATTATTATTATTATTATTATTATTATTATTATTATTATATACAGGCCAGCTGGCTTATTTCTCCTGCCGAGCGCAATCATTTTATTACGAAGCCCGAGCGTCTCGCACTTGTTTGCGCGGTCAGAAAATTGCGAGCTTGCTTACGCGGGCAGCATTTCGATGTTACTACTGACCACATGTGCCCGCTTTCGAACTTCAAGTACCCCACTGGGCACCTTAGTCACGGGGTTCAACGCCCCAAAGAACAACGCACAGTGTTGTGTACAAGTTCGACCGACTGCACCAGGACGTCGATCGCTTGTTTCGGCACCCCTTCCACGGCCTAGACGCTCCCACGCACGACTCACCGACCGGCGTTTCCTCGCTGCGAACTTTTAGCCACGTTGGTGATGAGAAACGGTGAGACACGTTCCCGATAGATCTCGTCAACCGCCTTCATTGTGACTTGTTGGCCCTGTAAATTCGTGTGTTTGTCATCCTGAATACCCCCTTATATCACCGGAACATAAACCCGGAGGAGCAGGAAGTACTTCTCGTCGACAGCTCTCATCTTTGAGCTACCGCAGTACTCGAGCAACTAACTTCATGAGGTTCCTATACAGCCGGCCACCTCGGTGTTTCCAGGACGCACGACCTGGTACGGCGACGCTTTTTCTGGCATCGTCTCTGCAGCTCTGTTCGTTGTTATGTCGCTGCTTGTGATTCGTGCCAACAACGGAAAAAACTGGCCCCTCATCCTGCTGGACTCCTTCAGCCTATTGATATACAAACCGAAGCGTTTGTTCGTTAAGACTTGTTCGGCGAGTGGGTTCATACTGCGGGGGAATAAACACAAGCACGTACTGTTGTTCTTAGGTTGTCCTTGTGTTGAATTTCGCGCAGTACACTTATTTCCTCGCATTTATTCGGGTTGGCCTCAACCTTCTGGGCCTGTTCCTTCTCTCGACCACTGGCACGAAATGGAATGCCGTTGCTACGGATTATGTGACCCGTAACGCCATCACAAGACATCTGACAACCAGCCGCGCTACGGATGTCAGCGACTTGTTCCAAGACATCATATTAAATCACAGCGCTCTTCGTCAGCTTCTCACCGACCGGTGTCTCTACTACTTATCTAAACACATCGAAGACTTGCTTCGTTCTCGTGCCACCATACACAAGCTTGCGACTGCGCACCACCTTCCGACGAATGGTCTTACCGAAAGCCTGAATCCCTCTTTGAGTGCATATGTTCTCAATATATGTTTCATCTGATCATTGCGACTGGAATACTACGCTACCTTCTTTAACCTGTGAGTAATAACTCCGTGCGCAATGACATCCCGGCTATTCTGCCTTCTACCTTCAGCATGAACGAGAAACGCCGCTTGCATTGTGCGCACGCTACTTTTAACTCTGGCCAAACTATCTATTGCTACAACAGACAAAGCAATTCAAATTGTCTTTGTGGATATATATATATATATATATATATATATATATATATATATATATATATGTGTATATATACATATATAAATTGACACCGCGGCAACTGAAATACACACCGACGCCAGCAACGTAGGACTCGGGGCCATTCTGGTTCAATGGCAAGATGGCGCAGAACGTGTAATTGCTTAAGGGAGTCGTAGTCTGACAACAGCAGAAGCTAATTATTCAACGAGCGAAAAAGCATGCTTAGCAGTCGTGTGGGCCATCAGCAAGTTCCGACCCTACTTATACGGCCGGCCATTTCAAGCCATCAGTGAACACCACTCGATCTGCTGGCTTGCCAATCTACGAGACCCGTCAGGTCGCCTCGCTCGTTGGAGCATCCGCCTCCAGGAATACGACATAACTGTTGTCTACAGATCCGGCCATAAGCATAGCGACGCTGACTGCTTGTCACGTTCTCCTATTCCCTTGACACCCTGCGACTTGGAGCTAGATTTGCCGTTTCTTGGTGTCGTCGACTTGGTGCGCATGGCTGACAATCAACGTACAGACTCTGAGCTGCTACCAGTCATCCGATATCTCGAGGGAGCTGATGTTGTTGTCCCATGCCCACTTTCACGAGGATTGACGGCGTACTGCCTGCGAAACGCTGTCCTGTACAAGAAAAATTTCGAAAACAGCCAGGAAACGTTCCTTCTCGTCATTCCAACGGCACCGCGCGAGGAAGTTTTACAGGCGTGTCACGACGATCCCTGTGCCGGCCACTTAGGCTTCGCGAGGACATTAGCGCGCATACGGCAAAAATGCTTTTGGCCACACCTATATTCGTCGGTTCAGCGCTATGTGCGAACGTGCCGTGACTGTCAGAGGCGTAAAGTTCCACCCTTCAAGCCTGCCGGCCTCCTTCAGCCTTTGGATCCGCCTCCGGCGTCGTTCCAGCAAGTGGGAAACGGCCTTCTTGGGCCGTTCCCCACGTCATCCTTGCAAAGGAAGTGGATAATCGTGGCAACTGACTATTTAACTCGCTATGCGGAGACGAAAGATGTGCCGCGGGGAACTGGTGCTGAAGTCGCCAGCTTCTACGTCCACAACATCGTGCTTCGACGCGGCGCACCCGCTGTAGTCATTACTGACCGCGGTGCAGCGTTTACAGCGGAGTTATTGCAACAAGTCGTCACACTAAGGCACACCGACCACCGAAAAACCACAGCCTATCATCCCCAAAGTAAAGGCTTAATACAGCGCCTAAACAGAACATTAGCCGACATGCTCTCCATGTACATTGATGTGGAACACAAAACATGGGATGAAATTTTGCCATACGTCACGTTTGCTTACAATACCGCTGTGCAGGAGACCACCGAGTTTACACCATTCGAGCTTGTTTACGGACGTCGCGTTACACCCCCCTTAGACGCCATGCTCCAGGTAGACCACGGAACCACAAGGAATGACACCACTGAAGATTTCGTCGAGAAAGCCGAGGAAGCTCGCCAGCTTGCTCGGAATCGCATCCGCACCCATCAGAATACCGACGCCTACCGTTACAACCGGACCCAACGGAATGTCCAGTACTTACTAGGCGGCCACGTGTGGGTGTGTACACCTATCCGACACCGTGGGCTCTCATAGAAATTGTTGCGCCGCTATTTCGGCCCCTAAGAAGTTGTACGCCGCCTCAGTGATGTGAACTACGTGGTGGTGCCTCAAAGCTCTGATCCTGGTTCGAACCGACGCCGTCGCCGTGCTGAAGTCGTCGACGTAGTACGGATGAAGCCGTACTACGCAGGCGAAGGCTAAGCAACCCTCACAAACCGCTTCAGCATTGTGTACATTCCAGTATGTTTTTTTTGTCTTTTCATGTTGGCACTCTTGCCCATAGTGCGCGCCCGCTGCCCTTGAAGCGACCAGGCCGGTCCCTTTTGAGAGGGGAGCAATGACGCGAAATAAGTTTGCACGTGATGACACGGGACCCTTAAGGCGAGAACGACGAAGTTCGTGGTTGCGCGCGCGCTCTCCGAGGACCAGCCATCGCTAAAGGCAGACGTATTTTTGCCAATCTGTCGGTGGTAAACTGTTTTAGTTGTAAGAGCTGGGTGACAATATATAAGGAGAGAAAGAAGATGACGGTGTGTAAAGCTGAACTGGAGCACTTAACAAAATGACGGCTACAAGAATACAAGCTAAGTGGATATTTCTGCAGATACTGTCAACTCACTTAAATACACGCATTGAGCCGTCAAGAACAACGAATGCAATCAGGCCACGTGGACAGACAAATTCAAGGTTTGAGCTGCCTAATTAATTTCTTCAGCTCGATAGGATAATTACGAAATAACATCGAATCAAATCAAGCCGTTTAACGCACACATGTTACCAGTTGAAACGCGAACTTCCCATTTGGATACGCAAATATTGCCTGCATCCTAACGAAGCTTTAGAGCTTAGATAAGCTTCCCAATTTTTTATTTCGTAACCATTCCGGAACTTCTCATTTCTTGTTAAACCATCCACTACGTCGGCGTATAGCCATGCAATTTCACACACACACACACACACACACGTCCTGATTTCGAACGATATTCTTTTAACTTTTAGTAGGGAAATTCCGGCAGCATTGAAATTTGCGTAATTTTTCTGTTTTTCTTATTCACTCTTGCACCACTCGTGTACGCAGGCTACACGCTTTTTTACTAATCCTGAATGGACTGACATGAAAACAGCAAACACCATTTTGCTACAGAAGCAGAATAATATCGTGTATCATTGCAAAAATACTTAGAAGAATTTTGATATCTGAGCTTAGATGAGAAAAAAAAACACAGATCTTCAATCAAATGCAAGAACTTTCGGAAAGGTAAACGCGGGATAATTAAATTTACGCTCGCTTCTGATTTAGCATAGACGGCTAACTAGAGAAAACAATAGAAGTAATGAAGAGAGCCAGAGAGCTCCTCGATACATGTTTGCGGCTTTTACTGAGAGATGAGTTACTGTCATTAACGACACACGCAGCATTGCTTTTTCTCGTGAGCGAATTGAGAGACTAATGCCACCTAATATTTTCAGGCGCGCGTTGAGTGTCCGTGCCTCTTTCATTCCTAAAGAAGTGTTCTCCCCAATGAGGGCTTATAGTTTGCAGCTCAGTGCTGCAGGTTTCCGCGAATGGCCTTCTCGTTTATTCCGTGAACGTCTCTGAAGCAAGCCAATAATATTTTAATACGCACAACGAGAGCAAGCAATTGCAAGCATACAAAAATGTTTGATACTCTCGCTGCTATATTGGAATTTAAGATGGCACGTACTATGTCGTTTCGTGACTAAACCTAAAAAATTGAATACCTCACAAATGTGCAATGTCTATACTGTGGCATGAATGTCTCAATGAGCACATAATAGCACACCATAGCTGGTATGGCAGCATGGATGGAAATGTGGCGAAATCACTCAGGCCATTGCATGCACTTACTGTGCCGCGGGCGAGTATTGCAAAAGGAGAGTTCTCAAGTTCCCCTCACTCAGCTAACGTAGGTTGGGGAGAGAAGAATATGGAATATTTGCTCACGCGTACGAAGACATATGCTAATGGTGTGAGTCGTCCGGCTTCTCTTACGTTTCATTTCTATCTGGCCTCCGTGCCCAAGTTATTCCGTCTCCAGGCGCCTTAATAGCAGAAGCCTTCGGTTTCCAAACTTGCACAGTCTAAATTGTTATAATAGGCTTGCAGCCGATGGTGCAGTAGCAGCTCTCTTTAGTTAACGAACACTTAGTGGAATCTTAATTGTTTAACTGGATCAATACGTCTCGGATTATTTTCTTTTGAATAGTTCCTTCGGACATATGATACTATAGTTGAATTCCGGAATGTTTAAATTCCGAAGTGTTTTTTTGCGATCGCCAACGCCTTTCGCTAATAATATGTCCAGCATCAGTATTGGCTAGCTGTTTTCTTACGGACTATTCTGGCCTAAGACCATTTTTGGAAATACGGGCTTTGGTTTTTAGAGAAGTCTCAGGGTTTCTGAATAAAAAAAACTTCTTACGTTATTTCTGCTTTTAAGAAGAGATGTCGGAAAACCGTGATGTTAGATAAATATAGGTTCAGCCGACGGACCAATGGCAAATATAACTTGCGAACCAAAGTATTTTTCAATTGAGCTCTTCCTTTTGTTGCGATCGTAGTTCTTAGCATGCGCTTCTAAATGATTTGATTCTTCTTTATATGCAGTAGATTTGTTTAAAAATCCCTTAATACGACACCAGCTACGCCTACAGAAGAGGTATCAACTATTCTTAAGAGAAGGAGAGCGAGAGATCGCGTCTTAGTTGCGTTTTTCCCCTCGGACTATATGTAATAATATTAAGGCAGTAATCTTATGATAATATGCTATAACCGTCGGCCACGCAGTATGCCCGAAAGCCAAATGGCAATTGCAGTGGACGTGGCCACCGCGTTTTTTCTCCAGCCAACCCATTTGAGATGTCGCCTTTACTTAACGCATCGGCGTCTCCAGTCATCTTCAATTTCTTTTTCCCTTCTCTGGCATTACTTCTCCTGAGTTCTTTGAGAAAGTGGGACTTTTCGATACTAATTGTACGCTCGCGTTCCATGCTCATTACACTAGTGCCAAAGAGGACAGTAGAGCGGAAAGAGCGGATGAGTGCAATCTTTCATGTATTGTGCCCCTATTGACAGCAGACAACAGCCATGCGCCAGACGAGACGGACAAATTTCTGGCCAGCCGAAGGATATATCTTGCTTCCGTTTTGGTCTGTCAGACTTGTGTGAAAAGCGTGAATGCTTAGATATTTCAGTGCTGCCCACTTATTTGATTCCGTGCCCTGAGGCAACGCCTTGACACGGCACAACTCGCGTTGAGATTAGCTACTCCTGTGACGCGGAGGTTCCCTAGGTGGCGGAGCTAACACCCGCAGAAACGTCAAGATTGATAGGCTTCGGCGGAACATAGAAAAAGTGGGCTTCACCAATCGGGTGAACGTCGGTGAACTCATTTCACGAATATTATTGTCTAAATTCGACTTACTCCAGATTGGACATTAACTATAGGCAGCCGTTGCTTTGACGTGATGCTTCAAATATTTTTTTTGCTAGAGAAAGAAGTCAGTACTCTAGCATGACGCATCCTGAACGCAGATGGCAGCATTGTCGCTCCACACAAGACGCGAGTGACGCTAAATTTAGCCTCCCCAAGAGTCGTAGCTCGCCAGTAGCTGTGTCAATCCTAGTGGCGGCTGCAGGGCTTACAGAGCTCTCTCAAGCACAGAAGGTATAAACCATCAAATCGAACCCTATACATATTAAGCATAATAGGGTCTACAAGTGTTCGCTGTTTTAGACGAAGAATGAGTTCAAGTTGGGGTAATACTTGTGCGAAGAATGCGTTGAAGAAAGAAAGGATTGAAGCACTATTTTCCTGTTGTGCGCGGTGTTGCCTAAACTTTTTTTAATATATTGGGGGAATACGCTAATACTTGCGTTCGTTAGTGCTGTTTGCCGTTGGCTGACCGCCTTCACCGTAGCAGGCTACCGTTAGCGCTGTGTGAAATTGGCTTTAATGTCACTTCGAGCTTTTATGTGAATACGGGCCCATGGCCTCAGATAAATTGTAGTGTTCCTATTCAAGAAAGGAGCCTTTCTAGCTTTAGTGATCTCTTACGGATTATGTACTCTATAGGGGCCAGAAACATTACACGAGAAGTACGAGTTAAATCTGGGTTAAATATCTCCGTACCCCTTGATTTGAAAAACGTTGCATTATGGAGCGGTTTGTGACAATAAGTAGTCGAATCTCAATACAATATGTCGGGATCAAGCACTGCTGGGACGGTAATCCAACAACCATGCTGCGCACCTAGGCTGCCAAAATAATCAGTTTCTTTAGATCCTGTGGTACTGAAACATCTAACGCCGACAGCACACGATTACATAAAAGACAGAGTCATACAAAGTCAGACAAAGTCTGGCTATTTGATGGGCCACAGCGTAGGGCTCTGTCGAGACTAATTTTCAGCCTTCCAACATGCAGAATATTTCAGTGAAGAATTCCAAAATTTTTTTCTAATTGTCTGTGGCAGATAGCGTGATTCTAGTCCATGAGCTGGTGTACTCGAAGAGGCGGGCAATACTTGCAGAAAAAAATGAAATTTACAATCGACTATTCAACAAAAATTCACAAATGAGTATTTGACTAATTACCTTATGGCACATATTGCAATTTACAAATTGTAGTGGGTGAGAGTGCAAGGCATATTCCATCGCAAAGAAGTGTGTTAATGACACCATTTACAAGATGTTATTTATTATAATTATTTGTTTTGAAAACATATATACATTTCACAGGAAAGGGAAAGCGAGGATCAGGCTGGCAACTTCCACCGGAAGGGGAACAACGCCTGCCTACTCTTGAGAAAGGAAGAGATAGAAAACATAGAAAAACATAAAAATGGAAGATATGCAGAAGGGGAGACAAGAGGAAAGAAAGAGCAAGATGACAAATGTCAAAGAATAACGTAGAACGCACAGAGTACAGGTCGCACACAGTAGTGCCAGTCACTGCTGGTTAGGCTACTAAAGGATGTAAAATGAAAGAAATGGTGTCTGAGTTACAATCGGGAACCTAAGTTGGTTAATTCTAGACAAGTAAGTAGAGCACGATGAGCCTGATTGCGGCGAGACGACAACCACTGGGCTACGATCATTCGTGGAGCGCCAAGAAGATAATAGTCCATCGCTAGCGACATGCTCTGCGCACTGAAAGCGGGACACACCTATATCAGGCGCTGAAGTGTCTCGCCCCAACCGCAAGGCGTATACCATGGCCTAGACCACACTTCTTTCTATGAGTAAACGCTCGCACGTTCACACAGCCTACCATTAGCTTGAGTAGGTACACTCTAGTGCGTCGAGGCAAGCCTCGACCGCGCACACGAGGCGGGAACGTTGCATTTGTGACGCGCTGGTCTGGATGCTGCTTGAGTAGGTGGCGACGAATCAGCAGGCGAACGTACTCTAGCTTGTGCAATATTTCAGGGCAGACGCAGTTGCTATGAGCGTAAGTAGAATGCAGCCGATCAGCCTTTTCATTTCCAGTGATTCCTACGTGCAAAAGTCTCCATTGAGCAACGACAGCCTCCCTACATGATGAAATTTTGTTTGCGGAGTCAGTAATGCTGTGCACAACTGTACAATCAATCTGTCTTAATTGTTCTCTGCTAAGGGCAGCGCGAGAGTCCGTAAAGATTGCAATCTTCGATGCGGTAAACTCCATTTACACGTATTTCTGTGCAACATTGAACGCTGATATGGCTACACAGATGCTGACGAGACAGAATGCGGTGTGTAAAATACGAGTCGTATTTGAATTGAAGGCCAGAAAAAAGCAACAAACGCTCCTTGACCACCGCTGTATACGGAAGCATCTATGAATACTTGAAGATAACGTATATATCTTTCGAACATGTGCAACTGAGCCAATTGGAATATTGCTGAAACAGGTATATCAGTTATTTTTGCGTAGGTCAGGGACTGTGAAGTAGAGGGGGAATATGTATTTCGTGATACCTTTCAGAAGCGAAAGCCTAACTGAAGCAGCATGTTCAGCAATGTCAGCGATGATCATAAATAACGCCATTTTTCCCGCATGAGAAAACGGGTGATGAATTAGTCGATCAAGGAGCAGTTAACTATTTAATAAGCGGTGCAAACGCTCAATCTGATGTAGAGCTTTCTGGATGCTTGCAGCCTCAGTGGTAACTGATGCCCTTCAGCGTGTAATGCAGCAGATTGCAGCTCACGAGGTAATCCCAACACTTGTCGAAGGGCAACGCGATGATCTCGTTCCAGTTGGGCCATCAAACTAGGTGGTACGTTCAGGACTGGTGACGCATACATCATGCCTGAGAGTGCAGATGACTGGTACGACTGGAGAGCTATTCATTGGTAGCAGCCAGCACCTCTAGCACACAAGGCAGCCGCATATTTAAGGAGGGCTTACGATTTGCGTCCTACACATTTAATCGTAGAACACCAAGTGATACGATCATCCACGATTAAGGCAAACAATGGCGTCCTACCCAGTTTATTGGCGTTTCGCCAAGACACAGATGGCTCATTGTTCGACGAGTGTAATAATAGGTTTATATGCTATTGCAGCGGACTTAGCAGGTGATATCAGCAGACCAACTTCAGCCATGTACTCCGCAGTAGCGTTCAGAGCTCTTTGCAAGCTTGTAGTCAGCCGCTTACCAAGCTGCGAACGGTCACCTATTCACAGAGCAATATCATCTGCATAGATTGCTATGCTCCGAGGGAAGCCACTGTTCCGAGGCACGCGGCTTTGAAGCTTGGCAAGTGTGGTGTTAAACAGAAGCGGCGATGAAACGCTGCCCTTTGGGACACCGCGCTTCACAGCCGCCGGATTCACTTGTTATTCCTCTGACTCGCCCTTTCATGCGGCGCTCCAATAGAAAATTGGGCAGACAGCCGAGCAGACTAGTCGAAATCCCCGTGGTTGGACGAGCGAAAATATTTTCCTTAGGCGGAACTGAGTCGAAAGCTTGCCGTATGTCAAGGAAGAGCACGTAGGCGGAAGACTTGTCTCCTCTAGCAAATTCAAGCGCACAGGAAAGGTCTGAGACACTGTCCAGAGCTGAACGCCGACGACAAAAGCCACTAATCACACAAGGAAAATAATTCAGCTTCTCTAACCTGACATCCAGGCGAAACAGGACCACTTGCTCCGCTAACTTGTTGAGACTTGAAGTGAAGAGTATTGGCCGGTAGGGCTTGAGGTGTCTTGTACGGAGCCCGGGCTTTAATATTGGTATTACCGCGAAAGATTGCTATTCAGTAGGGATTACCTTGATTCTCAATACTTCCTTGTCCATTCTCCACATTTGAATCAATTAATGTATGGACATTAAACTCCTTATCAATGTTCCGCAATGCTTGATAAGTAAAAACGCCTTCACCTTGGACAGTGCAGCGTTTGGAGAGGGTCAGCGCGTGTCGCAGCTCCTCAAGAGTAAAATCTGCCTCGCCAATCTGGCAGGCTGGACCGTAAGAAGCGGTTATGGTTCTGTTATTTGTCAAAGAAGAAAGATCGCCATTTGTAGTGTTATTGGATGCAGGAAAGGCGAAATGGTGTGTAAATGTCTCCGCTATAATTTTTTGTGACTGGACAGTCGCTGTGCACAATGAAGCCGTAGGATTCTTGCAGATTTCAGTAATGCGGAGAGCCTTCAGTATGCGGCGTACACTTCCGAAGTAACTTCGAATACATAGAGGACTACATAAGGAGCCCAAGTACTTGCAACGAAGCTGTTTTGTATGCCACCATAAGGCTGCATCAACGAATTATACATAGTCAAGTCGGTGCGTCGTTTAGAGTGTTCTGCCCGCGTATAAGTGCGGCGCCAACATCCGCGGAGTCGCAAAAGCTTAAGATCGGGATTTCGTTTGCTGATACTCTGCCGTCGTTATACTGTAGCTTCTCGCAAACACTCACTCATCACGGAATGGACATGGATAGCCCAGCCAAACATGGACAGAAGAAGAAGGGAAAACCAAAACAAGCGCGCATGTCTTCGTCGACGTTTCTTCTTTTGTTCGTGTTTTCGTGCGCTACCTAGATACCATTTCATGATGGCGCACCAACAAGCCTACGATGACTCTGAGAGGTAGATTTTTTATGCGTTGTATCTTTGTCATTCTTTGAACCTACTCGCTGCACCAGCACTACGGCGACGAGCGCTTTCATCTCCTGCTGTTTTCATTTTACTTTATCTTTTAGCGCATTTTGTTCATCCTTCAATGAGAGACATCCTTTACCCGTTGACAAATATTCACCGTTGCAGGTTATGACAACAATATGCCTGACTTTCGCCGGAATCTACATGATCATTCCCACCTCACTTGGCACAGACCAGATCTCTAGTGCAAAAGTACTGAACATAACCAAGGGCCATGGTAAGAAATGCGGAACATGATGGCGCACATGCCCAGCTTTTATGTGAGCAGGCAGCTTTCCACAGGCAAACAGTATCTTCATACACTTTGATGATTCCAGCCTTTAACGCTAATTATTTCGCATGGTGGCGTGCAAACGATTATACTCTTAGAAACATACTCTTTGAGATCCAAGCCGACATCGGATACGACACCAGCTGCTATATGCGCAGCCTCGGATATGTAAGGCCGCGTATGGACAACACAGATTTCAGACAAACAAAGAGTTTGCACCATCCTATCATCAGTTGTGCCAACGGCGACGACATTTTTCCGAAGGGTTTACGCCAACCTCTTATTAGTCCAGGGACAAGTTTGAAGAAGAAATTGAGTTTCTGTTGAGTGATAGCATTCAGGCTTACCATCGCGTCGACGGGCATGAAAGAGACTGTCGCAGTCTTGGTGCTCCTGTATATATGATAGTCGCTTATGATATAACGCATATGATAGTCGTATATGATAGTATCGGATAGTTGCGTATATGATAGTGCTTGAGGACGATTCGGGAGGTGTCCGTCTTGAACAGTGGTACTTGGCAGGTATGAAGACATCCTAATGTTCCCATGATCAGCGAGAAAGGTCAGGACAAGCAACGCCTGATACTACTAAAGAACTGAGCCACTTCCTAGCCGCAGGTGGTGTCTGACGGCCGCCAGACAAGTCCAAGACCATCTCTTTCTTGACAAGCTCTGCACGGAAGATCTTGCAGCAGAGTAGGAGTATTCTGGGTTCAATACAAACGTCGTTGCCTGCTACTGATGCATGAAAAGCACCTAAACAGAGAAAAACTTCAGCACCAGAAGCAAACATCAACCAAGCAGGAAAAACTTCGTCGTCGTCCCTTGCGTCAAATTTGCGGTAAAAATGCGCACTCATTCCACTTACTTTCCCTAAAACGAAAGGTTGTTTTATGGATTGAAGCACAAAAGTGACCTGAACTTCTATGCATTTCTTCGCAAAGTTCAGGAATCAATATTTCGAAAATGGTGTTGTCCTGAGTATTCGTTCCCAGCGGATCCGTCTTGCCAAATCTACTGCTATAATTTGTGAATTATAGTATGTGCCATAAATTATGTAGTTAAAGGCATGATTAGTGACTTTTTCTTAATTAGTGAATTATGCATTTAAATTTTTTCGAGCAGACCAGCTCATAGACCAGCTCATGTTTGCTGAAATGCCTGCTATTTTATTCAACACGTCCGTGTAATGTTTCTTTGTTTTTGCGTAATGTAGAAGAGGTAGCTTCAAAATAAATTTTGCCATGGCACGTGTACTCTATAGACGCATGTGCACTTGTTTTCTTTTTCTTTTAGTCTTTGCCTCCAATGAAATATGCAGTTCGCTCTGTAGAAATAGTGAATAAAATTTCTTTTGTCTAGCTTAGTTTTCGGTGCCTCTCTCTGTCTGAATATGAGTTCCGAAAGGAAGTTCTTTTATTTTATAGCTGTGTCAGTAGGTAAAATCGAACAGGTAGGCATGCATAATTCAATACTCTTCCCTGTCAGCGTTGATAAGAAGGCAATATTTCACCGATGCAGGGATACGTCAGCGGATTCAAGTGTCGTTCTTGCCTAACCATTTTTCCCGCGCACAACACAGACATTCAGTGAGCATTCCATGACTTACCAGCTGAAAATAATAATAGAAGAAAGCGCCAGCGGGCTAATGGATGAGCCAGGCGGTTGAAATGTCGCAGCACTTGATTGCAAAAGTGCAGCTCGCAAACATTTTTTATGCTGTACTTCTCAGATAATTTTGTAGCTTGCATGTTTTCTTTTTTTGTTAGTGTGAGTACACAGGACCTGCCAAAGTATAGACCGAGCAGCGGACTTTGCTTTTTCAGGAAACAAGTTGAAGTTTTGGGTCTCTGAGGCTCATTGTTTATTTACTCGAACCATACTGCAATTTTTAGATGATGCGACATTGAATGCGTTTTCAAAGATTGTTACCGTTTCTCTTCCAGCGCTTCAAATGAATTGCTCCTTAAAAAACTCGCGGCAGTATCTTAGTTGCTATGATGTTCTGCTACTCCGTACGAGTTTGTGGGTTCCATTGCCAGAAATAAAAATAAAGTCATATCGGACAAAACTGTGAAATTACATCGGGACTTACAGTTGCCTTCATGGTAACGGCGCCCAACATCTATCAAAGCTCATTGGCGATTCTACTGCGGCTTCTTACCCTGGTCTTGCGCACTGTCGATAAATATCATCAACGGATCATTCAATCTCTAATTCAAGAATATATTTGGACCCTTTTTGTTTTGTAGCATTAGGATTCATTCTCGCGCAAGAGATCGTGTCTTCGGGCCTAATTTGGTTTTTAAATAATGGGTCAATTCCAATGGGGACAAACAGCAGAATGCATAGGAAGATTACCAGAGAGAGCATCGAAATTTACTCTGACACCTGTCAGCTGTAATAGCACCCACCAAATGTGAACCGAATCGGCAAGGTTGCAGAGCTTGACATTTTAGAGGAGGCAGCAAATTGGGTCGCTAGCACAATACGCTTACATAATTTCATGCTTGCGGTCTCACTGCATGGATCAAGCTGTTTTAGAAATGTTCAGGCCTAATTATTTACGCCTATCAAATTACCTTAAGAATGCCCTTCAGCGTTTGTGCCCTCTTCTCTGCTTTTATTTACCGTTTCCGTGCATTTTAATGCTTTATAATACGTCATTCAAGATATCAACAAATCTTAGGCTGAATTGACTAATATTCATTTTTTTACTCATACTAACGTTTCTAGGGATACAATTTAATTACCGCGGTGATTCTGAAATATACATAATTCTGCCTTTTGGTCACTGTGTTAGCGTGAAATCATCCCTAATGTATGTTCACAGCCACAGCTATAACCGAATTAGGATAACAATTAACATTTTGTCTAGGTGTGGCCAAATATAGATTATACGCACTGGATTTATCTGTTTAGAGCTGTTATATGTTGATCATAGAGGTAAATACATATGAACAGGAGAACGCAGGACCTTCAAATATTGCTCTTCCGATAGGCTACTATACACGCGGGGAAAGACAAATGGGGAAAGCAAGATTACAAATGTGGTATACAATTATTATAATTCCATCAAATTATTAAGTGCACCTGTGTGACTAATTTACAAATGTGACTAGCTGAACGTGCATCATCTAGTAAAATAAGATTGTTCAGTCGGCTGCTGGCACAATCTGGCATGCGTTGCATTTTTAATGTTCAAGCATGTACATTTTCTCTCTCTCTCTCTCTCTCTCTCTATATATATATATATATATATATATATATATATATATATATATATATATATATATCATATTCATCAGCCTGGTTCAGGGTCTACACCCTGATTCCGTAATGCCTCCATGACCGCTGGGGTTTCGACAGAATAAAACGTGTTACTATAATCGATGTAAGCTATATATAAGGGTTGGTTATCTTCCGCACATTTCTCTATCACCTGATTGATATTGTGAATATGGGGCCGTATAACGTAAAGCTATTCCAATATATTTTTATTCCAATCTCCTGGCGTCAAATTTGCGTAACTGCCGACGCAAGCATCGGGTGGTCACCCGCAGGGTTGTCTGAACAAACCAATCAAATGCTCCCCTCGTTCATAGAAGCTCACTTTTGTTTCCTTGAAAAACGAATAACTTTGGTCCCTATAACGTAAAACTATTCCAATATGTTTCTATTCCAATCTCCTGACGTCAAATTTGCGTAACCACCAACGCAAGCACCGGGCGGTCATCCGCAGGGTTCTCTGAACAGAGCAATCAAACACTTTCCTCGTACATAGGAGGTCACTTTTGCTTGCTTGAAAAACGATAACATTGCCTACACTGAGCGGCTTGTCGTATCTAATTGGCTGACAAGAGGCGAGGAGAACGCTCAAGTGGAGAGGGATTCAATGGGGCCGAGCCACTGCACTGAAAGTCGCTAACCGGATGAAGAGGGTGGTGCCGACGTCTGCGACTGGTCAGCTTTCCCTTACTTAGCTTCTGGTGGCTGGGCGAAAATCGCGGCGGCATGCAACGGAAGCTTAAGAATGACACTAAAAGTGACCCTCAGCAAAGAAGAGTTGGCAGAATGAGGTAGTAAACGTGCCGAAAGTGCGTGAAAACGGTACACGGCCACGCAAGAAGATTTATTATACGCAAATACACCCATTCTCTCCGGCAGGTGCGAGTAGCCAGCGTCTGAGCGATCGGCGGTAGCCATCTTCTATTCCTTTAGGAAGGGGGCATCCTTCGGCTATTCCGAAGAAAATTCAGGTTTGTTCGGCATATTAATGCATCTTTATCGCGTGCACGTCACTTTGACGCGGTGAGTTCTTGCGGTTTTGTGACTTCGCGTGACAGGCAGGTGAAGTGGGTGCAGCCCGAAAATTTTTACCAATAGCCGAGGGCTAATAGCGAAAAGGGGTCGAATCAGAAATAACTGCTTTTCTTTTTTCTGTCAAATGATGCATAGTCAGTGCGTACACATCATATCAGATGGGGAGGTATCGCGGTTTTTGTGACGTCGCGTGACAGACAGGTGAAGTGGGGGTGGTCAAAAAAAGTTTTTGACCAATCGTGGAGGGCTGATAGCAGAATTGGAATGGAAAAGTTTGGAATAGTTTTACATTATACCGCCGCTTGCCTGCGCTCTGAGGCTTGTCTTACCTAATTGGCTCACAAGAGGCGAGGAGCATGCTCAAATGGAGAAGGATTCGATGGGGCCGAGCCACTGCACTGAATATCGATAACCGGATGAAGAGGGTGGTGCCGACATCTGCGATTGGTCCGCGTTCTCTTACTTAGCTTGCTGTGGCTCGTCGACAATCACGGCGGCATGCAACGGAAGCTTAAGAATGACGCTAAAACGGATCCTCAGCAAAGAAGAGTTAGCAAAGCGAGGTCTTAAGCGTGCCCAAAGTTCTCGAAAACGTTACACGGTCACGCAAAAAATTCTATTACACGCAAATAAATCCGCAGTCTCTGGCTGGAGCGAGTAGCCGGTGCCGGAACGATCGGCGGCAGCCATCTTTTATTCTTTTCGGAACGGAGCAGCTTGCAGCGATTCAGAAGAAAATTTAGTTTTGTTCGCGATATTAATGCATCTTTAACACTTACGCGTCACTTCGACGCGGTAAGTTATTGCAGTTTTGTGAAGTCGCGTGAGAGGCAGGTGAAGTCAGTGCAGCCCGAAAACTTTTCACCAATAGCCGACGGTTAATGGCAAAAAGGCGTTGAATCAGAAATAACTATTTTTGATTTGTTCGATGAAGTTTTGCATAATCAGTGTGTACACGTCATATCATATGGGGAGCTATTGCCGTTTTCGTCACTTCGCGTGACAGACAGGTGAAGTGGGCGTGGTCCAAAAAGTTTTTCACCAATCGCGGTGGGCTGATTGCAGAATTAGAATAGAAAAGTTTGGAATAGTTTTGCGTTATACCTACCATGGTCTAATGTTGAGTACACGTTACGGAATCGCGCCTGGTGGTTTAGTTGAAAGAAGTCTAAAGTGTTCCTCTTTCTATTTGCGATTACCTTAGTAAATTCTTCGAAGGAAACGGACAGTAAACGGATAGGGATATGATTTTTCAAGTCTTTGGCGTCCTCTTTCTTATGGATTAGGATGGTGTTAGCTTTCTTCCAAGATTCCGGTACGCTCGAGGTCATGAGGCATTGCGTGTACAGGGTGGTCAGTTTTTCTAGAACAATCTGCCCAGCATCCTTCAACAAATTTGCTGTTACTTGATCCTCGCCAGCTGATTTCTCTCTTTGCATAGCTCCCAAGGCTTTCTTTACTGCTTCCGGCGTTACTTCTGGCGTTTCAAATTCCTCTAGACCATTCATTCTCTCTTCCATAATCGTCGTGGGTGCCCCGGCTGCTGTATAAATCTCTATAGAGCTCCTCAGCCACTTGAACTACCTCATCCATATTAGTAATGGTATTACCGGCTTTGTCTCTTAACGCGTACATATGATTTTTGCCTATTTCTAGTTTCTTCTTCACTGCTTGTAGGCTTCCTCCATTCCTGAGGGCATGTTCAATTCTATCCATAATATAGTTTCTTATGTCAGCTGTCTTACGCTTGTTGATTAACTTTGAAAGTTCCGCCATTTTTATTCTAGCTGTAGGGTTAGAGGCTTTCATACATTGGCGTTTCTTGATCAGATCTTTCGTCTCCTGCGATAGCTTACTGGTATCCTGTCTAACGGAGCTACCACCGACTTCTATTGCACACTCCTTATAGATGCCCACAAGATTGTCGTTCATTGCTTCAACACTGATGTCCTCTTCTTGAGTTAAAGCCGGAAACCTCTTCTGTAGCTTGATCCGGAATTCCTCTATTTTCCCTCTTACCGCTAACTCATTGATCGGCTTCTTATGTACCAGTTTCTTCCGTTCCCTCCTCAGGTCTAGGCTAATTCCAGTTCTTGCCATCCTATGGTCACTGCAGCGCACCTTGCCGAGCACGTCCACATCTTGTATGATGCCAGGGTTAACGCAAAGTATAAAGTCTATTTCATTGAAGCCTCGCCGTTCGGGCTCCTCCACATCCACTTTCGGCTATACCGCTTGCGGAAGAAGGTATTCATTATCCGCATATTATTCCGTTCTGCAAACTTTACTAATAACTCTCCCCTGCTATTCCTCGAGCCTATGCCATATTCCCCCACTGCCTTGTCTCCAGCCTGCTTCTTGCCTACCTTGGCATTGAAGTCGCCCATCAGTATAGTGTATTTTGTTTTGACTTTACCGATCACCGATTCCACGTCTTCATAGAAGCTTTCGACTTCCGGGTCATCATGACTGGATGTAGGGGCGTAGACCCTGTACGACCTTCAATTTCTACCTCTTATTAAGTTTCACAGCAAGACATGCCAACCTCTCGCTAATGCTATACAGTTCATGAATGTTACGAGCTATGTCCTTATTAATCAGGAATCCGACTCCTAGTTCTCGCCTCTCCGCTAAGCCCCGGTAGCACAGGACGTGCCCACTTTTTAGCACTGTATATGCTTCTTTTGTCTTCCTAACTTCACTGAGCCCGATTATATCTCATTTACTGCCCTCAGATTCCTCCAATACCAATGCTAGACTCGCCTCACTAGATAACGTTCTAGCGTTAAACGTTGACAGGTTCAGATTCCAATGGCGGCCTGTCCGGACTCAGGGATTCTGAGCACCCTCTGCTGCGTCACCGGTCTGACCGCCGCCGTGGTCAGTTGCTTCGCAGCTCCTGGGGACTGAGCGCCGGGGTTTGATTGTTGTATTCACATAGGAAGTTGTGGCCAAGTACTGCACTAGGGTGGCCAATTCCGCTCTGGTGAGGGAGTGCGTTACCGGTTCTGGTCACCGGGATCAGGCCGCAATCCAGGCCTCTTTATGCAATTTTATCAACACGCCAATTTTTTTTTAAACCCGTTGGAAGATTGCGCGGCACCGGGATTTGAACCACGGTTCTCTTGCACGCGAGGCGTATGCTCTACCTCTAAGCCATCGCTGCAGCTGATTATATAGTTAGTGTTAATTAATTCGTCAACTTCTCACATTTCTAATAAGCTGAAAAGTGTCAATTAGAAAATTGCAGGTCAACATGAGAAACTCCGGATACAGCTTACCGTTGCTCTATACGAGCTGCATAAAAGTGTTTTTTTCCGAGCGTGAAAGAAGCGCGCGAATACACGCTAAATTGCAGCGTGACTGGCCGTTCGAAACATTTTTCGTGCGTTAGTGTGCGTCTCTGACACCCAAAGAACCACTTTTAGTCGTTCACCTGTAATCTCAAGATCGTGAAATAAGTGTTTTATTCAATCGTGAATATCCGCTGCTACAATGTCACCTTCGTCATTTTCGTCGTCGTCAGGCAGTCGCTATCACGCATCCGTTGTCATAGCCTCACCGTCAAGCCGACGTGGTTGATTCATCCTCGTCATTCCAGCGTGGAGCTTCGCTGGTCGTCATAGCGTCGCCCTCATGCCATCGTCGTCACACACGCGTCATCATCTCATTGCCCTCATATCGTAGTCGTTATGCTGTTGTCGCTTAACCATCGTAAGGATTTAGTAATCATCATGCCACCGTTGTCATGATTCTCTTGTCGTTCCATTGACGTCATTCTTTCTTCGTCATTCCATCATCGTGATCACGTCGGCGTCATTGAGTCGTCTCCTCCCCCAGGTTCATGGGCGAATTCGGCTGGTTAGTAACGCAGGGAAGTGCGATTACATGAGATCATGTCACACACAGCCAGAGCAACGAAAGTCTCACAATGTCTAGTGCAGAGGTGAAATAAATTTGACTTCAGAAATACAGTGTGTCGCTACACTGCTCGAATGCTAGTCGCAATGCTGTCGACAGATATCGTTACATGATTTCAGTTGCCAATTTTTCGTGCGCTATCCTCTGGTCAACAGCGCCTACTGTATTTCTGGAGAACGTGGCATCCGAAAATCTAATCTGTACAGAAAACCAGTTCGAATTGACGGCGTTCAATGTCACGAAGCAACTAAATGACTGCAAATGACACCGTAGTGGTGGCTCCCAGAATCACATCATTACTTGGGACAACTTAACAAATGGTACACAAGCTTTTTTTTTTGCTTTCCCTCGTCATTATTATCAGGTCATCCCGTCCTCCGGCATAACAATGTAATGCCACAGCTACCGGGCCTCGACGGTTGGTGCAACCAGGATTTGCTCCACCGAAGTTGAACAATCGTGATTGCTTTTTTTTCACTTCTCGCTCATCACATGGTAAGCGTTGTAACTCATCTGTACGTCACGGCAGTGCAGCTCTTCATACCGATTGCTCATCTCCTATTCCTTCATGAAAAATGTGGTTACATATCTCCACTAGTCACACAACCAGCATGACGGCGAGAAATCGTATGCCATACCCATTGCATGAGAATATACGCTAGTATACGACACAGATCTTGAAACTGAACTCGCAAGAAATGTCTTGCAATAGCCGAGAAAGTCAGATATTTTTCCCTCGCACGTGGGTGGTGTATAGAGGTGTTATGGCTGAATAATGGCGAGTGCATTCAATGCTTTCACGTAATACACGAGGAAAAATGACCCTATCGATTCGGAGCGCAGACCGCCAACGCGCAGCACGCCTTTCTGCCTCCATGACTGATGTTTGTTGCCGTTCAAGCCTTTTCGCTTGCAGCGTGACCTGTTGTGCCAAACATACTGCGTAAAGAAGGCCGAGGGCCATATGAGAAATTAGGTGCAATGGAAGTAAGCTGCCGTAGCGTGCCTGCTTTGGCGTCACAATCTAGCTCAGGCCCGAAACCTGCATAGGTTCATCGCGCAACCGAGAAAAACGTATTATGGGGATGGGAAAATATAAAAAGGTTTTATATTGAGAATATTTCTATGCGTTGCTTTGCGTACAGTACAGATATATATAGAGAGAAAGAACCTTTCTGGTCTCTCTTCTTTTTAAACCGCCTACCCCTCCTAACAGTGCATATGGATAGCAATTGGTTATCCTTCTCCATATCTTTTTACTCCATTGTTTAAATAATCTCCACTCTATTGCAACAATATCACAATTGACGTGAAACAAAATGAAATAGATTATCCTTGTTTTCGCGATGATCGGCGCCTATTGATAAGCCACTGGAACGCCGAACCATTCGCCTTGTTTGAAAGTGTGCTTAAGGTAACCGTCTGCTGAAAACGCACGGATAACTTTCTTACGCAGATGATGAAAGACAGCAGAGAGCGTCGCAGAAGGCAGAGCTCCTATTTACAGGACAATGAATGTTTGTAAGCTCATCTAAAGCAGCCGGAAAGCGAAATATTAAGCCACAGCTTGACACACTGTGGTGGTTTGACACACTCAGCTTGGAAGGGGGTATCTGTACAAAAATGTCGTCCAATAAGCGCAATTCAACACTATCCTAAACCGCACAAAAACGAGTTTGGATTTCTGCGTAAGTTTTCGTTATATTTAATGTTGTTCCGGCGGACGGTTGAGTCCCCTGATCTATTCAGGCAAGTTTCTTTGCTTCGATGATGCATGGACGCGTTCGTTACGCGGCAATATTGTAGCGTAGCTTGAACACAGACTTACAATACAAACGCTTCTCTTTAAGAAAGAAGAAGAAGAAGCGGAGCAGTGCGTGCGTTCGTAGCATGGGCTCTGCAGATTCCGAACCTGACGGACTATCTCAACCCACCGGGCCGCCAACTTTTACGTTGGATCTGAGAGAGCTCACAAGCTGGATCACCTGGACACCGATTTCAAGATGGTACGACCATTTTTTGGCAAATTACCGGACTTCGGCGGGAAACGCTCACCGCTAAGCCTACCGAGGTTCAGCGCGACTATGGGCGTTTGCGAGCTGCCAGGCCCGCTCAGCGACAGCCATGCAGCCTGGACCCGACTCCCGCTCCACGAAATATCCGAATTTTGAGCCATCGACGAGTAGACAAGCCCAGAATTTGCTAAAAGCACAAGAGATGGATGACGACCACCTCGGCGCCTCCGGCTCCACGAATTCGGCGGACGGGCTGATCGAGGACTCTGCCATGCAGGAGCAGCAAGACACTCACAAAGAAGACGAAGAAAATTGGGAATTGGTTCTGACCAAACGCCAAAAGAAGCGACAGAGGAAGAACGGATGGAACGCCGCCAGCGCCAGGCATTCCCCGGCCGCTCAAGGCGACCTCGGAGTGGAATCTCCAGCCCCTCCGCCGACAGCTGGCGCGCAAGCTTCCGGCGCGCTGAAAAAAGACGGGAAAGGAGCGCAGCGGCAGCCTAGGCCGAGGCTGCCCCCGCTCCCCAGAGATGATTTCAGGATTATTTTGCGACCAAAGGGACTCGTAGTCAAGTCGCTCCAGCAATTTCAAGTAGCCCGGGCCGCAGCCGCGGCATGCAGCAACAAGTTGAAGGGAAGAGACCTGATCACGAGGCTGCGCACCGGATCCAACATAATAATCGTGAGCACCCCTAACGAGGAGGCCGCCCAGCTCTCGAGGCGCATCACTAGCCTCCCGATCGAGGGACGCTCATACGACGTGAACGCTTACGTGGCCGCACCGGAAAACACTTGGCGTGGCGTGATACACGGAGTGGACCCCGGAGCGACACCAGAGGAACTGAAAGCCGACTTGTGGACGCACACACAGGGTGTCACCATCCACAGCGCCTGAAGACTAGGCAAGACCAAGACGGCCGTCATCACCTTTGCGGACCCATCCCACCGAAACACGTCATTTACTGCGGAGCCGAGTACAAGTGCTACCCGTACCGGACCACAAGACAAATCTGCTGCGTTTGCTGCCAACAAGGTCACCGCTCCGACGTGTGCCCCACACACGACGCCAAGGCTTGCAAACAGTGCGGGATGCAGAACCCGCCAAAGGATCACCAGTGTACCCCGAGATGCCTGATCTGCGGAGGCAACCACGCTACCGGATCGAAGGAGTGCCAAGACCGACTAAAGAAAGCCAGGGACCTGCTAGGCAAGGCCAACGGCGACAACAACGGCGGCGGACGCGAGATCAGACATCGCAGCCGGGACGACCACGGCAAGAATCCGAGGTGGTTCAGCTCGGAGGGGAGACTTCGCGGAGCCGTTCGAGATCCCGGGCGTCGCGGAGCCGTTCACGGAGCCGGGCATGGTCCTTGCCGCCCCTGCCGCCCCTGGCCATTAAGGGAGGGAGCCAGCTGCAGCAGCAGCAGCAGAAGAAGAAGAAGACGAAGAAGGAGCCTACCCGAAAGAGAGGCGGCGTCAAGGTGAGCTGAGGAGCCGGAAACCCCTGGTTTGCTCCGCAATCGGGTGGGGTAGCTAACAAAAAAGAACAACACAAACAGCAACCGCGAACAGCCTAAACAGGAGGACGCGGAGAAAATAGCGCTGAGACGCGAATTGGAGCTATTACGTGCAAGGCACAAAGAGCTAGAACGCCAAATAGCAGAGCTAAAGAAGACAGTGCGAGACCTTAAGTCGAACAGCTCTCCGCAGCCACAAACTGTACAAACCATGGCAAGCAGTCAATGAGGATTTGGCCAAGTTTAGAGCAGAGATTCAGCAAATGATGCAGCATATGATGCAGCAACAGCAGCAACAAATGCAGCACGCGCAATTACAAGTGACAGAGCTCCGGAGCAGCATCCGCAAGCAGAAGTTTACCGAGAACATCAGAGAGAAGGCCTACCACCGCGCCCCGCTGGCATCCCTCGCCGACACATCCGCAAAGAAAACCGAGGCTTAAACATGGCCAGTACAACTTTAAGCAAGCAAGAAACCTTAGATGTATGGCAATGGAACTGCAGAGGCTATCGTAAGAAGCAGGGCCTCCTCCAACAATACATTCACACACAACAAACACCGCCCGGCATCATATCGCTTCAAGAGACGGGCACGACACCAACACTCGCAGGATACACGTGTTACGAGACTCAAGAGAAAGGAAGAACGGCAACCCTAGTCAGCAAGGCACTCATTGCCATAAGCCACGACAGGATAGCCAACACTGACGTAGAGCACGTGATTGTAGAAATTTTACCAAAGAAGAAAAGAAAGAGGGGCGGTATATTTATTGTAAATGCATACAGCCCCCCGAAACACAGGAAGGCAAAATTCTACAAGCTTTTCCATGGGGCACGCAAACTAGCGAAAGACAGCACGCTAATCATCCAAGGAGACTTGAATGCCATGGACAAAAGCTGGGGATACCAAACAGCAAACCCAAAAGGCAAAACGCTAGCGGAGGCCGCAGAGAACACCGATTGCAGCCTCCTCACAGACCCGGACACTCCAACCAGAATCGGAAACAGCATTAGTACCGACACCTGCCCCGACCTCACGTTCATACGAGGAGTGGAACAAGCAGTGTGGGAGAACCTGTTAGAGTACCTGGGTAGTGACCACTACAAACTGAAGACGCAAGTAACTTCGGACATGGTAAGGCGTCAGCTGGGATCGGCAAAAATTACGGACTGGAGCGCTTTTCGAGAGGCATGCGATAGGAATCTCGCCGAGAACGGGATCCAATCGATAGAAGAGTGGGGAAGAAATTCTCAATGAAAAACAGCGCAAGTACACCAAAGAAATCGCGCGAACGCCGCAGACGCCCGAGGTAGACACCAGACTGCTCAAGCTGTGGGAACCTAGACGCGGGCTCACTAAGAGGTGGAAGAAACAAAAATACAACAGGAAGCCAAAGATAAAGATCGCAGAAGTCACAGCGAAAGCAGAGGAGTACGCGGCGCAATTGGCAAGGCAAAATTGGCAGCAAATAAGCGAATCCCTCAAAGAAACTTTGAACGCAGCGAGGAAGTGGCATATCCTCAAGGCTCTCATAGATCCGACCAAGACCAAGGCAGAAAACAACAAAACCATCTACCGGTTCATTCACCAGTTCGAGGTACCAGACTCGGAACACCTGGAGAAAGTACGCGTTAAGTGCTTCGGGGACACAAACCCAGCAGTTTACGCAGAGCGCTAACGCGGAATAGAAAACGCTAACCTGGACAGTCCCATCACGCGAGAAGAGTTCTGCGCAGCGATTCCAAACACAACCAGAAAAACGGCGCGGGTCTAGACAAGATCAAATAGCACTCATCAGCAACCTCAGTGAAGAGTTAGTCGCAGAATTAACTGACTTTCTCCACAAACACTGGGAAGCTGAGACCGTCCCCGAGGAGTGGAAGCATGTGGAGGTAGTCATGATTCCTAAACCGGGCAAGAAACTGCAAATTGAGAACCTCAGGCATATCTCGCTCACAACGTGCCTGGGAAAACTGTACGAACGAGTGGTGACGCTGAGACTACAACATTACATGGAGGACAACCAACTGTGACCCCACAACATGTTTGGCTTCAGAGCAAAATTATCGACTCAAGACGTACTTCTTCAAATCAAAGGAGAAGTAGTCGGGAACGTCCCCAGGAGTGGGAAGAATATAATAATGGCATTGGATATCAAGGGGGCTTTGGACAATGTAAGCCACGAGGCTATCCTCACGGGCATGAACGACCTGAACTGCTGGAGGAGAGTCTACGGCTACGTCAAAGCCTTCCTTTCAAACAGAACGGCAACGATTGGCCTGGGAGAGCTCTGATTAGACAAGTTGCTTGCTCCAAACAAAGGGACGCCTCAAGGGTCGGTCATCTCCCCCACGCTTTTCAACATAGCGATGATTGGCATGGCAAAACAGTTAAAAGAAATCGACGGCATGCACCATGCCATGTATGCCAACGACATCACCATCTATGTTAACACAGGCTCGCTCAGAGAGAAAGAAGAGAATTTACAAGAGGCAGCCACCTGCGTAGAGGACTACGTCCGACCAAGAGGGCTAGCCTGCTTCAACGAGAAGTCCGAGCTTTTGAAAGATTGGAGAGGAAAGCAAAACCGCACAGTCTCCACCAGCTACGAGTTAAAGCTCAACGTCTACCTCGAGGGGAAGCCGATACCGGAAAGGACGCTCATCAGAATCCTGGGGATAGGGGTACAGTAAAACGAACGCTTCACTCACGCCCTCGCCCTACTCAAGACATCCACCCTACAAGTAGCCCGCATGGTCACGTGCATCTCACGCAGACGCCACGGCATGCGAGAGGAGGACACACTCAAGCTGGTCAGCAGCCTGGCCGTCAGCCGAGGGGCATACAGCCTCCCATACTACAATCCCATCAAGAGTGAGGTACAAGAGGTGGACGCGATTCTACGAAAAGCCTACAAAACCGCATTCCACCTTGGCCACAACACCTCAACCGAAAAGCTCTTAGCCTTAGGACTACACAACACCTTCGAGGAATTCAAAGAGGAGCAACTAGTCTCCCAACAGCGCAGACTACAGCAGACAGACTTCTGGCAGGTAGCTCCTGAAGAAACTAGGCTGCGTTGATCAACTTCAAGAGCTACAGAGGACCAAAACAATTCCGGACGAGTGTCGCAACACACTAAAGGTAGCACCCATACCCCGGAACATGGATCCCAACCTACACAAAGCACGCAGAGAGGCGAGGGCTGAATACCTACAAAAGACAGTAGCACCTCAAGAAATGACGGTATATGTGGACGCAGCCACATACGCCAGAGCAGCGGGGCAGAGCAACAGCAACGCGGTAGCAACGGTGATTGATTCGAACCTACGCGAGATCGCCAGCGCATCACTACAAAGCTGTACGATAGCCTAGGCTGAAGAAGCGGCCGTCGCTCTAGCGGCAGCGGAGGGATATGGGTCTAAACGGTCTCTAACAATCCTTACAGACTCACAAACGGCGTGCCGCAACTACCTACGCGGCAGAATAGGGCACGGAGCGCTCCGCATGCTCCGCTCCGGAGACCACATAACACAAAGACAACCAAAAGAAGAACCAATTAGGCATACGATATTATGGATGCCGGGACACACCTGAGTGGCAGGGAACCAAGAGGCGGACAGGATAGCTCGAGGGTACACTTATTACCCAGCATCGAACGTAGGCGACCTCGAGGGGACCGAACCTGTACTCCAAGACTATTCGGCGATACTAAATTACTACAAGGGCTACAGAAAGTGGTATCCACCATCGCACAACTCCCTTAGCAGATAGGAGTGTGTCGCGTGGAGGCAGCAACAAACGGGCTCGTACTCGAACCTAAACGTACTCAGCAAAATGTATCCCACGCAATACAACGACAAATGCCCCTGGTGCCACGAAACACCCACGCTGTGTCGCATAACGTGGGCATGCCAGAAGATAGACGTGGTACCCGTGATACCAAACCCGAGTGCAGAGCAATGGGAGGGAGTGCTCTCCAGCGATCGCCAGGTCGACCAAGAAGGTCTGATTCGGCGAGCACAACTGGCAGCAGCATCCAGCGGAGCCCTGGACTAAGGGCAACCGACCGTTGGGCTAGAAGATGGACCAAGCTATCTGAAGACCGCAGAAGACCAGCGAATCTAGAGCTAATAAAGTTTTTCCCTCACTCACTCACTTTTCTTTAATGGCGGACCAGAAGAAGAGCGTGCAGCTTTCAAAGGTCGTCTTTCATGGCGCCTACCTTTGCGCGCGCCGTGCCGCGGTGCGGGAGCCCAACATCTGTGTGTCAATTGCCCGCCATGCGAAAAGCGACCGTCTCGGTCGCGTGAAAAAGTTATTTCAGCGATGACAAGAAATGGAGCTCCTTAGTTGCATCTCAGCATTTACGTACGCGCATAGTATGGTTTTATGCGCACTACATGAACAACTTCAGCACGAGGACGACGACGTAGCGAACCGGAGCCAGAACTGCAGGGGAAGACTTCGTAGGTCACATTACTGAGGCGGCGGGTAACCCCGTAGGAACCAAAATACCGGCGGAGCAACTTTTCCGGGAGTCCACAGTGACGAATGGACGTCCAGACGCACACGAAGGCGGCGATATTGTAATGGACGTCGCGTCGACCCTGATTGTATCGAAAGGTGTCGGTATGCTGTCGGCTCCGGATATGATGCTGAGCAAGCTGGCGTGCTTCTTCGGCTCTTTGCATGAACTCTGCTACGTGTTTGCTGGTCGGGCTATTATCAGCCAGAGGTAGCATGGTAACAAGTGTTGACGTGACGTGGTGCCCGTATACAAGTTCGAACGGCGTAAACTGTGTAGTCTCCTGTACAGCAGTGTTGTACGCGAATGTGACATAGGATAAAATCTCGTCCCACGTCTTGTGCTCTACGCCTGTATACACGTAAAACATATGAGCCAGCGTTCTGTTCATACGTTCCGTTAATCCATTAGTTTGAGGGCGATACGCAGTGCTCTTGCTGTGATAGCAATGCGTAAGTTGGAGAACGTCCTCCATAAGTTCGTCTGTAAATGCTGTAGCGTAGTCGGTGATGACCACCGACGGTGCACCATGTCGTAGGACGATGTGGCCTACAAAGAACTTGGCCACTGCATACGAGTATGTTTGCGGAATAGCTTCGGTTTCGCCGTACCGGATTAAGTTGTCGGCTGCGACGACTATCCATTTGTTGCGCGAAGAGGTCACTGGGAATGGCCCAAGCAGACCCATTTCTATTGGAACGTTGTTTGAGGCGGGTCCACAGGGTGGAGAAAGTCAGCCGGTGTAAATGGTGGTTTCTTGCGGCGCTGACAATCCCGGCAGGTCTTCATGTACCATTGCACAGAAGAAAAACGCCGGGTCCAGTAATAGTTCTGTCGTATTCTTGTTGTTTTAGCGAATACAAGGTGTCCCGCGCATGGCTCATCATGGCAGGCTTGCAAAATATATTGGCGCAGCGCCGACGGCACGACAAGGAGGTACGTATTTGTACCACTTCCGCAGTTCTTCCTGCAAGGGATGTTGTTCTGCAAACAGTACAAAGATAAGCCGCGCACGAGAGAGCGGGGTAAAACACATTCAACTCCTTGAAGGTGCTCGATCAGCGGCAGCAGCTCAGGGTCAGCGCACTGGTGCTCAGCCATCTTTATGGCGTCGATAAAGCCGACAAATGGCAAGTCATGGTCAGGGTCTGATGACGTCGTAGGGAATGGTGCACGTGACAAACAGTGAGGTCGCTTTGCTTCCTCCCAGATAGGTAGACGACTGTTACGTACTCTTGTAAGCGCAGGCTCCAACGGGCTAGTCTGCCTGTAGGATCATTGAGGTTGCAAGCCAGCACAGCGCGTGGTTGATCGATGACAGCCTTAAAGGGTCTACCACACTAGTGGGGTCGGATTTTGCTAACTGCCCACTGAACCGCTAAGCATTCTTTTTCGGTGGTTGAGCAGTTTTTCTCAGCGTTGATGAGAATGCGGCTTGTATCAGCTATGGGGCGTTCCGCACCAGCTTTCCACTGCACAAGAACCGCGCCGAGACCTGTATTGCTGGCCTGAGTATGAATTTCAGATTCAGCGTCTCCGTCGAAATAAGCAAGTATTCGGGCCGCTTGCAAACGCTTGCGCAATTCATCGAACGACTGCTGCTGCTCGTCCGCCCAAACGAAAGGCACATCGTTGCGTGCAAGTTGTGTCAGAGGCTCAGCAATCCTCGGGAATCGCTCGACGAAGCGCCTATAATATGCGCACAAACCAAGGAAGCGTTGGACAGCCTCCTTGTCTGTGGGTGGTGAAAAATGGGCGACGGCAGCTAACTTGTCGGGGTCTGGTCGGACACCTTTATGACCAATGACATGGCCAAGAAATTTGAGCGCTTGGAACCCGAAGTAGCATTTTTCAGGCTTGGTGGTGAGGCAGGCAGTACGGAACGCAACGAGGACACTCTCGAGTCGTGCGAGGTGTTCGTCAAACGTAGTCGAGAACACGACGACGTCGTTCAAATATATGAGGCAGGTTTGCCATTTGAGTTCAGCAAGCACGGCATCCGTCATCCGCTGAAAGGTGGCAGGTGCGAAACAGAGACCAAAGGGGAGAACTTTGAACTCATAAAGCCCACCAGGTGTCACAAACGCTGTTTTTTCCTGATCCTGTTCATCAACTTTGGTTTGCCAACACCCTGGATTAAGACCCAACAAAGAAAAAGAAACTTGGCATGTTGTAGACGATCCAATGCGTCGTCGATGCGTGTCAATGGATAAACATCGCGCTTGGTGACGCGGTTCAACTTTCTATAATCTGCACAGAAGCGTAGTGTGTTGTCTTTCTTTCTGACTAACACTACAGGGGAGGCCCACGGGCTTGTAAACGGCTGGGTCACGTCGTCTTGGAGCATCTTTTTCACCTGATGCTTGATTGCTTCTCTTTCCACTGGAGACACTCTGTAAGGATGCTGACGAACAGGACGTGCGGACTCATCCGTAATATTGCGGTGCTTTGTAATGGACGTGCGCCGTATTTTGACGACGTTGAAAAACAGCCCGCAAATTCATTCACGAGAATCAGTAGACGGTCTTTCTGATGGTCTGGCAAGCAGCGTTAACGTGAATCCATTCCTTTAGGCTGCGTAACTCTGACTGCTGAGACGATGCGATTTCCAATGTGGCAATGTCAGTAACATCAATCATTTCGAAGAAATGAGATTGTCATTCTTCGCGGTACATGCCAATACACGTTGCGGAAGTTTGTTAGCAAAACAACTGAAGATTTGTTTTGCACCTGAAGAAGCCCCTTGGCTAGCAAATGTGACCCTCAAGAAGCAGGGGGATGTTTGCCTCAGCAATTCCTTCGGCGTCGCCCTCCATGTCGCATCGCTCAAGGGCAAAGTGACGTGATCGTGAGGTACGCGAAGCGTGATGTCACGGGCATTGTCATTACTGTTCGCAATGGCTTGCGTAGTAGCGAAGCTGACTCTAGACTCTTGCAGGTCGATGATGGCACCGTTCGCCTCAAGGAAATCCATGCCGAGTATAAGGTCCTTTGAACATTCAGGAAGAATGACGACGTCGCCGATGTACGTGAAGCCCCGAATGTTGACTCGTGCCGTGTACCGGCCCATTGGAGTTATGAGGTGCCCTCCTGCAGTACGAATGTGAGTCCCGGTCCATTGCGTCGAAGCTTTGTTCAGTATACGCGTGAGATTCTGGCTCTTGACAGACGTGTCCGCACCCTTGTCCATTAACGCACTGACTTCGTGGTCATCTATGGTAACTGGTACCTCGCAAGATACTGACACCGAAATGCACTGATTTCTCTGCCTCTCAATTACTTCATATCGCGGTCGTCGTAGTGGAAGATCTTCAGCGTTCGCAACGTCAGCGACTTCACTTCCGCAGGTCGCTGTACTCAGTTTTCCCGGGAGGCAGGGCTGGGTGAACGACGCCATTTTGCGCTCGGCGTGAACATGGGGCTAGAAGACCTGTTTTGGGCGGGTGACCGGGTGTCACGGAATCGCGGGGTAAACGAGGTCCTGGCGTCTGCGACATAGGCTTGAATCGCCAGGGCGCGTTCACCATTGCGCGGGCATGGCGCATTCAGTGAAAACCACGGAGCCCAGTTCGGCGGTAAGGACACGCCCTGTAGAGGTGATCGGCTTTACCGCAATGAAAACACAAGAGCCTCCGGTCTGCAGTGCGCCATGCGTTGCTCTTGCGGGGTGGTAGTGTTTTAAGCATGAATGGCGTGCGGCGAGTCCTGAAGTTGCCTGCTGCTTGTTTAACGGCGCACACACCATGAAAGTCCGGGACAACAAACTTCGCGCAGCTTCTGCATACGACATGCGAGGCTGTGGCTGCCGTACCTCGTGCTGTGGTGTCTCGCTTCGGTCCGAGACTTCTGCTGCCTGCCTGATTTCCTCCCGGACCACCTCAGCCAGAGCGAGTCGCGGTACCGATACCCGAGCCACCTGATGCTTTTGGAGCTCTTCTCCAAAAAAAAAAAACGCTACGCGACCCGCCGTGGTAGTTTAGTGGGTATGGTACTGGGCTGCTAAGCACGAGGTCGTGGGATGGAATCCAGGCACCGACGGCAGCATTTCGATGGGGGTGAAATGTGAAAACACCCCTGTATTTCAATTTAGGCGCACGTTAAAGAACGTCACGTGGTCCGAATTGTTCCGGAGTGCCCCACTACGGTGCGCCTCATAATGAGATAATGGTTTTGGCACGTAAAATCCCACAATTAATTTTTTTGAGGACGCTGCGCAGAGACGTACACAGTAGTCTTCGGTTCCATCCCAACTATAAAAAGATAGAAGCGAACTTTCGCCTTTAGTCACGATTGTCTTCCTGTAGATCGATTTCACGACGAGTTTTCACCACGCGACCACTGCCGCAGTCCGTGCCGGTAGCTTTAGTCCTTAGCGGGCACGAAGGCAACGTTGGCACTAAGTGAGCTGTTTTTGTGTCATGATACACCCTGCCGGCCATCGAGTTCAAACGGTGTGGAGGTGTCAATAAATAGGTTATATGCAATAGTTGTGGGTTTGAAAATAGTCACTCTCCGACTTGCCCCCCTAAAGGTGACTGGCATTTCCCTCATCGTTCTCCTAAATGTTGCCTTCGGCCCAGATACAGCCGGGAAAGCGGCGAGAACTCTATTGTTCATCACGACGCCGACGACCGCTGCGCCAAGACGTACAGAAGCATCGTCGCTCCTATAACGTTTCGTTTCTTTTGACGAAGAAGGCTTAACGCTGGCGCTCTTTGTGCTTTTCAGCGCTCCATTGGAATGTGAGCCCAATCGAAAGGTTCGCCACACTACGCCATCGGGTGACAGGTAAGGCGACCTAGCCATGAATGTTGGGTCCTTTACCTTATAGCATTGAAGTGCGCAGTGGAGTCCGGCGTACTTGCGTTACGCCCCCACGCGTTGTATTAACCGCGGCAAGTGTAGCGGCCTTAGCGACAGGAAATGCAAGGCGCCACCTTGTGCCGAGCCCCGCAAGCTAGAACGAACGCGCGTGAGATCGGGTCAGTCCTCAAAACAGATACCAGGGCAGATTCTTAGAGTTTCACCTTAGCCACTTGTCCTTGCCGTGGACTCCAGGGAACGCGCAAGCGAGCGCCTTCTCGTCGTCTCAAGTCTTAGTTCCTTTTCTTTTTCATTCTTAATCGTTGCAAGACAAATGTAAAGTCGTGCGATTAGTTATATACATTTTAACTTCTAGTCACGCTATCAGGAGCATGCACTCGTCATTATGTGTAAATAAATGCGGCCGTCCGGAATACGTAACCCGAACAACACTATGTCCGGTGGCGCTTCCATATATGAGGCCGCCACTGACGTCGCATCACCGTGCTCGCGCGCTTGGATGTCATTTGCAGCGGAGCCAGCCGAGGCGCGGCCATTTTCTTTCTCTTCGTTTAGCACGTCACTCCTGTCGCGCGCTGTTTTTTCAAATCTGTGTTTTCCGGAATCTACGGCGTACGGAGCCGGGCGCCGCCGGCAGATGCCGGAGCACCGGCTGCGTCTTAGCACGCGCGCCTTCGGTTATAGGCTGACCCTGGATAGAGAGACCGTTCTGTTTACGAAGCAGCAGCAGCAGCAGCTTGTAGCGCACGTTGTTTAGCTCGGTCTTGCGCCGGCGCACGTAAGCAGCAGCAGCAGCACTGCTGCACAGCTGCTCTTCTATCGCGCTGGCGCGTTTGTCGTCTTCGCGCGTCCCTCATTGTTCGCCTATGTGGAGAGAGGTGGGACCGGCGGCAGCGAAATGTTGAAAGAAGAAAGAAAAAGTTACCGACGATTACGTTACTTCCTAATGCGAAATGTGAGCGCAGCAAATAAGCTGTTTCACCTTTTGGATAGATTGAGGCAAAGAAATCGAGCAACACATGTATGCGCTATCACATAATTTTTTTTTATTTTTCACACGTATTCCTTTAACAAAGACTCCACTAACAGTTCTTGACAGTCATGAAGGAAGCTTTGTGGTCGGAGAAATAGACTGATATATGTTCGACTTGGTACACCAATGCTTGATTCTCAAAGACGAGATCTATACAAGTGCCTCGCGAGGTTGTCACAGCCGTGGGGGAAGCAGAGGCTAAGCGCCGCCGCCGAGAAGACCCTGCCGTTCGCGCCGCCGAAGCGGAGGCTCATCGCCGCCGTCGAGAGCAGCCAGCAGTAAGCGAGGCTGAAGCAGAAGCTCATCGCCGCCGCCGAGAAGACCCTGCAGTTCGCGCCGCCGAAGCGGAGGCTCATCGCCGCCGTCGAGAGCAACCAGCAGTAAGCGGAAGCGGAGGGGGGCGGCGTGTACACCCAGCGGCAAACGATGGGGGCAGAAGCACGCGCAGCAAGCGGACAACACGATAAAGGGAGGAGGGAAGAGATAGCAGCGACTGACTGATGCCGCTGACGGCGATAGTGAGTCAACCCCAGCTATCCGCCACACAAGAAGAGTGGGGGGGGGGACCCTTTCCTCCTCTTTCTGCATGGCGGCGACGGTGTTCTATGCAGTCACGTTATCTTGACTCTCTAGCGGCGTCAGCGGCATCCAGCGGTATCAGTCGGTCGCTGCTAGCGCTGGGGGGATGAAAGGGGGGCGGAGCTGGTTACGAGGCCGACGACGACGCCGACGACGACGCGAAACCCAGGAACGGACGCCAAAGACCTGCGCTCTAAAACAAGCCTAATGAGCTCCCGCAAGGCGTCGGTAATGTCCAAGGGTATTGCGAGAGGGTCACGCGATAGGGTCGACATGTCGCGGTATACTGCCTTCGCTACTGCAGTGCCTTTAACATTGATATAGCTTCCGCGAGAAACTCTGCAACGGTCTTTGGTGGGTTACGTATTAAGGCACCGAATAACTATTGCTTGACACCGGGCATCAATTTCCTGAGCTTCTTTTATTCCGGCATAAATGGATCCACGCGTCGGAAAAGTAGGCACATATCTTCGACAAACGTCGCCGACGCTTTCGTTTGGCTTCTGTACACACCCCTGAATTGCAGATTCAGCTTGATCCTTGCGATTCGAGGCTGGCGTATGTGCTGATTAGCTCCCGTCGGAATTCTTCCCATGTCGATAGGGCCGCCTCACAGTTCTCAAACCATGTCGGCACATAGACCTCGAGGGCAAAGTAGGCGTTGCGTAGGTAGCGCCCTGGAGTCCAGCCGTTGATTTCTGCGACACGCTCAAAGTGATCGAGCCGGTCCTCAACATCCTCGAAGGTGTCCCCATGGAAGGATGTGGGGATTCGCGGCTGTTTAAGGGCGCCCTCGGTCGGTGCCATTGAGGAAGAACACGGCACTGAAGTACTAATCCTTCTGACTCGATTGGTAGAGGCTCGTGCTGAGGTGGCAGTGCTGGAAGTCGATGGCTTGTCCGTATGTAAACAGGAATCAGCTTGACCGGTCTTCGTACTGGGCTTGTAGACGGCGTTCCATCTGGGAGTGGTAGCATGTACCCAGTACCTCCACCAGAAAAATGTAACGCAGATTGAAGACGGAGTCTTACAAAATAAACACTTGTCTTTATTGGCGGGCCGGAAAAAGAGGGAGCAGCTTACGCGCTTCATCGTCATTTATGGTGCCGGCCCCGCAGATCGGGAGCCCCACATCATTGCGCCAATTAACACGACAGCGTTTAGGGCACCCTGACGCAGAAAATCCGACGGTGGCGTCTCGCGTCCTTTGTAGAGCATACTTCTGGCAAAAATCATTTCTAACCACGCATATCATACAACCATACATAAAACCAAATCATACAACCAAGCAGGCCTTATATGTAACTTAAGGAAGTTTATGAATTGAATTTCTCAAGGTAAACTAGGTCAGGAAAATCGTAAAGTACGACATACACACAACATACAGACATGATAGCGTCAGATTGTAATTTTATTATACGAGAAAACATAATTCTGTTACGCAGAAACTCAAAACACAAACCCCTTTTCCAGCGTTTCTACCATTCGTAGAGTGGCCACCGCCTCCTAGATTTGCAAACTCCGGAGGCCATAAAGCGGCGCACCCGGTTCCTTGCAAACCCTCCAGGCGGCGCTTGGCTCCGCCGCATCGCGGCACCCGCAAGGGGCTGCGTTTCTACTAGAAAGCTCGCCGTCATGCATAGCGGCATGTGCCGCCTGCAATTCCCGGTAAGCATTACGGTTACATAAGTTGCAGTTGCCGGGAAACGCCAGAAGCAGTCAGGGATTTTTAAATGGTATCGCGTTCTACTCTTAAATGCGAAGCTTAAGCGTCTTCTAAAGTCTTTAATGTGAATATCTCATTTGCCTATCTATCTATCTATCTATCTATCTATCTATCTATCTATCTATCTATCTATCTATCTATCTATCTATCTATCTATCTATCTATCTATCTATCTATCTATCTATATATCTATCTATCTATCTATCTATCTATCTATCTGTCTATCTATCTATCTATCTATCTATCACACTGACCCAGAGACCCAAGTTGTCTACTTGCTTGGGTGACTAGGCATGTAGTCTTGGTCATGATGCTGCCGTGATCCTTCCATCGTCGTCAGTCCAAATTAATGTTACTCCCGTCACGCCGTCGTCATCACGCCTTCTATCCTGACCCGGTGGTAGAAGTTATCTAATAGCTTGGATCACTAGGTATGGGTTCGAGGTCGTGATGCTGTCATGGTCATTACATCGCCCTCCTTCCACCTTTGTCATCTGACTCATCATTCGTCATAGTCATCCTTATGCTGTCATGCTTGTACCGTCATCGTCATTTAATCTGCGTCATTTGACTTTCGGCATGGTGTCCCGCCTACTCCGACTCACTGGTCCCAGTTGTCAAAAGCTTGTGCCATTAGGTCTGTGGTCGTGGTCATGATGCAGTCGCGGTCATTGCATCGTCGTAATTCCAGCTTTATCTTCCGATTCGTGTCATGACGTCGTCAACACGCTATCGTCATAACACAGTCGTCGTCATGCTGTCGTTGTCACACTGTCGTTTTATCATTTTCGACTCTTCAGGAACCGCATCCATTGTTGTCATACCGTCGTCGTCATGTCACTTTCGTTGTTCCATCGACGTCGGTCTTTCTTTGTACTTCTCTTGTAATCATACTGCTGTCCTCCAACCCTTGTCATGCCGTTATCGTGAGACTGTAGCTGTTAAGCCGCTCATGCTTAAAACGCGCAGAATAAGCACCATGGCGCACTAAAGTATTCAAGCACTTTAACGGTTCTGACTACTGGACGGTAATTGACTGTTCCTTAAGCCATCGAATGCACGGGTAATTATCCTCTTGCGCGGTTAGCACAAAATTGATAACGGGAAGGCAGGTGCGGTTACCAGTAATTGTCAGCCCAGTGTGCGGCACGGTAACACCATGTGTAAATATAACTACCGGAATCGGTGCGACCACGTAATTACCGTCAGGTACAGCTGGTGAGGACAACAAGTCGACGTGTGTCACAGTTTGAGGCGGTAGGCGAATAAAATCCATGCAGCTCAATTGGCTTGGAGGCGGGTCCACATGGTCGGCAAGGAGAGCCAAGTCAAGGCGAAGTGAGCCGGCCGAACAGTCAATGAGGGCAGAATGATTGGCAAGGAAATCCAGACCGAGAATGAGCTCATGAGGGCAATGCTCGATGACGGTGAAGAGAACGACCGTGTGTCTCTCAGCAATGGTGAGTCGGGCAGAGCACATGCCAACAATAGCGACAGGCCCTCCGTCGGCGACTTGTACAACTCGGTTCGCGGTGGGCGTCCGAACTTTCTTGAGCTGACGACGAAGAGCAGCACTCATAATGGAAACATGCGCCCCTGTGTCAATCAACACGCACACAGGAACAGTGTCGATGACAACGTCCAAAAGATTCTTGTTCGTGGGTAAGGTGAAGTGAGGATTTCGTGCCAATTTTGTCATTGCAGCTTCACCTCCACAGGCTCCACTGTCTAGTTTTGCGGTCGGGGTGCGGCGAGTAGGTCGGAGAAGGAGCACGGCGTGACGGGGGCGAACGAGATTGACGACGGGAGGGAGATGGCGAGCGGGAGTAGCGGGGTCGTGTCAAAGGTGTCGCAAGGTCAGATGATGGCGCTGGCATAGAAGGGGCGAAGGAAAAGGACGCGCTAGAGGGGCGAGGGAGGTAATCAGGAGAATAGCGCATCGGAGAAGTCCAGCGGCTGCGGCAATGGCGAGCAACATGTCCTATGCGTCGGCAGTTATAACAGATCGGCTTGTCACCCACGGTTCGCCATTCAGAGGGGTTGCGCTGTCCATAAGAGGAGTAAGAAGAGCACGGTGGGGACGTGATTGGAGAAAGAAGTTCCGAGCCTACGGAACGAATGTATTGCACGTCGACGTTGGACAACTCTTGACGGACGACGGCCTGGATCAAGGATATTGTCACCGGAGAATAATCAGCTGACGGGAATGAAGGGGCCGCCGGTTGTGCCGCTTCGACCTCACGATGAATGACGCGGGTCAAGTTGTCACATCGCGACGGCTGGTGGAAGAGGTCGTCACATGATGACGTAGCAGCTGTGTTGGGAAGTCGCGTGATGTGCTCGGATACCCGGCGGCTTTCGGCATGCTGAAGACGGCGGCACCCCTTGAGGATCATATCGATGCTGGGGATGTTCGTAAACACCAGTAAATTGAAGGCGTCGTCAGCAATGCCTTTGAGGACGTGATTAACCTTATCGTCCTCAGACATGGTCGGGTCATCCTTGGCGCAAAGGGCCAAGACGTCGAGAATGTACGACACGTAAGACTCGGTCGACATCTGTACACGTGTGGCAAGGACTTTCTTGGCATTGACTTGGCGACCGAAGGGATTGCCAAAAAGGTCGCGGAGCTTCTCTTTGAAGAGATCCCAGCCCGAGATCTCCTCTTCTTGAGCCTGGAACCATGCAAGTGGCGCTCCGTCGAGGTAGAAAAGAACGCTCGCAAGCATAATAGTTGGATCCCACCTGTGACTGGTGCTGACACGTTCGTATAAGCGGAGCCAGTCATCAACATCAGGACTGCCGAGACTGCCGACTCCGTTGAAAACACCAGGATCCCGAGGGGGGGAAACGGCGACGTTTGTCGGGGCTGCAGGCGGAGACGGTTGCGTAGATGAAGTGCCGCCAGCAGGAGCCGAAGTTGCACTGTCGCCGTTGCGACCACTGCGAAGCTCCAGGACGGGGACGGGGAACGTCTACCTCCACGAAATTAATGTTATATGTAGTTGGAGCCCAATAGAATATGCGATACATTTATAGGGAAGCTAACGGAAGGCCAAAATGGCGACGCTATATCAAGCGGGCCCACGTCGTATTCTTTCTCCTCAATGCAGCCACACTGTGGCAGCTGTTCCGTAGCAATATTTGTAACCCAAGACATGAAGCGGGGCCTTAAAGTCCTCTGCGACAAAAAGAGGGCTAGAGCTTGCCAGGTCTACGGCCTAGCGGAGCGGTGTCTTAAGCCTCTGCCTTCCATCGTTGGACTACTGTAAATGTTAAGAACATATATGCTGCCTTCGTTGACCCGACTACGTATGATCTCTACCATGACATACTCGATATTACTAACAGCCATCTTGAGGCCCTGTGTTGCATGAGGGCGTTTGCTACAAACGAGAGTACATACCCTTCTAACCTCGATTGCAGGGCGGCGGACGGAAGCCAGCTATCGAGATACCAGGCGAGAGGGTTTACCTGGGGCTTCCTTTCACACCTGTGCAGATATTGCTGTAGAGGGGCCTTCTTCCTAGAGAAGCCTGTGCAGTTCCACTGTCAAATTCGGTATATCTCAAGGAGCGGAGGTATCTCTTAAAAGCTAGACACCGATCCTAGGTCGGGCTAGAATCGTCCCTAAATTATTAGCTGCTGGGTAAGAATGACGTCTCGGTGCTTTCGGTTGTGTTACCGGGCCCACAACAGACTTGAGAAAGGATTCCATTTTGGTTAACCACTGGTTGGTGTTTACACCTAACGTCGTCATCTTGCTTTGCATCTCAGTGATACTCTCACCTTACTATTTCAAACTTTCCCGAAGAGTGGTTAACATCTCGCGCAACTCTGATTTAGCTTTACTTGACACGTTCTCCTGATCTCAAAGTATTGCCCTCTTTTTTGAGGGTCGCGACCAGTCGCTACTCTCGGCCATCGACACTTCCAGGATATCCGCGTTGACGGTTGCGGTAGGCTGCGGGTCTCTAGTGCCCTTAATCTCCTCTATCTCAGCCATAAGCCTATTAATGTTATTACTTTTCATGGCAGCTTTCTCGTGCTCAAATGTCTTGATTTTTTTTCAAACTAACATCACGTTCTAGCCGCGTCCTCGACATCCCCTCTGATGGTCCTCCACGGACACGATCGGTCCAAGTCGAGCGACCCTCCTTGTGGACGACCTGCTGGTGCTGGTGGTGTCCCCTGGCCCGGGATCTGGACTCGAAGTGAACCGCGGAAGCAGATCGTCCCTTGGAGCGTGACCACGGGAGCGGCTCCGGGATAAATCTATAGAACGGTGGCATCCCCTAGACCATGATCTGACGCGGCGGCAGTGGCATCCCTCGGGGGCAGCTTGCCTGGGGCGATGTTGGTCGAGCTTCGGGAACTGCCACTCGTCCCCTCGGTAATCCGCGGTAGGGCTTATCATCCGGCTCCTTTCGGCTCTGACTCGTTTTCTTCGACGACGTCGAACGACGTAGTGGATTTAAAAGCGTTGCCTGTATTCTTTGCCTGCCATGAGATGGCTCTCGCCGCACAATTTGTATATAGGCATGCACTGAGGCTGCTTGTCTGGGTTCGAGGCTGCACATCTGCATATGGCTTCGTTAGTCATCGGACAGACGTCGGCACGATGTCTGAGCCTTCCGCAAACGCAACAAATGTCGATCTGCTTACGATATAAAGCACACTTTGGTGCGAAACATATTTACTGAATGATGGCACATGTATTGTGGCATGTGCCGTGGCATACCCAGTAGCTCATGTCCCGTGACCGAATATGGTGCTAAAGTTGTTCACTGGAGGAGGGAAGTTTCAGCGAAGTTCAGAATAAAAATGGTACACTTCCCCGTGGCGAACGGGGAGATGATCACTGAACGCAAGTATGGCGTTTCGGAAAAAGACGAAAAAGAGCAGAGCGTTCGAAATTGACGGGCGCTGAAGTAGAAAACTGTCAGCTTGCGCACACAGCCCCCCCCCCCCCCCCCCATAGGGACATGTTCAATCACCAACTCACCCTGCTTGCCGTGTTAATCCACTTAAATGGTGATTTCTTGGGCGCCGTGCAGCGCATCCAAAGCCAGAGGACACAATTGCGGACAGTGTGGGGAAGGTTCCTGTGTGTGCTCGCTATTGGTGTCTATGCGGCCCTTGTGCGGGAAAGCTGCAGTGCCGTTGGGACAATTAGCGCATACCTTGCAACTTGACTTTTTTTGCTGGTCCTCTTATATATATATATATATATATATATATATATATATATATATATATATATATATATATATATATATATATATATATATATATATATATATATATATACATATACGAACAAGCAGTAGTAAGTATGCACCAGCAAGTATGGTATATACTGGAATATAGATCGAGTGCGAATGCAGGTCGACGGGTGAGCCTGAAGCGAATATATATATATATATATATATATTCGCTTCAGGCTATATATATATATATATATAATATTGCCTGAGCCTGAAGCGAATATATATATATATATATATATATATATATATATTCGCTTCAGGCTCACCCGTCGACCTGCATTCGCACTCGATCTATATTCCAGTATATACCATACTTGCTGGTGCATACTTACTACTGCTTGTTCACTTGCGCTATTGTTGTCCTGGAGCAGGTAGCTATATCTGTTCTGTAGGCTACTTTCGCCCAAGAGAAAAACTGAGCCCATGAGCGAGGAAAGTTAAGTAGGAAAGCGCAAATGAGTAAGGCCTGAGGTACGCTTTTCTACCATGCTGCTCTAAGCCAGCGAAAGGTAAATAGAAAGAAGGATGGTTGTCGCCGAGCCGGCAGGGTGCGAAAAACATAGTCACGTGGCATACAACTATCACAGCCGCAAAACAAAACCGCTGATGCTCTACAGCCTAAATTGTGCAAAATAAGCACTTGTGCAACACAAGATGTGCCCGATGCTGCGCTTGATCTTCTTCAGTTACGGGCTCAGGGACATGACCTTGAAAATGAATCCGCCATTCCGCCTGCCTTTACGTGCGTAATGGGCGCAAAGACAAAAGCAGTGGTGCTTTCTTTTCGTTATGTCACAATCATTACTCTTCAGAAAGTCGTCGTCAGTGAACAAGGCACGCATAACCTCGTTGGAGCAAACGCACAAGTTGGCATGGCAAAGACATGGCATGGCAAAGAGACAGAGGCCTTTGGTCAAGGGTCGAGACAATCAAGGCTCTAATGGCAGCTATGGCATATTTTCAGGGTGTTTTGCTTGTCGAATTTTGCAGAGAACATGCGACGAGAGAGCGCGCTTCGCATCTTAGAAGAAAAAAAACAATGAAAGCATGGAGTTTTACGTGCTAGAATAGCAATTTTAATATGAGGCGCGCCGCAGTGGGCGACAAAACCTTGTCGTTACTAATCAAGCATTTCAATACGAATAAGCCTATATTTTGGTCAAGTAATGCAGTCCATGCTTTAGGCAAGTGCTGAGAAACGGAAGAGTTGACTTCTGAATATGTGACGTGTTCACTATCGGTTGATGTCACATCTCACAAAGGCGATTTTTGTCACTGGCGCTTCCAGTTCGGACACAATCAAGCTATACGAAGTTAAGGAGCCGTCGGTAACTATTGGGGTCAATTCAATTCAGTTCACTTTATTTCACCACCAGGGGGTTGAGTACTGCGAACAAAAAGCATTTTTATGGCTTGACGTGATCCGGGGCGCTTTTTTACCAGGCAGTGGCAGAGCATAAGGTGAAGTGTTAGATACTCAGTAGAGTCGTCGTAATCACATAAGAAGGGGGGGGGGAAATAATACACAGATATAGAATGAATACAAGTGAAACATAATGCATACGTTGCCCATATAACATGCACCTATGTAATGCTACAAATGAAAGAGAATGAAAAAATAACGTTAGATTATGAATGTAGATTACAAATAAATCAGTAAATTGAGCGCGAATGCCTTATATTCTCTGAAGGATGTACACACGAGCCCAACATGGATCACATAATTCTAGTTCCACTTCCTTGAGAATTATTTCAGGCTTAACAGTGAATGGAGCTGAGGCAACTATGTTTACGCAACAGAATCCCACCGCACTGAATCTGTACTGCGATATTGTCCCCGTTCTTTACCTCATCACATTTGCTCGCTGGCGTTCGCGTTCACCTTCTTTCGTTAAGGGACAAATGATGCGTATTGGAAAGGTAACGAGGTGGATTACCGTGGCATGGCACCAGGCGATGACTCGGCTTTAAGGAAGGTTGTGCGCCAGCATGTAGAAGATGCGTAATTCATAGTTCAGCAACCGAACGTTTATTGTTTCATTTTCTAGCTCCGGAAAGAACAATAAAACTGTGAGGATTCTGTACGAGCATTTTCAGGCAGCCACGCCGCGCGAAGTATGCTTGGCATTGTTGTCATGTTCTGCATTACCTGCATAATTAAATTATGTGGTTTTACGTGCCAAAACCACTTTCTGATTATGAGGCACGCCGTAGGGGGGACTCCGGAAATTTCGACAATCTGTGGTTCTTTAACGTGCACCTAAATCTAAGAACACGGGTGTTTTCGCTTTTCGCCCCCATAAAAATGCGGCTGCCATGGCCAGGATTCGATCCCGCGACCTCGTGCTCAGCATCCTAACACCATAGCTACTAAGCAACCGCGATGGGTATTACCTATATAGAAGGATAATATCGGTGACATACACTACGCTTCCTGTGGGTGTGCGCCGACCCCCTACTTGCTTCGTAGGTTTGGCACATTCCACGCATTCCTTTCAAAAGATGAAGCGCCAAGAGTCACGGCACACTAAGGAGGAACAAAGACAGGACAAGGCGTCGTCTCGCTTGTAGCCAATCCTCGGCCACTCAAGAGCGGTGGCACTACTAGAAACAAATTTCATCAGGAGTTGTACAATCGTAATTAAATAAGCTTCATTTCTTTCTTGTCAGCACAATTTATATTCAACTTAGCGTAACCCTGAAAAGAAAGAAAAGAGTTTAGCATCCCGGCAACTGCTTATAGAACATTACAGAGGCACGAATGACACCGTAGCGTTGCAGATAGTCCTTCTGGAAAGAGAGCGACGCTTTGCGCATCTTTTAACTTTGGGACCCGGGCGTCGAATTATTCTCGCGTTTTCTCCGTCTGCAGTTACCCAGAGTCGTCTCACTATTTCCAAGCTCTGAAAATGCGCACATTCGTCTGGACGGCTGCCAAAGCTTTCTTTTATGGGAAGGGAACGTTTCTAACAAGACGATAAGATTTAGGGTTCACTGCCTCTGTGAATCCTAATTTGTCACTGTGCGTCCGCATGAGCTTTCCGGGACCTTTAAACTTCCGGCTGTCTGCTCGCCGAGTTCAGCATTTTATGGGCTTCCCTGTTAGAGCTGTGATGACTTTGAAATGAATGACTGTTAGAGCACGTGTCAAAATAAAGAGCTCCAGTGCAATGCCTAGCGTTGACGTAGCTAAATCTCTTAATGCGTATTTCTTAACTAATGCGCATTTCCCGACTATCATTAGCCTGCGTGACCCTCCCTCATTATTACACTAAAAGGAGGTTGCACATACGTTGACGTTGAGGAGACTCACAAAGAAATATAGTAGCTAGCACGTCGCACTAAAATTTTGCAGTTGATATCATGTTCTGTTCCTTGGAACTTCATAGCAACGCCGCCCTTTAATAAGCAGCCAAGCAGAGGCGGGGAGAATAATACGCGAGATTTGCCTGTGCCTAAGGATTACTAGCTACACTTTTCATAGTGGGCCTTTATCTTGAAGTTCATATCCCTCACATTATGACATACAACATACCTTAAAACTTCTTTATATTGTTTGGGTTATGGGAGAGCTACCTTTTAAGAAACAATTTCAATACGGCGTACCCTTCCTGGTACAACCGCAAAAAAAATCATGTGCAATGACGCAAAAGAAATTTGACTAGACATGATAACAATACAAGGTTGCCTTTCGGTAGGCTAAATTCATTGAGGTGCTCCCGATAAGAAAAAATAAAAAAAGATTTCCAGGGCGCGCTGAATATCAGAACTTTTCTTATGAGAAACCGACTCAGCACAGCTCGGTGAAATTGCGCTGCCTTTCTGCTGAGTCCAGATTATAATTGTTAAGCCAACTTTGCGTATATGTCACCATAGTCGTCATTATATCGCTGGTTTGGCGAGCATTTCATATGTTGTATGAAAACAGAAACAGGTCCTACCGACGTCACTACGTTATTTTGTGTTCACTTAGACGGTGGATTCGGTTTAATAGCGACTAGAGTGTAGTAACGGTTGTAGGGGACTACACACTTGACATCACCTACTCACCTACCTGGTGTTTTGGTTAAAAAAAAACACTCGATTTGGGATGACATTCACAAGGCGAATTCTAAAAATTGTGCAAAGATTTCGAACATTGAAAAGGAGGTAGCAATACTGTAACACATGAGCATGAAAAGTACACCACACAAGGTCAGTTCGCGAGTGGAGGAAGCCTTCGCGTCGCCAGCAAATTCAAGAGCAGAACCAGAACCCCGTCAGGCTGAACCAGCTACAGTTGTATAAAACGACTTTGAATGAACCTCCAAAGGCCATGGGTAAAGTCAATGTTGCAAGATTGCAGATGAACGCGTGGGCTTCCCTATTCATACCACCACGGGCTGCCGAATATCAAAGAGCAGAGCAAGAGCGCTTCAGGACGACCCCATCGGACTCGATAAGTGTGGTGACGCTGTGCGAATTAAATGACGCCCTGCGGCAGCTCGTGCGTTGCTCAAACACACTTGTGGCAGTAGCAGCTGTGGAAATCATGCATTTCTTAAACGGCCTTTTGTTAACGCTCCAGTAGCATCTACCCACCTCCGCCATGGTGGCTATCACGTGCTTCGTACAGTTTGTGTCGCACAGACACAGTAGAAACTGTGCACATGCTCTCATCAACCCGCTTCCTCATCTTCCTACTCTGTTCTTGTCATTCCCACAAATCCATTCCTCAACGTGGAGCAGCAGGTTAGAGACACACAACTCAGGCTGACTTTTGCACCATTCTTATCATTAGTTGCTCTTTTCTTTCTCATCTCTTTTTCAGTTTTATCTTTTCTCTTTGCAGGCAAGGCGTAAAGCCGTTTTTTTTTTTGCAAGACGTTAAGTTTGCTGTTGGCAGCTGCTGTTGTTGACCATACGAGAAATGCGTAATTTGATAAAGAAGAAAATAAAGAATTATATATGAGTATGTGAACAAAGGTAGGGAAAGTAGTAGCTGTGACGGCGCATAATGCCGGTTGTACCAGACAGTTTATTATTAATGCAGTTCATGTGTTTGTCCCATGTCATGTTTTGCGAAAAATACACACCCAGTAATTTGAAGCTCTTCACTGCGTCAATTACATTGTTTTTTAACCAGATGGTGGGCAGCTCGACATGTACATGGAGCGGGTGAAATAAAACAGCCTATTTTTTAATAATGTTTAGTTTTAGGGAGTTCATGTGAGCCAATGCATTAATTTCCGACAGTGCTCTATTCCCTCGGCTACCTGAATTAGCGAATGATTGCCTTGAAAAGAATAAACTCCTGTCATCAGCATAGATTGTATAAAGGACCACTTCATCAATACAGACAATCTCATTAATATACAGTATAAATAAAAACGGTCCCAGGATGCCTTCCTTCGGGACAGCTCTTTAATAGATTTTATTGACGAACGTTTTTTTAATGACGACCAACTGAGTAACGTATAGCACATGACTAAATTGTTGCGCGATGCCCTTTATACCATAGTGAACCAGTTTTGGAAGCACTATATCAGAATTAAGGAGGTAGAAACCGTTTTAAAAGTCTCCACCTAAGTACAATATTTCTGCATTCGAAATTTTCTAGAATGAATTCCTTTTTGGCTATTAATGTGAGCTCTGTAGACTTTTTTCTGCGAAAACCATACCGTGTAGAAGCTATCAGTTTTAAGCCGTCAGTAAAAAAAGGTCAGGCGTTTCACAATTATTTTCTCATAACCATTGGAAAACAGAGGTAGAACCGATTATAGGATGGTGGTTGGACGTGTCATTTGTATTACTCATTATTTAAAGAACTGTTATTTTTGCTATCTGCTGATTTTTACGAAAATATCTGGCCCACAAATACATTAAAATTTTGGTAAGGCAGGTATATCAATGGCGTATGTTACAGGTTTCATTTGAATGTTGTCTGTGACAGCAGTTTTACCATTGTTACAGGTTAGATATGTAGCTACAACTTCACCATCTGAGACTGGCTCTAAATAGTTGGCTTGGCTACGTCGATCATTCATATATCTTAGGTCAGCGATGTGGGTGGGAGAATCATCAACTGATAAGGTGAAGTCGCTAAACGCATAAGTTAGCTGAAGACATTGAATTTCCATTCCATCTTTTATAATTTTGGTTACCGCTTCAGGTGCGCTACTTAGTATAGTCTTCAGTACCTTCCAAACAGTTTCTGTGCGTCCTTGAGTTGAGTTGAATAGTTGGCATAATATGGATTCTTGCATCACGAAGGTGTTTACAAACAAAATTTCTGTATTTTTTGAATGCTTTGGGGGCTTCAGGGGACTAGATCACTATCATTGCCTTAAACCATCGGTCCCACTTTCTTATAAGCTTGCGTCGCTCTTTGTTTACCTAAGATTTCCAACTTTTCTTGCATGCAAAGTATAACTCAGAGAACTTGTTCATAAATAAATCGTATGCTAAGCTGGGGTCGCTGGCTGCGAATACATCGTTCCAGTTTCCTCTGCCTAAGCAGCCTCAAAAAGATTTGAAAGCGAACGCGGAGCGGGAGATGAAAGCCGCGAACGGTGGACACGAATGAGAGCATCCCATTCAGTGATGCGCGTGCGGGAAACCAGTGGCATGCTAAATGGCCCGTCCACTCGCTGCGTACTCGTATCTGGTCTCAACCGGACCGCTCGTTTCGTACTATCGTCAGCCCGCGTGGGGTCTCGCTCGTGCTTGTTTGGTGTACTTAGAATGGTCTCGTTCCCGCTTGTGTCGATTGTCGTATGGTTTGCGATTGCTTTAGGGCGGAGCTCTTAGGCGCCCCTTCCTGCAGTGGGCACCTGCTTGTGCGGTGGCGGTGGCGTAACCGAGTGAACAAAAACGTAACCAAGCGAAGGGACAGGATGAAAGTAGGATGCGGAGAAGGTAACTACGAGATGGCGCCAGTGTAGCGCGCGTCGACTGGTAGACTTGTCGGAGGCGGCTGCTGTGAGTCGCGATCACGCGTCACCCACGTGCTGGTTCTCGCGACTTCCAGATTAGCGAGGCCGTCGTGGCACACTTAGCCGCATTTTCGTCGTGCCGCACGATACAGATTGTCCACGCCATCCAATATATCGCGAAATGGAAGCACTTATAGAGCTGCGCTCAAATTTCGCATTAGGGAGTATCGTAACCGTCGGTGAATTTTTAAACAGTGTTTCTGGGCCGTACTGACAAAGCTTTTCTTTCGTAAGTGCTTTTTTACAATAGTCGCCCGGCTTCACTCATATGTCCGGCATCAGGATTGCTTGAAATTTTCTCTTGCAAACAATTCTATCTTAAGAGGCTTTCCTGAATACCGGCCATGGTTCGCATAAGCACTTACACATTTGTAGGTTCTCGGTTGCGAAGCATAGGCCATTTTATCCCTACATCTTATTTTTTGAAAATATCTACTTAAGTAGATTGGCCAAATTAAAGAGTAGGAAGCGAAACAGCGCTTAGCCTTAACTAAGTTAGGCGCGAGGCTCGGAGTGCTGAAGCAAATGACATTTGCAAATGTCCCACGGAGCGGCAGTCTGAAAGAGACTATTTTATGCACGCTAGCGTCACATACGGAAGATCGTTCGCTTGTAATCCAATTGCTTGATTCTCCGCTTCTCTTTGGTAAGGCTTTTCCTTGACATTTACGACATTATGCTGCATTTCATGTTTTCTCTCTTATATATGTCCTTCCGGAAACTGCTACGATAGCACACAGAATTATATTTCGGCGAAGTGAAGGCAAGGAAACGTCCATATAAAAGCCACTTTCTAAGAATGCTATCATAAATCCCGGCAACACAAAATTTGCGTTACCTTAACCGACGGTGGTGCAAGACTGTGGTAAGCGGGGATCGCTGGGAGGTGCCTACGTCCTGCAGGGGACATAAAGACAGGCTAACAATGATGATGGTGGTGATGCTAATGATGATGATGATGATGAATTGGCACTCCGCGTCCTTGGCACAACACACGAGGGCACTAGCACTAATCTTGTTAACTCATTTGAGCTATGGAAAAAATCGTTCACTTTGGTGGCATTTGGCTTCATGGAAACTGTGCAGAGGTCAAAGTACACGGCAAAACAGGTTGAAATAGACGATACACGCTAAGTTAACAGTTGTTGTTGTCATGGGCCGCATTTATTTGAGCAGAACCATTTATTCATTGCTTTTCGCCGTCCCCAAGAAATACTGGCGTTCTGAGATGTGCTGTATGGTGGATAAAGTTGCGCCAGCCGATGTTCTCTAGGGTGTGTACAATCAACAGGAACCCTGCGCCCCCGAAAATTGTGCCCACGTCCGAATGTGACCACCACTGCCTGCACTTAGAAGGCGCAACATTTACGACCACCAGCATACCGCGATAGCCAATTACTCAAACTAGTGGATCACTGCCTCCCTACTTTTAGCAGTGCTAGGTTTCACATTATGGGGGGAGGTCTTACGAAACCAGGCAAACCGCTGCTGGACCTTTAGTTCAACCTGTGCTCTATTTCTCGACTTTGACAACAATTGTGTGCAACCGTTTTCTATCACTCATGAAAAAAAACCTGCCGAACGTTGCGTAAGCTACACAGGAAGCAAGCTCCACTAATTTACTATGGCTTAAAACAATCATAATGAGTCCGTGCGTGCGACCCTCTTGGGCATCTCCCATGGCGTTCGTGCTCAGCACTTAGTAAACCTACTCACGCTCGACACAGCGCTTCTTTTAGGCGAATTTCATCAGCAAAGAGAGGAAGGCGCATGTCAGATCGTAACATGCGGTGATGTGATGTCATAAAATGATGATTCAGGGCGCTCTGTAGGTGAGGCATATTAAGCATACCTGCCATATTGCATTCAGGAATTGTCCCAAAAGCTTTCCTCAATAATAAAATGCATAGGAGGGTTAGACAGCTATGAAATTACCTTCAATTTAAAACTCGGATAGTGCACTTTATATTAGGCTTATCGAACTTCTACATGCTATTCCTGTAGGCCCATTTGACATATGGCTGCAACTTTAGTTACTCGAAGTAGGCTATTTGGCGTTTCTGTTCAAACGCCAACGTAATTCGCGAACCGCCGCTCTGGCGCGTACGACTACGTGTTCTACATTTACAACGCGCCACGATCGACGCCGCATTCATTTCCTCCTGGCCAAATATCTACAGAAATTTCAAATACTGCCACTTCTGCCATCTTTGCAACTTAGCTGCAATTCACCAGTGTAACTGGCTATGCAGAATTTTCAAAAACTGATATTTCAGTAGATCAACAGAATTTCCACAACCTAAAACTAGCAACGCCGATGGCTTTCCGATAGGACCAAAACACTTATAATGCGACAAGGAACTTACGACTAAGTTAGGCTAAACCTTGCTGTTACCAAAAATTCCACTACAGGACCTGCATTAGACAGTCAGCTTTCATTCATGTCTCAGAACGCACAGACAAATAAAAGTGAGTTGAATAGGTGGTTATACAGCATGTGAACCATATGTGTAGCTAACGCTGCAGAGTTTTAGAACTACAGCAAACACATGCAGGGCGCATTGCGCGAATCGATATGATCGGAAGCATTTTGCAGGTACCTGGCGATTCAGCATTGCTCAGGGTCTCGCAAAGCAATACCACCTGTTACAAAATGTGTCAATTTAGTATTGGTGAGTGTCGGTAGCGAGAACAATTTTTTTCCCTTGGATTACTTAAAAATTAACTGTACTCGTTTTGATCAGAGAAATAATTTGTTGCTGCCTAAAGCTCTTACTAATTACGGTTAACTGACAGCATCATTCTGCGGTATGAAAATGTGGAATTCCCTTTCCTACCCCATCCAAATATCATCATCTGTCACAGCATTTAAAGAAAACATTTAAAACCATCTTTAAAAAATGCTTCTGTTATGAATTCTTTACTTTATGTACTCTGTTACATTCTAGTTGTTTATTCTTTCTAATTTAGATTTCTTTATTATTTTACATCTTACTGGTCCCTCGTTACTGTGCATTTTACCTTTCCTTCCATACTTTAAGTGATGGTATGCATTTTTATCTCTCTATCAAATATTTATGGAATCACAAAACAGAATAATGTATATTTAAACTTTGGGTATTAATGTCTTTTGTCAGTGTAGTTACCTTATGTACCCTTTTCTTTTTTTGGCTTGGTTAGTTGTATGCTTCTCTGCTAATTTTGTAATTTGCATTCAATAATCATGTACAGAGGGTCCCGGTGTGGTGTTGTGATCTTGGGACCTTCTTCTGCATATCCTTCTTGTTGTTATCGCAATTTGATTGATTGATTGATTGATTGATTGATTGATTGATTGATTGATTGATTGATTGATTGATTGATTGATTGATTGATTGTACGCATTGGTGACAATAGCAGCCCGACAACGACCGCACTGAAAAAAATCATATTTCGGCAACAGCCTGATTTCGACGCCTGCCGTTTGACTCGAGCTTACGGCGTGGTAATTGTTGTTTCCAGATAGGTAGTGGACGAGCGTATACAGGAGAAACGCTGTTTGTGGCGTCACCAGCGAGTACATGTAAGGCAATCGGAAGTATCTATGGGTATGTTGTGCCGTGTATGTAGAATGACGATGGCATTTGTACTCCGGTGAAGAAACCCTAAAACTCGAAATCCTTGGGCGATAATGGAATTGATACAACCTGGGGCAATTTGAAGGTGACTTGCTGAGATGAGGAAAGTGTGTCAGTCTCGGAGATAATGCAGTCTCATACGGCGCCTCAGAACTAGGAATTTCCCTCAGACAGGGAAATTTTTAGCGGAAGAAAAATCATTTTCTGTTTCAAGCATTTTGTAGTAAACTTTGTTAATCTTGCCAAACAATTGAAACTCCAGTAAACAAGCATATCTTTATTATTATTATTATTATTATTATTAGTTCTTTACTATTAATTATTGGAGACCGCAGGAAGACCGCAGGGAACAGACCAATGAACATTGTAGCAATAAAAAATAATTACCCTTAAATACGTGAAATTATTACACCCAGAGCGCGAGGACTTTGGAGAGACCACTGTCTTCTCGTCTACGGAAGATTGCTAATCTAATTACAGAAAAAGGTCACGCAGTCTCCAAGCCTCTCGAAAGAGAGGTTCGGCAGAATCGCGTTAGAATCGATCGTGGTTGCTTCTACATTCAAATTTGATTGTACGTAAACGAGTTTCCGAACATGTTTGCACACGATTTAGCCTGTTGCGAGGCCTGTTAAATAATTTTCAAGCAAAACATGTCCAGCTTCTCGGAACACGTACCAACTAGCACTCGAAATGGTCGCGGCACGAAGCTAGCGCGTTTTCAATGGCACGAGTGCGTTTCTTTCGCAAATAAATAAAGTAAACTCAATTATTGAGAAAGGCAGGGGACCAACAGGTTCTCGAAGACAAGCAACTCAAGAGAATTGCAGTGATTGTGCTGTGGAAAGCTCTAATTTCGTTCCCACGGTGGGTAAAGATTCGGCTAGGGAATCCTATGGAAACAATGAAAATGTGTACTCGATATTCGAGACAGAAACAGTCGCTGCGATAAAACTACGGCTGGTATTTTAATAGCCGCTACAGCGGTAGCAGTCCGCAAATACCACTTTCGATTGATACCTATCTAGACTCTCTACTCGGGGCGCAACACTGCTTCCAAATGCGATTTTTCAAAAGCAGTCGTGCAAGTTCACGTGGTATCTTGATGAACTCAAGCGTATCACTGGGGCGCCTATTGTCCCGCGTCATGTTGGCAGCGTCTAGCAGGGGCACAACGCCATACGGCGGCATTACTACACTGGAATTAAGAAATCATCATCATCATCATCATCATCACCAGCCTGGTTACGCCCACTGCAGGGCAAAGGCCTCTCCCACACTTATCCAACAACCCCGGTCATGTACTAATTGTGGCCATGCAGCCCCTGCAAACTTCTTAATCTCATCCGCCCACCTAACTTTCTGCCGCCCCCTGCTACGCTTCCCTTCCCTTGGGATCCAGTCCGTAACCCTTAATGACCATCGGTTATCTTCCCTCCTCATTACATGTCCTGCCCATGCCCATTTCTTTTTCTTGATTTCAACTAAGATGTCATTAACTCGCGTTTGTTCCCTCACCCAATGTGCTCTTTTCTTATCCCTTAACGTTACACCTATCATTCTTCTTTCCATAGCTCGTTGTGTAGAACATCACGCAAATCCAACACACATGTTTGAATTAATGTGGATCAGAGCTTGAGTGGAATGTTTAATTAAATTTTAGTCACGTAAATGCAAAGAGCACAGTTGTCTTTTTTTTAATCTTATGCGACGTTGCACATCGAGGAACGTTTATGTTTATGAATCACATTGGTCACAACCTTAATTACGTTCAATGCTACCGTGTGTGCATTACGCCGGTCACAAGGTATGCCCAAGTGTGGACACGGAGAGGCCTAAGAATGGAACAGTTCAAATCTAAGAAATTACAGAAATTCGAACCAACCGTGAAATATACGTCACTCCATTAACAAGATTGTACGCTTTTAAGGCACAATTATAAGTACATACCCTATGTCGCAATACATGGTTTACTCGAAACATAGGTGGTCCTTAAAGGGACCCTGAAACGAATTTGACAATCTTGTGCAAAGGTACTGAGTGGTTCAGGTTGGTCCTTCTGATGATTATTTGATGCACCTAAGTGCTCCGCGTAAACCCTGTAATTTATTATGGGGTTTTAAAGATGTGCATCGCCACCGATCGTATCTCGCCACTCGGCCGAGTTTTCAGCCGTCCCTGACGACGTGACACTAGGTGACCATTTGACGCCTGTAGGGCAAGCCGATAGGCTTGCTCTACAGGCGTCAAATGGTCTGGTTAGTTCTGTCTCTTTTACCTGCCTGCCTCATCAAAAAAGAAGAGCGAACAACGCAAGCGCTCATGAGTACTTGCGCAATTTCAGTCTTGACCGTACCTTTTTTTCGCTCTTTTATTTTGTTCTATACCACGAAGCAACTATCCCAGCAGCAAACCTTGTTAAGATATTTGGACATCTTGGACATCATTCGTTGGAGTTCTATAGAGTACAACGTTATCTGATTTTCTTTGCATTGGATTTCCAGTACGGTATTTCTGAATTCCAGTGTAGTAATGCCGCCGTACGGCGTTGTGCCCCTGCTAGACGCTGCCAACATGACGCGGGACAATAGGCGCCCCAGTGATACGCTTGAGTTCATCAAGATACCACGTGAACTTGCACGACTGCTTTTGAAAAATCGCATTTGGAAGCAGTGTTGCGCCACGAGTAGAGAGTCTAGATAGGTATCAATCGAAAGTGGGATTTGCGGACTACACCCGCTGTAGCGGCTATTAAAATACCAGCCGTAGTTTTATCGCAGCGACTGTTTCTGCCTCGAATATCGAGTACAAATTTTCATTATTTCCATAGGATTCCCTAGCCAAATTTTTACCCATCGTGGGAACGAAATTCGAGCTTTCCACTGCACAATCACTGCAATTCTCTTGAGTTGCTTGTCTTCGAGAACCTGTCGGTCCCCTGCCTTTCTCAATAATTGAGTTTACTTTATTTATTTGCGAAAAAAACGCACTCGTGCCATTGACAACGCGCTAGCTTCGTGCCGCGACCATTTCGAGTGCTAGTTGGTACGTGTTCCGAGAAGCTGGACATGTTCTGCTTGAAAATTATTTAACAGGCCTCGCAACAGGCTCAATCGTGTGCAAACATGTTCGGAAACTCGTTTACGTACAATCAAATTTGAATGTAGAAGCAACCATGATCGATGCACCCTGGCCAGCCATCCGATAGGCTGGCCAGGGTGCATATTCCAGAATCTTTCCCACCTTAATGGTGAACAAACGTTGCTTGTGATAGTTGGAATGTTGGTTAATTTGTTTCTATAAAAAAACAAAGTAACCGAAAGAGAATGGACAAGGACGATTTATCACTGCGCTTAAGCACTTCCTGCACAAAGCAAGTGTCGGCTGTTTGTCCTTCAACGTGCTAGGTATTGACGAGAACACGGTGGCCAGTGTTGACCTCGACCTTTCTTTTCGCAAGCACCTTGGTTCGCCCTTGTTACGTTGTGGCCGGCAAACGTGGCGATCTCAACCTCCCACCTCGTCTCCCTCGGCAACGCCCCTGACAAGCAGAGCGGCTGCAGAGCATCCAACTGTCGCTATCCGAACGGCGCCAGGATTTGCGGGTTTGGGGCCGTCACGTTGCGCCGGATGATTACTACCACAAAAGTGTTTCGCGATTCCGGTATTCGAGTAAACGCGAGCACAACTGGATGTTTCATGGAATGAGCGGAAGTGCACGGTGCCGCCACACGGTGGCACAGAGTTTAACCAAACACAGAAATGTATTCCACTTTGCTGCTGATGTAAATTTTTGGCAGGAGTGTAATAGTGAACACGTTGTTTGTCTTAATGTTTAAAATGTTTTGCACCTGGTTAAAGCAATATTAGCTCCTTAACTGGATTGTGCAGACCGATCAGGCCGGTCACGTACGTCTACGCTAAAGTTCCTTTATCACAGCAATAGTAGTGAGGAGGGGCTTTCGTTTAGGCCTCTACACATCCGTCGAAAGACCCGGCTCAGCTGTGATTATTGGAATACCGGACACGCTCGGCGCTGCGACAGAAGTTTCTTAATGCAGGCTGCTTCGATAGCTCTCGCTTGGTGTCGACTGCCAGGCGGCTGGCAGAGAGGTTGGAGAGGCTTCGCGCTCTGGCTTTAAGAGAACCGGAAGTCGACAACACGACGTCCCATCATGACGCAGAGCAGTGAAGGCGGAGCTTAGCCTCGATCACTTCAGGAGAAAATGCATGGCTATGAAGGAGGGTGACTTGTAATCGTCCGTCGATCTCTTACTATGAGACGAATAAAGGGTAAATCAGACATCCACCCGTTCGTAGCAATTGCTACAAAGGAAACCCATACGGGTTCCTCGAAAGAAAAACCTCAGAGTTGAAGAAAAATTCGCCCTTGTCCGGGACTCGAACCCGGGACCACCGCCTTTCCGGGGCAGCCGCTCTACCACCTGAGCTAACCAGGCGGCTAGCAGATGGCAGGGCGAAGTCGAATTTGTCGAGAACATGAAGCAAAGGCAAGTATTTGACGTAGTAGTTCTGCGGAAACTCACAAGGTGGAGAGAAGTAACGAATAAAGGGAAAATCAGACATCAACCCGTTCGTAGCAATTGCTACAAAGGGTTGGGTTTCCTTTGTAGCAATTGCGACGAACGGGTGGATGTCTGGTTTTCCCTTTATTCATTACTTCTCTCCACCTTGCGGGTTTCCGCAGAACTACTACGTCAAACACTTGCCTTTGCTTCATGTATACCCGCCGTGGTTACTCAGTGGCTATGGTGTTGGGCTGCTGAGCACGAGGTCGCGGGATCGAATCCCGGCCACGGCGGCCACATTTCGATGGGGGCGAAATGCGAAAACACCTGTGTGCTTAGATTTAGGTGCACGTTAAAGAACCCCAGGTGGTCAAAATTTCCGGAGTCCTCCACTACGGCGTGCCTCATAATCAGAAAGTGGTTTTGGTACGTAAAACCCCAAATATTATTATTATTATTATTATTGCTTCATGTTCTCGACAAATTCGACTTCGCTCTGCCATCTGCTAGCCACCTGGTTAGCTCAGATGGTAGAGCGGCTGCCCCGGAAAGGCGGTGGTCCCGGGTTCGAGTCCCGGACAAGGACAAATTTTTCTTCAACTCTGAGGCTTTCCTTTCGAGGAACACGTATGGGTTTCCTTTGTAGCAATTGCTACGAACGGGTGGATGTCTGATTTTCCCTTTATTCATTACTTCTCTCCACCTTGCGAGTTTCCGCAGAACTACTACGTTAATATGAGACGCTTCGCACAAAATGTGGGGCGAATAATTTACTGTAGCTGTACGTTACGCGTCTAGAGAATTTGTACGGACTGTTTCAAGGACCCTTTAAAGGCACTGCATTGCTCACAAATAATTCTTCAAGCTCCGTCGGGCAAGGCACCGACTCACCCGGTAACCACGAGAGAGGCCGGAGGGGGAGGTATTGAGAGGGAGTGTATGATGAAATTAGCGTAACCGTGAGAGTATCACGAAACATACATGACGACGATGGCCTGACGATGAAGGCGTGACCAGAGTCTGAGGACAAAACTTGTGTGGCCAGGATGACTCTGACCACGACGGCATGACGACAATGGTCTGACAATGTATGCATGATAGCGACAGTAATGTTTGCTCTTTCTCCTTGAAGTTGATCAAGCCTTTTCAAGGGGATAATGAGCGTTCATGAAGCAGAATGCTGATTGTAACAAACTTGGAGATATATGGCGCCGAAAATATTTACTCTGTCAAATACAGAACTTGCTGAAGGTCACTAATGGTATACACAGAACAACGCCTTTCTCATCTACTTTTCCCCATTTAGAACCTAGGACGAACTGTCCCTACTTACTACCAACTGAGTACCACTGTTGCACCACCAAGGCGTTGCGGCCCAGAGTAGCTTTGCATAATAGGGTGCCTTACTTCTGTATATGTTTGGTGATAACAGCCTAGACTGAAAAATATGTGTTCCATACAGATTTTTAATACATTCCAGTAAACATATTCTATTCTCGACGTTCCCCAAGCCAATGAGGTTGCAACTAAACCTAAGCAACCATCAATTAGGTTGTGCTTAACCTCTTTAGTAGAGTTGTTAGACTTCAGGCAAGCATCCGGCGCTCTTTCCCATCGTGGCTCTTGTGCTCCTATTCCCACGCCCTTGGAGATTCCTGCAGTACGGATGCCTCTAAATTATGTCGTATCATTTCTGCGGAATCTGTCTCCACCCCCACTCTCAGAGAATGTGAGAACGCTTTCTCCACGCTAGCCTCTATGAGCTTGAGATGAGAGGGCTGTTTCGTTTTGGGAACTATTGGCACCGTCTCTGCGCACTTTATAGATCGGGTGAAATGTTGTTTACACAAGTGATATTCCGCAACGAAAAACGACATGGACGTAAAAAAACACGACAAACCAAGCGTCTTCACTTGCGTCCGTGTCATTTTTTATTGCGCAATACCATTTGTGTAATGAATTACCAACTTGCCCGGAATGCTGCTCTGATGAAATATTCTTGCCATTGTGAATCCTTTGGCGTAGGCATTTAGACCTGACAACAGGGCACACGTGCGAAGTACGTTCATGGATAGGGATCAGTAGGGACTCCGCATTGGAGCCTTTTACGCACAGTCAATTATCTTGCAGTAGCCGTAGAGCCAAAAAAGTTCTTGTATACTGTTCTGCGCCACGCTGTATATACTGCAGGTTTGGGGCATGATCGGCCTAACAGCGACTGTCTCACGACGACGCAGGGCAAGGGCGCTATAATCGCCGTTGGATGACAAGAGTATGATCGCACTGGAATGACAAAGAAGGATTGGCGTCGATGGCACGACGAAAGCGAAATGGCAGCGATGGTATGGCGACAATGGGATGATGTTACGGAAGTGTAGAAAATGATAAAACGACCGCGTGACGATGACCGGATGATGGCGACTGTGTGGAGACGACGACATGATGACGACTGCATGACAGGAGTCGGTAGACGAAGCTGGAATTACGACGATGCAACGACCACGATTGCATCAGGACCACGAACGCAGACCTAAGGACACAAGCTTTTGGACAAGCTATTAGACAGCGAGCCGGAGTAGGCGTGACGACGACTCCATGCCGGGAGTCAGATCACGAAGCTGGAATGACGACCGTACAACCATGAGAGCATAAGCACGATGGCGTGACAAGGAATGCAGGACGACTGCATGACGATAATGACGTGACTACGACGGCATGATGAGAGTCAAATGACGAAAGTGGAAGAAGGGCGAAGCCATGACCATGGCGGCTTCACGACCCCGAGAACATACCCAGTGTGCGAAGCTATTAGAGAACTTCTACCAATGGGTCCAGGTAGAAGACGTTACAACGACGACATCGCGAGAGTAAGATAATGCTGGAGCGACCACAATAGAAAAGACCACGACAGCGTCATAACCAGGATAGATAGATAGATAGATAGATAGATAGATAGATAGAAAGATAGATAGATAGATAGATAGATAGATAGATAGATAGATAGATAGATAGATAGATAGATAGATAGATAGATAGATAGATAGATAGATAGATAGATAGATAGATAGATAGATAGATAGATAGATAGATTAAAAATGCCAGAAGCAAGCAAATAAGATATTCACATTCACATTGTCTCGTCCATGCACCATTGCAGTAAACAAACTTGCCTAATTAGAATCGGGTTGTTCAAACCACCACCTGCCCAACATTAAAATTAAGAAAATCCTCTGCAAAAATCAAAACTTGTTTGTTTTGTATGGCTTAGGATAGTGTTGAATTGCGCATATTGAATAAAATTTTTGAACATCTGCTCCCATACAAAGTGGATGTGTCAGATCACCCGCTTGCTATAGCTTAACTCGTCGCTTTCCAACTGATTGAAATGACGTTACAAACATTTATTCGCCCTGAAATAATAGCGCTGTCTTGTGCGATGCGATCTGCTGTCGTGTATTATTTATGTAAGAAAGTTATCCGAGCATTCTTAGCAGACGCGCAATCTACGCGCACTTCCAAACAAGGCGAATGGTTCGACCCTCCAGTGGCTTATCAATAGGCGCCGATTATCACGAAAACAAGCAGAATTTCTTTTATAATGTTTCATGTCAGCTGTTATTTCAGCAATACATTGCAGAATAACTAAACAATGGAGTTAAAAGGTAGGAAACTGGATAACCAATAGCTGTGCAGATGCCTCGATAGGAGGGGACGGCGGTCTAAAAAAATAAAGAGACCAGAAAGGCTCTCTCTGTCTGCACTTTACGGAAAGCAACGCATAAAAATATGTTCCATATAGGACCTCCTTGTTTTTAGCAGCCCCTTATGACGGTTATCTTGGTTGCGCGATGAACCTATTCAGTTTTCGGGAGTGGGAACAGATTTTCGCGCCAAAGGAGGCACTTCCGGTGCATCTAATTTGTGATATAGCCTTCGGCCTTCTTCACGCAGTATGCTTGGTAAAACAGCTGACGCTGCAAGCGCAAAGGCTTGAACAGCAACAAACATCAGTCACGATGGCAGAAGGGCATGTTGTGCTTTCGCGGTAGGGCCACTTTTCCTCATTTATTACAGAGAAGCTTCGAATTCACTGACCATTATTCAGCAATCACACTTTTCTACACCATCCACACTCGAAAGAAAAATATGTAACTTTTTCACATAAAGCAAGCCAGCTCTTACGATCAGTTTGAAGATCTGGGTCATCAGCTGCTGTACATGGTCTTGCAATGGCTATCGTATTCAGGAACTTCCCGTCATTTCTTGTTAAACCTCCGGTACAATGGCGCAAGCCTATGCAATTTGTTTAATCTATGCACCAACGTCGTAATTTCGAGCCACATTCTTCTTGCTATTGCTAGAGAAATTCCAGAACATTGAAGTTTGCATTATTTTTATTTTTTTTATTTCCTCTTTCGGCACTCGTATACGCGCAATGTTTCACGTATTCTGGATGGACTGAAATGAAAACAGTGCACTCCATTTAACTACAGAAGCGGGAGAATATCGTAACATGGAAAAATACTGACAAGAGCTTCGATATTAGAGCGCAGCTTAGAAAAATCACGGATCTCAAAAGAAATGCAGGACTTTTCAGAAAGGTAGTAGAGGGATATGCAATTTAAGCTCGCCTGTGCTGGAGCTTTGACGACTAACTAGCGAAAACTACAGAAGTTACGAGTAGCGCCAGATAGCTGCTCGATAAATGTTTGAGCCTTTTACTGAGAGATTAGAGGCACACCATGGACGACAGGCGCAGTGTTGCTTTTTCTCGTGAGTAAGTTGAGAGACCAATGCCACCTAATATGTTCAGGCAAGCGCTGAGTTTCCGTGCCACTTTCATTCCTAAGGTAAGCTTCTCTCAAACGAGAGCTCATTTTTGCAGCGCCAATACTGTAGGTTTCCGTTATTGCCATTCCCACGTACTCGTTGAACGGCACTGAAGGCAAGCCATTAAGATTTTAATGCGCACAGCCAGAGTAAGCAAATGGAAACACACAAAATGTTTAATACTTTAGCTGTTATAATAGAATTTACGATGGCGCTTACTATATCGTTTCCAAGCTAAATTGAAAATAGGATAAGGTACTATCAACCCCTCAAAATATTCAATTTCGGTGCTGTGGCATAGAAGGCTAAATGAGCACATAAAGAGCACACTGTAACTGGTATGTCAGCATGGATGAAAATGTGCGCAAAATCACTCACGCGATTGCATGCTCTGCCGGTATAATATTTACTTAGTGTACCAAGGAAGGCTATTGCAAAAGGAGAGTTCCGTAATTCCCCTCACTGTGCTATCGCAGATCGTAAAAACAAGAATATGTAAAATTTGATGAAGGGACAGCAGACAGTTGCTGATGACATCGGCCGCCCGGTTTTTCTTCCGTTTCATTTCTATGTGGCCTCGTCCACGCCTAAGCTATTCCGTCTGCAGCAACCTTAATAGTAGGAGCCATCGGTTTCAAAAATTACACAGTCTAATTTGTTATAGGAAGTTTCCAACCAATGGTGCATTACTATCTTTAGTTAACGAACAGTTATTGCAAGTTCAAGTGTCTATCTGGATCTATACGTCTCGAATAGTTGTCTTTTGAGTAGTCGCTACAGGCATATGAAGCTAGCGTCGAATACTGGAAGGTTTCAATTCCTAAGTGCTCTTTGCCTATCACCAACCGCTTTCGCTAATAATATGCCCGGCATCAGGATTGGCCGCCGTTTTGTTGCGGACAATTCCAGCCTAAGATAGTTTTTGGAAATACGGGCATTGCTATTAGAGAAATCCCAGAGTTTCTCAATAAAAAAAAGGTTTCTTACGTTATTTCTGCTTGTAAGGAGAGAGGTCGGAAAGTCGTGGTGCTGCATAAATATTAATTGAGGCAAATGACCAGTGGCAAATATAACTTGCGAACTAAGAGCTTTGTGAACTTAGTTCCTCCTTTTTTGTTGCAATCGCAGTTCTCAGCGTGCATTTCTAAGTGATTTGATTTTTGTTTAAATGCAGTAGATTTGTTTAGAAGCCCCTTAATATGAAACCAGCTACGCCTACAGAAGGGGTATACAAGTGTTTCAAGAGAGCGAGCGCGTCTCAATTACCTTCTTTCACCTCGGACTGTGTGTGTTATTAATAATGAAGTAATGTTACGATATTAAGCTATAGCCGTCGGCCACGCAATATGCCCGACAGCGAAATTGTAATTGAGCGGACGCTGCCACCACGTTGTTTTCTCACGCCGAAGTCATTCGATGTCGCCTTTAATTAATGCATAGGTGTCTCCCGTCATCTTCATTTTTTTTTCCTTCTCTAGCATTACTGATCATAAGTTCTGCGAGAAATCCAGACGTTTTGTTGAGAATTGTAGGCTGAAGTTATATGGTCATTACACAAGTGCCAAAGAGGCCAGTAGCGTGTAATGAGCGGGCGAGTGCAATCTTTCATTTAGTGGCAGCAGACAACAGGCATGTGCCAGACGAGACGGACAAATTGCCGGCCGGCGGAAAGACTTATTCTTCGCTTGCTTCGTTTTTGCTCTGTCAGACCTGTCTCATAAGCGCGAAGGCTCAGATATTTCGGCGCTGCGCACTTATTTGATTCCGTGCCCCGAGGCAACGCCTTCACACGGCACAACTCCCGTTGCGATTAGCCGTTCGCGTGTTGGAGAAGTGCTCTACGAGTCGGAACAAACGCCAGCAGAAACGTCAAGATTGATAAGCTTCGGTGGAAGCTTAGAAAATATGGCCTTCACCAATCGGCCGAATGGCGGGGAGCTCATTTCACGAAAAATATTGTCGAAAGTCGACTTACTCCAGTTTGGACCGGCATAATAGAAGCAGTTGCTTTGACTTCAAATGTCTTTCACTTCGGTCTAGAGGTTTGTTTTAGAAATGGCATGTAATGAAAACGTGTTTTACTATTGTTACAAATGTCGACAATTGTGCTAATCACGTGCCCTACACTGACATTGTTTTGTAGAGGAAAGAAGCCAGTACGATATCATGGATGCGTCTCCTGGGCAAATAGTGGCATTGTCGCTCCAGGCTGGACGCCGGTGAGGCAAAATTTAGCCTCCAACTCCACGTTCCAAGAGGCGTAGCTCGGCAGTACGTTTGTCAATCCTAGGGGCAGCTGCAGCGCTTACAGAGCTATCTCAAGCACAGTAGAGCACTATTGGAAAGAACGGGTTGATGCCCTGCAAGGTTACACCCAGACATTGGTTCCACACCAACTTTCTATAGTTAAAAAGCTGAAGCCTGCCATAAGATCTGGGCAACAGCAACGTACTACGTATTGGAAGTTATTAATTCTGCCTGGCTTAAGATCCAGCGCCTTGACCGAAATTTAGCAACCTTCGTATGGTCTTGCGCTTTTGAGGCCATGAGGCGAGACAATATTTTAGGCCAGTTAGTGAGGGAGGGCCGAGCTTAGTACATCTTTATGTGCGGCGAATAGTGCCTCCTTTCTTGTTTTTTCGCGATACTGCACATACTATAATTCGGTCACGCATGCAAGTCGCGCGTGTTAATGCTTTAGCTGGTTTAGTTGTTTCTTCAAACTTTTCTTCGCGTTTATGCTCGTGGCGGCTCAATAAAGAAGTTTACTTGGTTGTTCGTTTCGTGATACTTGTACTTCGTTCCTCATAAGACCTGATACGGGCGTTTACTGTCCATGCTGTTTCTGCTTCTATTTTGCCAATAACTATAGATTGAACGGGCAGGCCATGATGTACTAAAGTGAGCTCGTTAAATGTATATACCCTCTTGCGGCGAAACATTCTTTCATATACTTCATAGTGAAACCATACCTGTAAAAAGGTGGCTACTCAAAATGCTATCCTTGTCTCTTCTGTTAACCGTCGTCATTGTGATGTGCCAGAGACAATCGAACATTGTTATTAGCTGCGAAGACGCCATCCAATTTTGTGATGTCCTCCGAAGGACTTTAAAGGAACAATTTGAGATCAATGCTCATACTGTTTGATACCTGCTGCCGACATTCGATCAGAATGCACCTTTCGACATATTTATTCTCATGGGAACACACAGTTTGTGGCAAACACGAATGATGGACCCCGGCACCAAACCGGTTGTACCTACAAGGGTGCATTTCATACAAATGACTGCGCACCTAGAACATGTTTGCGATAGACTTAATATTAAATCGGACTGGTGCCCCATTTCGGTGAGGTACCTATCCTTACAATCCTTTTAAAGTAGAACCACCGTTCCCACCCAAAGTGTGAGCGCTGCCTCTTCTGAATGAATGAATGATTGATGTTTTGTGGCGCAAGGGCCAAGTATGGCCAAAGAGCGCCATGTCCGTGTACTGCCTCTTCTGTGTGACTCTCATAGTTCCCGCCATTCTATGGCTATGCACAAGGGCGATTGCTTTATCCAGTTGCGAGCTACTGTAGTAAATACAATTAAAAAAAAGAAATGTTAGCGTGGCCCGGGTGTGATTCTGGCGGGATTTGGGTACTTTTTTTCTTCTTCTTCCCGGCGATATCGGCTACGGATACCAGCGGCGGTGGTAGACACCAACACCAAACAAAATGGCTATCGAAATGATCCCATAACAACTTACGCTGTACCATAACGGAGCTTCTGTTAAACTTCTGCGTCTTGAATGGTGACGTTAGCTTCAACTACTAATTCGTCGACGTGTCACGCACAGAATGACGGTGCACACGAACACACCAAAATATGATATGAACACACCAAGCTGATGCGTTAAAATTTCGGTGAGGCATGATAAGAAACGCAGTCAAGTTATATTGTACAAAAAGAACATTATTCTCTTTTCACCTGCTGAAGTGATCGTACCACTTTGCGTCGCATATCTTGGGGCACTGTCCAGGTGATGATCAGCACTTCAAGAACCTTGCAGATTGCAAAATGTTCTTAGCTACATATTCATCAGTGACTTCTCACGCTGAAGTAGCCGCGCAAGCGTACCAGAAGTGCTTCAAGCAAAAGATGTACCTAAAAGCGCGAGAAAGCCGAACGAACTCCTAAAACAGAAATACATATGAGGTGAGAGAAACTGACTCATCCAATATTCTCTGTTCATTGTTCTCCTTTTTTTTTATTATAAAGGATGTCTAATTAGGCTTGTGTTATCCACACTACACTTGGTTGAGAGTTTATTATATAGTGCTCTCTCGGTGCGTTTCTCTTCCTTAAAATGAAACGTACGGTCATACTTTATCTCCGTATGCATTATGCTTCAACAAGCGCGGTTTGAAAAATGCAAGAAAGCCGGTTCATATCTTGCAGCGACCCTCTTTACACGAGAGCCAAAAATAGCTGCTGCTTCAAAAATACACCAAGTGTACTTTCCCCTCGACTAGCATTGGCGCTCCTTAATCTGGAGCTTTCAACTTTCGTTCATCTGTATTACAAAATCAAGAAACCTTATTGTGGCTCTGTGCTGGCTGCAGTGCCGATGCGCGAGGTTATTGCGTTGTAGCGAACTCCAAGGGATGGCTCCCAAGAGTGATGATGCGGTCAAGAATATCAGGGCCCATAGCACTCGGTACTCAAACCCACAGCGGGAAACAGGGACATGAATTTGAAATCCACAGTTACTTGCGAAGGGAAAAAACGTCTCCAAGCGAGTAGCACCCTAACATATGTGAATAGAATTCTCCTAGATGGGCTCACAATACAGGAGGAAATGAAACAGAAATTGAGGTATTGTTCCGGAATATCGTAACCACGGGTCGAATTGATGAAAACGAAGCTTCTATCTTGACTCCTGCTTTTTGCACTTCCTTGCGTGTGCATGTGTATAGGGTTTGATAGCAAGTTTTTTTTTTTTTGCGTATGGCCCAAGCTTCGACTTTCAGATAATGAAAGATGATTTCGTTGACCGAAGCGTGCCACCGTGTGGATGTATGGTGCGGCATTTTCAGTTCTCCGAAAACACTTGCTGTTTTCCCAACCACTTCCTGGGTTATTTATGTTCATCTACTAGAACTAAACTTGGGAGTGTTAGCCAGCGCCGCACCTGATGGCCGTAGCGCAGGATGTGAAACATCTTTGTGTGTGTGTGTGCGTGTGTGTGTGTGTGCGTGCGTGCGTGCGCGCGCGCGCGTGTGTGTGTGTGTGTGTGTGTGTGTGTGTGTGTGTGTGTGTGTGTGTGTGTGTGTGTGTGTGTGTGTGTGTGTGTGTGTGTGTGTGTGTGTGTGTGTGTGTGTGTGTGTGTGTGTGTGTGTGTGTGTGTGTGTGTGTGTGTGTGTGTGTGTCTGCGCGTTACGTGTACGTTTCTTCTTTTTGGGTGAAGGCAACTGGTTTTAAACCCACACATGGCACCTGAAGGCATCAATGCTGCCAGATTCGAGGCCTCGGTGTGTAATGAACGAGAAAGAAAGGAAATTGAGCACACAATTTTTATTGCTCGGATCATAAGAAGCCAACAGACAAAGACACCAACGACAGCATATGGGGAATTAAAAGTACTTATTAATAAAATACAGCAAAAAAAATAAATGAAATCAAAGTTTATGAATAAACACCTGGCCGCCGGTGGAGGGCGAACCCACGCCTTCACATTACACGTACAATGCTCTTACCAACTGAGCTACCGTGGCACCGTTTTGCCTTGTACTTTCTGTGGTATTTATGTTTATCTACTAGAGCTAAACCTGGCATTCTCGAATCTCACAGAATGGATGCCTTCACGTAACATGTGTAGATTTATTCGGCAGTTGCCTTCACCCAAAAGAAAAGATCACGTACATGTGACGCCTACAACAAAAAAGGATGTTCAGCATCCGCCGTTAAGGAAGTTAAGTGCGGCGCTGGTTAACACGCCCATGTTTAGTTCCAGTAGATAAACGCAAATACCCCAGAATGTCGATGGCAAGACGGCGCCGCGGTATCTCAATCCGCGAAAGCATCGCACGCATAATACAAAGACGTGGGTTCGACCTCCACCTGCGGCCAATCTTTTTTTTTTTTCATTCACTTTCGTTTCCATTAAGTTATCATTTATTTACCTTAATTATTCAGTGCTTGTAATTTCAACTATGTTGTGCTTGGTCCCTTTTTTGGCTTCCTAAAGCACGCCCGCAGTGAAGCATACGGTGTCACATTCGTGCTATACACATGGTGGTACCATTATAAGTCTTTTAGAAAGGAGGGACCGTTGCATTATTTTAACGCATGAGCACCTGTTATTTGCATTCATTTTGGCTGGAACAGGAGCACGACAAGATTCTCGCTACTCCTGAATATTATATGCGGACATATACAACGTAAAAGAAATACCGACCACAAAAGAAATGCGAAATGTCGCATAAGCAATGTGCAGAAAGAAAAACTTTAAACCAACATGGGTATTATCCACATGGCTTCTTTTATTGAACTGAATGTCTTATGGGTCAGCGCACCAAGTACCAATAAAAAAAACTACAGATACTAGTATTGTCATACAAATTCTTCTTCCTCGTTCTCACGGTCGACCGAGCAATGATTTAAGCATGAATATTCTACCGTAAGCAGAAAGAAAAGCAAAGTGTCGCGTGACAGTTGGCAAATTATGTGGGTTTCCGCCCAGTGGCTTATTTCTGAACACTGTTCACACGAAATGTCCCTTGCTACCAGGGTGAGAAAATCAAGAATGATATGCCCGCATTACTGCACCGGAAGACCAATGCAAAGATAAGCTCGCCAATAGCATGTCGTATACAAGGCTGCCTCAGAGGCGAGAGCGAGCACGGTAGAAGAGCGGGGAAAAATTGCAGGTCATTCGATGGTGGGGCAAGTAATCATGTTTTGCCGCTTTTGTTTGGGTATATAGGTAGAGGTAGTTCAGAGTTTTTTTGTCCCAGTTTGTTTACTGATAGTATGCTTTCTTTTAAGGCTGCAAAGTCTGCAACAGTAAAGAAATGAACGAGGCGGCGCTGAGGCAATAGATAGCAAATTGTGCATGATCACGCGGAATCGTGTTCAGCACTGCGTTATTTTTTTCTCGATTTTGCGTGCTCCTGTGGAAATGGAGGTACATGAGAGGTGACTCAGTTTGCATTGCCTCTTTTATTAATGCAACAGACGAGACACAAAGTGTCCTTGTTGCTGAACAGCGCAGCACGTTCTAAGGGGTAATAGGTTTGTGTCTTCCCGATATTAACTCATTCACTTTCATTACAAAGCTAGCGTCTCTACTGGCCAAGCACATCTCATTTTACTGAGAAGAGAACTTCCTAAACTAGGCTTACTGTATGTTTCAATCCTATCAATCACCATACCCACTTCCGCCGTAAGGTAAGCGTAAGGTGGGTGAAGGATCAACGCCACCCCCACTACACGGTAAAGGAGAAGTCAACTGATTATTGAACTTCGTCGATGTGCATAATATTTTATTGCTGATGTAGATGTTAGGGAACACAAAGCTCTGGCTGTGCGGCAGTTCCTAATGTGACCTGTAGTGGCTCTGTCTACACCCCCTTTCAGACCACCGAAGTTCGAGATTATTTCTAAGACGAAGCGCTTGTATTTCTTCCTTCCGTTTTCTCATGCCCTTAATGTAGAAAAGATCGCTATCGTCTTCTTGGCTTCCGTACATCTCATTTTCCTTCTATCACTCTTCTTCTTGGGCACTCCTTTTGTCTTTCGATTCGCCTCGAGAAGACTTGATGTAACTGTTGGCCGAGAGTGGAAAATAATTGGGTTGACAGTCAGCGAGAAATTCTTATATTCACTGACGAAATTAACCTCTTGAAAGTTCTGGTATATTCGTCAACTTATCACTCAATACTTTATACACTCCATATTCAGCGTTTGAATTCCGCCAGCGCTTTCCCATATAGATGTTTTCATCATTGAAGTGAAAATCTGTAAAAAAAAACAATAGTTGTTTACCGTCAATGTGCGAGATGCTTTCGCTTCTACTGAGCCAGTTACTTCCAAGACATCGCAAGAGCTCTCACTGATTACTGAAGTATGAGAATCGTGTTCGCTTATGTGTCATATAATCTGGCGAAATTCTTAAGACGTGTTGTGAAACTTGGAGTTCCATGTGAACCATGCGCTAAAACAGTAAGCGTTAGACTGCCTAGTTATTTTGCTCCTGCTCCCTACTCTTCCCAACTTTTAGCTGCACTGATATAAGTGCAGAGCAACTTCGCACTAGATAATACCGGAAAACGTCTAACATACATATACTGCAGTTTGAAGTACGAGAAACAGAACTAAGGGATTACATAAATGAGGAGCTTTCTTTGTAACCATGGTTAGCTGTAAATCGCAAAACGAGCGCATTGCAGTTAATGGCGCAAATTCTTCCCTAGTGCCATGCTTTTGTATAGGAGATGTTTATCAACGTTGCTCGAGTAAGGTAGAACACTTAGATGTACTCAGAGGTCTGCCGTTTCCAAATGATAAGCCGATGAGCGAATTTCAGTTAAGCACTTCCGATGGTGTGTATCAGGCACCTTCAGCTTTCCTAAAACCGCGCACGGACTAAAACGGCAGGCGACGACCAGGTCTTCCACTCCAATAATAATGCTCCAACAGCCAACTTTCACCCGAAGGGCATGCGTAAAAGGCGATGCGGAACACGGAAACGGCCTACAGAATTCCAGCGATTGCCTAAGGCTTGCTTTGAAAAAAACAATGCTATACACGTTTGTTTGGCGTATTCTACACTAACCGATAACTTCTGAAGTCGCCCTGACCTAGCTGAAAGTGTAAACGGAGCACGATCACAAGGCATTTTGAAGAGGTCTTCATTGGCGTGAGATTTAATGATGAGAACGTCATCATGATCTCAGCCAGTCGATTTAATTGCAATACATTTGACAACAATAACACTCATGTATTGCCCATAGTCATATCTCTTGAGTCTACCGCCGCTCATTCATTGCCTCTATCGCCTCTCCTACAAACGCCCTTTTTGTAGGCACTTTAGAAAGACTGCTTCGTCATGCTGGATGATTGCAGGTAGGTTGTCGCAAATAATCTGGAGATCTCTCTTTTCTGTGTGCTTCTATTTCTTTATTTGTACATAGTGCTGCCCAACTTTGGGCTTTAACAGGAATGGAATATTGCTAAGACAGAAAACACTCCAGTAAGAGACAGTCAAATGAAGTAAAACGAGGTGCCAAACCGGTCAGGCTACAACCAGAATAACATATACAGCATACCATTGCAGCTTGCATCTCTCTCTCCATATTCAATATATTTTAGAAACTCATTAAGAGGCAATTCGCGAACACATCCTGGCAACAAATTGCAGTGTTCTCCATTGTACCTAAAAACGTCTGTACGAGGACGAAATGCTGCAATGTTTCAGCAGTGGTGGTGCCTTGTTACTGAAGGTTCTGAAGATGTGAAATATTCTACTGAAGAGTAACGAGGGGAGCGTAAAATAAATGCATGAAAACTTATATCGCTCAGGGTGGTGTCTGCATTGGAGCGAGGCCGGACTTAATCATTATGATCGGTTGCATCTGTGAACGCTCGGTCGTATATGTCACGAATAAAACGTACGGCTCTCTTTTGTAAAGATTCTAATCTGTTTATATTTTTTGTTTATATGAGCACGTACCCTTACGAAAGCTGTGTTCAATTATGGTGATACGTTCCCATTGGCCGATTACCGTAATCGAAAACAGTCCAACGCAGGAGATCAGATAGAATTCGTGGAACTGTCAAAATGATCAACAAGGAGAAAATAAGAGATATTCGTAATAAAACGTAAGAAAGACTGAGGAAGCAGTTGAAATGGACACAGAATGAAACCAGTGAGACGGAAACTTGGCACAGGACAAACCAAAATGTATGCACTGAAAGATAAGCATGCTAATGTCATCAGCAGTTTCGCCGATATAGTAAAAGCAGCGGAAAAATTCTATACGTATCTGTACAGAACCTAGAGCTGCTACGACACTTCCATTAGAAGTAGTAATGAACGAGTTACAGAGGCTCCCTCTATAACTAGCGACGAAGTTAGAAGGGCCTTGCAAGACATGAAACAAGGAAACCGGCAGGGGAAGATGGAATAAAAGTCGATTTAATAAAAGATGGAGGAGACATCATGCTTGAAAAGCTTGCGGCGCTTTATACGAAAGGACTCATGACTTCAAGGGTCCCAGAGAACTGGAGAATGACACCGTTATACTAATCCAGAAAAAAATGAGACGTTAAAGAATTGAAAAATTATAGGCCCAAAAGCTTGCTTTCGGTATTCTTAAAACATTTACCAAGGTAATTTCCAATAGAATAAGGGCAACACTTGACTTCCGTCAGCAAAGTGAGCAGGCAGGTTTCAGGAAGTGATATTCTTCAATGGATGACATTCATGTGATCAATCAGGTGATCGAGAAATCCGCAGTGTACAATCAACCTCTCTATATGGCTTTCATAGATTATGAAAAAGGGTCTGATTAGGTAGCGACACCAGGAGCCATATAGGCATTACGTAAACAAGGAGTACGGGAGGCTTACGTAAATATCCAGGAAACTATCTGCAGAGAATCCAAAGCCACCTTAATTCTACACAAGGAAGGAAAAAGTGGAGCAGGAAAGGCAGGGAGGTTAACCAGTTTAGCTTAACCGGTTTGCTGCCCTACACATGGGAATGGGATGGGGGGATGAAAGATTGGGAGAAGAGATAGAGGGAGCACGTAACACGGTACACACATCGTTAGTTACAGTCTGTCACTCTTGCGCGGTAAGTGACATTACTGTCACAGCAGCTTGTCCAAGTTCGTCTCCTTCATAAAGCGAAGAAGTCCCTTCGTAGCCTTCAGCTGCGATGTCTTCTGTCGGCGATATTCGAAAATAGTTCTACGCAAAAATAAATTGTACACATAATTCTACACAATAAAAATATAAAGATACCTATAGACAAAGGCGTCAGACCAAGAGACATAATATCTCTAATTGAATGCATTCATGGAGGAAGTATTCAAACTATTATGCTGAGAACACTTAAGAGTAAGGATTAACGGCGAATATCTCAGCAAACTTCGGTTTGCAGATGACATGGTCCTGTTCAGCAACACTGGGGATGAGTTACAACAAATGATTGAGGACCTTACAAGAGAGAGTGTGAGAGGGTGGTTGAAGAATAACATGCTGGAAACAGCGAAAACGATCAATAAATAGACTGGCAAAGGAACAAAAGTTCAGGATGCCAAGTCAGCCTGTAGAGTTTATGAAGGAATACGTTTATTAGGTCAATTACTAACAAGAGACTCATTTCCCCCCATCAGATGCAAATTTACGGAAGAATAAAAACGGGTTAGAGCGCATACGGCAGACATTGCCAGATCATGGCTGGGAGCTTACCATTATAATTAAAAACAAAGTTGTAAAATCACTGCATTCGACTGATGCTAACATATGGGGCAGAAACTCGGAGACTGACAAAGAAGCTCGGTTCGAGAGCAAGTTAAGGACCACACAAAGAGTGATGAAACGAATAATCTTATGCCCTAACGTTAAGAGACAGGAAGAGAGTGGTGCGGATCAGAGAGCTAACGGGGATAGCCGATATTCTAATTGAGATTAAAAGAGAAAAAAGGAGCTAGGCGGGTCATGTAACGCGTAGGTTTGATAACCAGTGGACCATCAGGGTTACAGAATGGGCGTCAAGGGAAGGGAAGCGCAGTCGAAGATGGCAAAATACTATGTGGTTTGCTAAAATTTAGAAATTTGCAGGCGCTTGTTGGAATCGGTTGGTGCAGGACAGGCGTAATTAGAAATCGCAGTGAGAGACCATCGCCGTGCAATGGCTGATGATGATGATGGTTGGTGAAAGAGTTGTATATTTCTTTTTATTTATATGTCACTTTATTTTTGCAATATTGTTGCATCAGTAAAAAGAAACAATGTTTGAAAATGATTGATATAATCAGAATGGACCGTGATAAAAAATACATTTTACGTTTGTTACACAATCGCAAAAAATATTTTTAGTAGTATGGGCATTGTGTTACTGAAGTTTCAGTAAAATAATCGCTTATGCACCGTAGGTTGGTTTTATTACATGGCTGATTATTTACATTACAGAGGAATAGGTTGAAGATCGTTTATTATTGAAACTATTGAACAGCGTTCTAGCATGCTCAATTCGATTTTTCGTCATGCGGTTCTTTCATTTAATTAGTTTGAAAAAAAAACACGCAACCATTCAAGAAGTGTATACCCTACCTATGCTTGATGTAAACAACGGCAGAAAAGCCGAATGCACGTAATGCGAAATTGGCGACATCGTATGTTAAAAGTTTTTAAACTACTGCGCCAGCACTTGGGTCTCTGCGCACCAATTGGATAACCGCGCTTAGGACGTCTGAATAAATGGGCGCCAGCCACTGACTGAAGCCCACTTTTCGTTTCGATTTCCGACGGAAGGAGCCTATTGTATCGTTTATATTTGCAGCCTTGGCATTCACGCCAAGCATTGTACGCAACGTTAGCTGGGCGACATAGCGGGAAAAGTTCGGCAGGTAGAACGTGACAACAAATAAATGACTAGTCAGGGGTCGTAAACGTGAATAGCACACCCACTGCTCTCCAAGCACCGAGATTTCCATCATAATGCTCGTGTGGACAACGAATTTTAGGCAAGGAAAAAAACTGCGAAGACATATAGTGGCCACAAGCAATGAGCAAATTGAAATATACTTAAGTTGCATTTGCACGTTGCTTGCACATTTCGCCGTCCTATTTAGGGCATGCTTGTTTCGTATCTTGGCTCTGCTTCTTTTTTCACGTTTACGCTTCCCTCAACGAGTCCTATCAGCGGTTTTTTTTTCGTCCTGGTTAAACGTCTCTTTTTCTTCGCAGTAGCTGGGTATTCTTGCTGTATTTATCTATTAATCCAAATACCGCCTTAAGCCAGTGCATGGTAGCAAATTTGTACGTAAGATGATTATCTATTTATCGCCATGGGGGCCCAGCCGAGATAAATACTGTCAAAAAGAAAGGAACGTTGCTTTTTGTGATTTTATGTCAACCGAATTTATAAGGCTATACTCTATACTTTAACATGGATTGTTTTCCCACCTAAAAACCCTATGAAAATGTATACACTCCGCTGTAGCGCCTCGACAAGAAAGTATAGATTACGTGAGGCAGCCTCAGCTCCTCACCTCCCCTCCCTCACCATAAACACGCAGATTTGCTGTTTTTTATCCTTATCGGGTGATGTAATTGCACACATCAGCTACTTTAGCCTTGGTGCGCGCATTTGTTCACGCAACTTGTTTTTGATGTTCTTGCTCAGCGATAGTGAGAAAACAATACCTGGACAAGTTGAATACTCTCCTTATTACATGTGGCTTCACTTCATTAAAATTACCTGCGTATTGCTTCGACATCTTTTATGTATTCAATAATTATGGCCCATATTCAAGATAAAAAAATTGAGGTAGCAATTACTTGTAAGAATTGAAAAGCAGCAGCCGTATTGTCAAAGCCATCGCTTCACGGGACTCTGCTGGGCAGACGAGAGGCCACGTTTTTTTATCATTCTACGTTCTGCAGTCAACGGGCTTAATATGTCTGTCTTGATGCTGTGAGCAAGTATAGTATACATTAAATCGTCAAACTTCTTGGCTTAATCAGGCGCATCAAGTGTACCAAGCATCAAAATTACAAAATACGGTAGGAGAGCGGGTGAAGTGTAAGGAATAAATATGCATGGTAGGCAGACGATACTGCAGAGGAGCCGAGTTAGTTGCAGTTCTACTGCAGCGGTCAGGTGAGCCACCAGTAGCAGGTATATCCGAAATACCACGAAACGAGAGGAGGAGCGGAAAGCGCGACCGCATCACTACAGTCAACAATTCTTCCTTTGAACTTTGCACGCTTCCGCCTAACACAAGCCCACGGGAGTCCAGGATCAACTGTTTTTTCAAGCAGCAGTCTACAGTACACCTTTCTGAATGCTGCACCTTGCGCGTTCAAATCCTCTCCTGGAATGTAACACGGAGTTGCATGCCCAATACGAAAGAAAGGTATTTTCGGTGCTCCTGTTCTCTGGCAATGTTAACCGGTCACAACAAGCTCCCCAAAAGTCATGGGCCCCACAGGCTTTGCCTGCGCAAGCGCTTATTTCCCATGTGACATTGCCAGGTGCGTTGCCTTTAGTAGCAGTGTCTGTTAATGATTCCTATACCTATGACAATGACTAAGCCAACGGGCTTCCGAAGCAAAAAAAAATAATGTCGCAGTGTCGGCCAAAGAGGGAAGCATCGATTTCAATGGCAACGTATTAGAAAAAGATCATGTAGTATGGTTCGTAGTTTTATTGGCCGTGAAAATTAGCAGAAAAATTTCGCTTACCCATTAAATTGCTAATCTTGCTGTCACGCGAGCGCAGACAAAGATAAACAGATCTCTCGATGACTGTGAACACTCACTCTCACAATGCTGGAATTCTGAAGAGTGGGAGCAGCGGCGAGTGAATTCCCCCCTCTTTGCTGCCATTCACTTCAACGTGCATTATACGCGCGCGTGAACAGCGCACAGAAGAAGTTACTAGGCATCTCGGCTCGCTTAACTAAACATGGCGCCCTCGTGTACCCCATGTCTAGCCGCGGTCGGGCTAGAACAGAAGACGTACACTCACCTGCTCCCTTCCGTGCCTCTTTACGCTCTCCAGCAGACGGCGTGAATCAAGCCAACATCCTTCTCGGCTCACCATCACACGTATTTTCACACGCCTACAGTATACTGCGCGCGGCGTGCGATCATGTCGCACCTGGAGTTGATGCGGATCCTCACGGTGATATGAACGTCGACGGCGACAATTATATTGGGGTGTCCATAAAATTGCCGCCACACTAAAAAAAGCTACCCAAAAAGACATTTTCGGGAGCTAGGAGCAAACATATGCATTTATAGGCGCAAGCGACGGAAATAGGCATTTATAGGCACGCTAAATTCAGTGCTAAGCCCATTCTTAGCCCATAATTAGTGCTCATCAGGGCGCGCGAAAACCAATAAGCATTTCCGTGTAATCTGGTCTCTAGTAATGACGAAGGAATGGATTTAAAGTGAACGTTTCGTTTTCTTGGGGTCAGGGGGAAATACGCAGGAAGCGTATTTTAGAATAGTGCGGATCACTGAGGGGTATTTTAGTAGGACGCATTTATTTAGGAGCTTTTGCTTATGTTCCGCGTAATAGCTCAATTTGGTTAGTGTGTTTCAGGAGATATCATTATTGTGTTTAGACGATGACATGTTACATGGGAAAATAATGCCCATGTATTTAAATGAATCGTCCTCGTAAGGGAAACATTCTCACAAGAGTAATAAAATGCAATGGAAATTCTTTAATATAAGATGTCATAATTATCTTTTTTGTTAATGGTCATTTGCTAAGTAAGCTGATGCTGTTTCAACTCAGGATGCGGAACGTTGGAATAAGATTATGGAAGTTTGACACATTGTCAGCACTAAATCATAATTTATAACGCACTGGGTTGGAAAATACTGAATTACACTTTTACGAATATACACAAATGCAAGGTATAAGCAGAATCTGAAATTGCCTGTAGGCAGAAAAGGAACAGACAGGCTTTTACTTCTGGCGTTATTTGTGAATGTACTTAAAGCGCGTTTTCTTCCGGTGACTAAATTTGCATAATTTATAAGTACACCCAGTATACCTGCATTGCATGATTGTCTTTTCTGAACTTCCGCCAAATGCAATACTTTCCGCTAACGTGGGTAATTAATAGGTTTTATAACTAGTTTTCGTTGTCACATTTTCTTAATTTTTTGTACCAAGTAAAAAACGGGCTCTGCACCAGTGTTCAATTTTTCTCGCAGGTGTGATTGGCGACTTATTTCGGTATGGATGAGATTTTTGCTGTCAGCTCACGTCAGGCTATATATCGATGTGGGTGGAAGCAGGCACGCCCACGCGACAGCGTCTCGTAGACCACGCGATCGATGATTAACGAGCATGCAATGGATAGGAAAGCCCGGATAGAAAAGAGATTCCGTGTTTTCCGGTTGGCGTGCGTGGGAGTATCGCTCGGGGTAGCTTTTCTAGGAACAATTTGATGATTAAGCTAATACATCTGTGTTATTTATTTTTCTTCCTGGAACACATGCAAGCGGCTCGATTTAGAATTCTGTTGCAGTATTACTGTTTCCGATGGTCTGCATTTTTAGCGGCTATGGTCACTTCAGCTGACCGTTCCGTGAACCTAATTGCGTCAAGCAGGACAGCTGACGCAACGCAAGTTTCAATTTACGCTGAATAGCTACTTGAAGAAGGTTGACTAGTTGTCTAGGTATTAGTAGTAGTAGTAGCAATGGTGTTATTATTATTATTATTATTATTAGTAGTAGTAGTAGTAGTAGTAGTAGTAGTAGTAGTAGGAGGAGGAGGAGGAGGAGGAGAAGCGCCGACTAATTTCAACCACTCAGGATTACTTGCCACGCACACAAGGCACGGTACACGAGAGCTTTTTGCATTGTGACCCCATCTGAATGGGGCCGCCGCTGGTGGTATCGTAGCGGCGACTTCGTGCTCTATCGTGTAGCTTCGCCGATTTGATTTTGCTCACGAAAAAGATGAAAACTATAATCGGTAGCCGCTGCTCACAAAACAAGAGCTTTAGAAACAGTCCGACTCGAAGTTACCTATATCCAGCATTGGAAACAACAAAAGCAGAAGTTGGGCTTAGCGCACGCGCAGTATAGATGGTGCCAATTCAACTGTATTGCTTTTATCATGAAATTTTGTTTTTGTAGATTTTAGCTGTCTCGTACCCAAACTATCCAAACGTATGTGTGCATGTCAAAACAAAGCGCGGGGAATCTGCTGCGTTCAAACAAGCAAACATTGCCCCCTATTGGAGCTTCATATTCTTACCACTAAAATTCTTGTTTCGATGACACTTATTCTGGACTTTGTGGGTAAAAAAATAGACAAGTTGCTTGACTTTCATTACGATAGCAGTTATATTGGCACTTCAGGTGCATTTCCGCGATCGTTGTTACCGTCGGTGTCGGATTTGCCATGATGTTCCGTTTAAAGTCCAATACGATAACACCATGGCGGCGCGGTGCATGCTGTAGGTGCGAGGGAAAGCGTGCGAGCGTGAGCCGCGAATGGTGGCTTGATCCCGCACACGTAAGGGAGGAAGGTGGGGAGGAGGGGGTAGTTGGCGGGGGGGGGGGGGAGCAGTGGGCGTTCTATTCAGGCGGTGCCTGCCAAGGGCGTGGGTAAGCGGGGCCGCGCAGGCCTTATCTTGAAAGCGACCTGCGGGGAGTAGGTGTGTCTATGTGCGCCGAGGGCTCACATCTTCATGTGGCCTGCTTTCTCGCCTCTTAGTTGGCATCGAAGCGAGAGCCAACATCAAGGTTAAATCATTTGCTGCTGCTGATCTTCCTCACGACAGCGCTTTGACAGCGAATGTCCGCGCTGATCGAGTGAGGTGTGTTTATGATTGCGCGTGCGTGCGTGACACCATGTTTATAAATTAGTAAGCGAATGTTTACGAGTTAATGAAGCGGATAAAGCTACTATACTTACGTCTCATAGCTGTGTGCTAATTTGCTATGGCAATCAATGATAAGCCTTTCGGGCGAAACTGCGACTTTTTTAAGTACTTCGAAGTTTTTCTTTGAAAGGATGTCGCAGGACTTTTTTCTCCGCTGTGAGGTTTCCTCAAATGATGATTTGATATCCGCCAACCCCTACTGAATACTATTTACAATGTAGATTTTGAAAGAGAAAAATATTGGAGGACGCTTAAGCTTTGCCTTTGAGAGAGGAACGCGGCAGCATTCAAAGATCCCCGAGTGGTTTTCACGCTATAGGACACCACCACTGTACAGACGGCATGGTTTGTGCGCAGAGCAGTGGCTGATAACGTGATCAGGACAGGACGCTTCGCCCATTCTCTCGTTTTCCCCTGTCGACTGCCATCTCAAGCACCTCGTAATTGAAGCGAAACACCTAGGTTCCTCACAGAGTTCGTCAGTGTAGTCGTCGTCGGAAATGCTGGCGGCGAACGGTGTGCACGAATGCGCGTTGTGTGGTCCTCATTTCTTTTTTTTTTTTTTGGTGGTATGCGAGGACCCGAGGGGGCGCGCTGCTCCTACTAAGGAAGACCTCAAACAGCAACTAGATAGCACTATCGCGTTAGAAGGAGCTCATGTTTGAGTTTCCGCTTAAAGAATTAGGTTTTCTCGTATATTCGAATTACAGTCCGACAGTTATCATGTTATCCGACAATTACAGTCATAATGTATGTCGGTTTTGTGTAAGTCGCACTTTACGATTTCTCTGACGCATTTTGCTTCGATAATTTCAATTAGTGCAGTAGCTTCACTGGGCTACACGGAGTGCCTGCGTGGTGGTGCATGCGTGGTTTGGTGGCTAGGAATGATTACGCATACGCCGGGCTTTCTGCGACATGGAGCATTTAACGCCATCACGTTAAGAACTTCGTCGCTGATCAGTTCAACCGACAGCTAGAGATACGGGAGAATTTCGTATCAATGCCCCCGCGCTCATCGTCCAAAAGAAATACGCCGCATGCCTCTAGCAATATATTACAGGTAAAGCTGGACAGCACGAAATTTCAGTTTTGCTGGGCTCGTTCATAGTCGATGTGATTGCTACATTTTTGTGTATTTTATTGAACTTATGATTGAAAGATAATTTGCAGTATATTTGATTGCATAACACCAAATTAAAGAAGCAAAATGTCATCAAAGGGATGTCGATGTTGTTTTGTAAATTAGCGTTGGAATAACAAAACAAGGAATTCGGCGTAAAATATTTCGTTCACAAAACTTCTGCCAATGGTATACAGCTAACTGCTTGCGTGGTGTTCGCGTTATGCTTGAGTTTCGTAACATTAGGACTCTATAAGACTCCCTAAACTGTCTTGCTTCATTGTCCTCTCAAGAGCTGTGTGGGCCTAACTTATCGATTCATGATGCAATTTGTGCAGCGCTCAGAATTGGACGGCGGACAAAGGACAGGACACGCGAATGTCCTGTTTGTACCTTTTTCGTCCATCGTCCAATTGCAAGCGTGGCTGCATCATGAACGCGTACGCACTCGCTCTGTTTTCTACCTTAACTTATCGAACTTAAGTTTTTGTGAACGAAACATCTATTTAAATTATTTCTGGGGTTTAACATGCCAAAGCTAACATACCATTATGAGGCAGGCCATGTTGGGAGACTACGGATTGATTTAGACCACCTCGTGGTGTTTAATGTGCACCCAATGCACGGGGGATGGGTGTTTTTTTGCATTTCGCTGCCATCGAAACGTGGCTGTAGTGGTCGAAATCTGAACCCGTGCACTCTGACTTAGCAGCGCAATGCCATATCCACTACTCGACCTCGATGTGTTCTAAATAAAAAAGAAAACACAACCGCATTAGAGGAATATTTACCGAAATAAAACAACCACGCGCTACACAACGAACAGGTTGTGTGTTTGTAGTCTTATAACTGAATTCACCTTTTTTACCTTCGTTCTATTTACCTATACATTGCCCTACGAAGAGGTCTCTCTGAAATGCCACTTCGGAGTTATTGCTCTATTTTAATCTTCTGGGGCGACAGTCGAGACAAGAGAGATTGTTCGAACTGATATATAACACATTTCAGAACTTACTCTGTCCCTTCTGGAGACAGCATCCACACTGGTAGAAGGTGGCAGCTAGTTCTCGCGTAGCTATCCGTCACAGTAAAGTGACATTTCGCCTCCCCTTTCGTGCCTGACATCTTCCATAAATCTCGGCTGGCTGGATTCGAGCACATTAACGCAGAGCTCTAGAGGGAGAGCGCAGATGACAGGTAAAGGGCGATGGAACAACAGTGGGTAAATGGCTTAAGCGTTGCCAGCCACTGTATCCTATCGCCGTCTTGCGCGCTAGGACACCGCCACTGTTCAGACGGCGCGGTTTGTGCGCTGAGCAGTGACTCACCACGTGATCAGGACTGGACGCTTCATCCGTTCTCTCATTTTCCCCTATCGACCGCCATCTCGCGTGCTTCGTAATTGAAGCGAAACACCTAGGTTCCTCAAAGAGTTTGTCAATGTAGTCGCCGTGAGAGATATGAAATTGAATATGTTGCTCGAGATCCGCTCTATATATTTCTCACTGAAGATTGTTTTTCCTTTTTTGTTGTTGGCATGATGATTAAATACACCGAACTAGGCCTTTGAATTCAGGTAAAGTGTTGGCAATTTACAATTGGACGCAATCACTTTCGGGGCAGCGGGTGCCGCAGCGCATGTGTGCGTAATCAAGCGCCTCTTTTCGTATTGTGCCTGCTACAAGACTAACGGATGAAATGCTGGGCTTTTATAGGTGAGAACTCCGACATGATAGTGAAGCATGCCATAGTGGGAGACTCTGGAGTGGCTTTGTGCTCCTGAGCACTACTCGGCTTGCAAGGAGGGTTTTTCATAAAACCTTACGTTATAGCATTTTTTTTTTTGTTGGAGCCAGCTGCAGGGATAACGAAACACTGCAGTTCGAAAACCGTGCCACGACCTCACCTCGTAAGGCACAGCGCCCACAAATCTATGTGAACCTCCCGAGACGAGCCCGTGATGGTCCGATTAACAAGTTTCAGCGACCGACATGGCGGCTGGGACTGTGGCCACTACGTCAGGAGACTTGGTGGCCGAAGATTTTGCCACTTTGCCCAGTAACGCTGGGGCGAGAGAGCTTTCGCAAGCTTTTCGCCCGCGAAACTACTGCATAATAATACCCGAATGCTATATTGTAAAGCTCCTTTCTTCAGTCCATATCGCGCATCGTACAGAAACAGGGAAGGTCTTCCTTAGTTACAAAATGCTCTGTCCGTATACAGCTCGAAATGCGGCGAAAAAAAACTCAGTCGCAATGAAAGGGGGGGGGGGGGAGCGATCGGTGCAGATTTATTAAGAGGACTACAATGGCAAATAAATAAAGCTGATGAATTTAGTGGATTCTCAAAGACGAAATCATTACACTGAGTGGCTTCCGCGGTCGTTTTGTTTTCATACATGCTGTATAGCTGGTAAAGCTATCAGGCCACATAGGCTGAATGACCGCCAGTTTCATAATTCTTCAAAGGCGACTGAATCTGATTTCGTAGACATTACGTATCGCATAGTAGTTTGATGGCTGCAGAACTTTTGCTTGTTTGTGTAACCTTAGGAAATAGAAGGAGCGCTTGAACAGATGGAATGCCCCGAGCAACTACTGTCCCCTTACAAGCAAGTCTGAAGTTCTGCGTTCAGCCTAAAGTTAACAAGCCGCATAAAAAAAAAGTAACTGAAACTTTAAGGAGAGGCACACCTCATTCATGACTTTCACATGAACGTCAAAGGCTTCCGAGTAAAACTACAATTTCTTGAGCTGGAGGTGGTAAACCGAAAGTGGGGGTATTTCCAAATATGGGCTGAAGGATTACTGTAGAGACTAACATGACACTTCTTTCCCCATTTACGACAAAAAATTCCGGACTATCGAGACACGCAACTTTGAGAGCGATTCTCTAATGTTGATGACTGGAAGCAAAAACTACTCATGTTGTAATTTCCCGGTCGCTGCGTTGGGGGTGCCTCGCCACGGTTCTTTCAATAAAAGATTAATAAAATACATTCACACGACATCTCGAAATGCAAGTACAGAAAATCTAACGAATTTCTAATTTCTAAAGGTAAAGGAATTATTCCGCGGTTGCACGCATAAATTTTTGGCCCTACCTACCTCTGTCGGCAAACTTTCTGAATAATTAAAAAAATGTGGCAAAAAATACTAAGAAGTTATAAAGATCCCACGCGAAGTCGAAACTGGTGTAAATGAAGCGTCCTGTGCTGTTTGCATTTATTAGTGGAATCTGGAGGCGCTTTTGATTGCATTGAACGGTCGTGAGGTGATATTTAATGCTACCTTGCCTAGGCAGCTTACATTTATCTACACAGCACACAGAACACACATCGAGACGTGTTTGCTCAAGCCGTTGTAGTGCGCCATAGCTCGTAGCCGGCCAAAAGGTTCGCACTGTCATTGCCTCACACTAAACATTGTACCGTGGCTGAAGTGGCGGCTTGCCTTTGAATTGTCAACCTGACGCTTCGGTACTTCGATGGGGCTTTGCCTCGGCAAGCCCGCCGTCAGTTTTCCGCATGGAAAACCTTTTAGGGTGTTTATATTTCAGAAATAGCGGAAACGTGTCGTAACGATCCTTGAATTTAATTTCTCTAGTTTTATTCTACACTACTTCAGCCATGTCAAGTAATAAAAGTTCAATTGTTATGGAACTCTAAACCAGCCAGGCTTCTTGACAGCGCATTTCGCCTGTCTATTGATCCTCTCTTGTACACAAGATGCCGTGATGGAAGAGTGGCAACGTCTTTATACACGCGTTTCGTAACGCAGTTGTCTTTACCCATTCTCTGTTTCCTCTTTCTTCGCTAGGACTATTTCTATCGCTTATCTGGGTTGTTGCGCGTGATTGCAAAAGTAAGCTCTGCAGTTCCGGTAATGCTTTCGAGGAGAGTTCGCGCGAAAAACAGTGGTCCAGAGGGCATTGTGTCGACAGTCAGGGAGCTCCAGAGGGAATTCTGGCAATGGACAGGGAGCCCGAGAGGCCACTGTTGTCATGCAAGAGAGCTCTCGTTGGACAGCTCTGATAGGCACCTCGCCCGCGCCCCTGCCCTGTATATTCTGCACGTTCTCAGCCACTCTCCGGCGCCACGTGTGAGACACCAGCAGCGGCAGCCGCCATGGTAAAGTCTAAGGAAGAGGCGAAAAAAGCTTCACTTTAAGAAACGGTCATCTCCACCAACGCCGCTTTACATCTCGGGAACTGAACGCATTTCCCATGCATACAAATACAGCACATTCTATTACATATTGCTTAGTGCCATACACCACATTTCGCTGTCGTCACGTGCTTCCCCATTTGCATATATGTTATAAATGCAAATATGCGAATACACTAATGTTATTGCGTAAACATTTCTCACGTCCTCATTTTTTATTCCCAGAGTGCCACTCCCCATTTATTTGCAGGTGTGATTTTCACCTTTTATATATTTTGCTAATTTTGTCTGGTCCGTTTCGATTGGTTACATTCTGATGGCACGTCGACTTGTGTATTGTACGTTGTATTCAGCGGCCGCCATCTTTATTAGCGTAAAATTTAAAGGCTTAGTATTCATATTAAAATATGTTTCCCATCTCATGCCCATTGTGCTGTGTATGTTGTTTCAACGCTGTAACATATTGTAATTGCCTTCAGCGTCATTTCGATTCATCTCCTGTTCTCTGCACATCTTGTCAGGTTTCTACGCTCCCTGGATGTCCTGAAATGATCGGCATGATGTGTTTCACAACTGTGGAATGCGGCTCTTACGTAACTAGAGAATTTTCGCCTAGATCACTTGTAACCACTTGCTGCAATTTCTTTTTTTTACCCCATTTCAAAACCTGCGGTGAAAGACTTGCTTGATAGGCTTCACGATTTGGTCTACAAGGTATTGGGTAACTTATTGGTGGCTATCTGGCAGTCAACTTCTCAGTGATTTTAATCGCTTCGACCTCACTAGAAAATTAGCATGTCCTCCGAAAATGCTTGTGAATAACCAAACTTGCTTTAAGGTAGGTTAACAGTGCCAGAAAAACGAGGACAGCGAAAGAAACACACAACGAGCGCAGACTTCCAACTGTTTATTCACGAAATCAGAGTATAGGCTATCTTAAACAGGATCCCCGGCACATGACCACATCGTGGCTCACACTTGTGCAAATAACATAAGAGAATTCTGCAGACTGAATGTAACACAGTTTGTGCTGAATAAACATGAAGAAAATAACCCGAACCAATCTGTTGTGAGCACAACCATTGAGCGATCAAAAAATGAAGACGGCACATGTCATAATATTAACCAAAGTGTTGACAATAAGCGAGGCAATGAGAAAGCGCGATGGTACCTGTAAAACGTGATTACAAAAAGTCAACACTAGGAACGTAAAAACGATGAAAGATAACGAAGACAACAGAACGAGAAGACAGCAATTAACCGAAGTAAAGGCGAAGGTGAAGCTATTAAAACCTGAAATACTTGTGAAATGGCATGAATCAGCAGCAATGAAACACAGTAATATGTGTTGAAGCTCAGCATGATCTCACGAACTCACAAGTGGCTTCCCGAAAGGTTTTGATCCTTGACAGCAGTTATTTGTTCCTGTGTCAAGAAATAAAACGCTCAGTCGTTAGTGCGCCTACGTCGTTGTCCCGTGTCTCTTTCCTACGTCCGTTCTTTTTTTTTGGCACCTTCGTTGTAACTGTGCATAACCAACGCGCCCACCAGCTCGTGCTCAGTGTTCCCGAAAAAGCAATTTCTTCGTGTAAAAGCGAAACAGGTGGCGGGCTGACACACTTGTCGCTATAGTTTATAATGTGAAATGTTTCCACAATCTCCCTTTCCATCTGGTCTCTCCATCTGAACAAAAACGCCATGTTTTCGAAGATCGGCTTGCAAAGAGTCTTTTGCTTACCTTCACCTTTACCTTTGCATCCTTTGCAATGTTGGGCTAAGGTGCCTCCTGCGTTATTCCTTACATTACCATTATGTTCACGTGCTATATCGTTGAAACACTTATCCGCTTGTCCGCTGTAGAACCTGTCGCAGGTGAGGAGAATTAGATAAACAACTCCACAAAGGCACTCAGTGAACTGCTTATCGTGCTTCCTTGTGTACTGAGGCCTACGCTTATTTTCTTGCGTTACCAAAGGGCACAGTCTGCTGAGCTTACATGGAACCGAGACGACGACCTTGAGCCCGTGAAGACTCGCCACTTGTATAATATTGTGCGAAACACGATTAATGTAGGGCATAACTTGCAGTTTACCTTTATTGAAAGTCTCATTATGTTTTTGCCACCTTTCTTTTTCTGCAAGAGACTTGCACACACGCTGGTGATTAAATTCTTCGGATATCCAACCGAAAGGAAGCGCTGCACTTCCTGATTAAAACTAGCTTCTATGTTATGTTCGTATGATTTCTCCAGGGCGGACTTGCGGCCTGAGTGATGATAGCGCGCATGACAAACTTCGAATGCGCGCTTTCAAACGGCAGCTGGGTCTTCTTCGCCCTCAGATTGTAAGACCAACAGATCTCTTTAGCGTCGAGATGAAGTTTTAGGTCCAGGAACTGTAGGCAGTTGTCACTGGCCAACTCATGGGTGAAGGTGAGACCTCCAGAGGCGGATTAAAATATTTCTAGAATGCAATAGTAGCATCATCAAGGTCATCCTCTGCGGGCAGCTGAAGCATGACTAGGTTAATCGTCCACATATAGGAAGGTGTGGGACACATGTTGACCAGAAATGGGTTATTCAACCTGCTGGTCGAACACCGATAAAAATATGTCGCATTGAAGGTGAATCCGAAGGACCAATGCAAATTCCAACCATCTGCACGTAATATTTTTCATTAAATTCGATGGCAGTGGAGCTCAGATAAAAGGCTAAGTGTTAAAGAAAGTTCTCTGTGCTCACCCTGGCCATGTTCTGAAAGCTGCATTTGCCGGTTTGTTCTATTTTCTGCCTTATTGCGGCAAACGAAACTTCATGCGGCATCATGCCGAAGAAACCCTGTAGAGGCCGTCTGAAGGCCTTCATTCAAGTAAATGATAACATCATTAAATGTGCCTAATAGAAATTGGTCCTTGGCAAATAATGTTTTCAGGTTCGACTGACAGTAGTTCCCAATTGTCCGTTGCCACATTTCTTTCTCTGAAACGATGACTCGCAGGGGCAGTCCGGTTTAGGGGTTTTACAGGTGAAGGAGATTTCCAGATGACTTGTCACTTTTTTCTCGTCTACCTTGCTTAAGGCCTCTGGGTGCGTGCTCTTTATTAATTTGAGTGCGAGATGTTTCCGTTCTTTTTTTGAAGGAAGTCAGTCTGTGTGAAATTCTTTTTAACAGCTTCAGTGGCCTTTCTGCCAAAGGCGGCGACAGGTGGGACAACAAAGCCACCTTCTTTATCTGCCTTTATTATGCCGAGAACTGTTTCCTTGAGGTGGTTCACCACTTTTCTTAAGGGAGATTTTTTTACTAGCAGACCACTTACGGTGCGTTGCAGACTGTCCACTCCGTCCCCGTCCTCCGTGCCACATTATAAACTCCACTCCGTCCATATAAGCAGTCCGCTGCGTCCCACAACTATAGCGACAAGTGTGTCAGCACGCCGACTGTTTCGCTTTTACAAGAAGAAATTGCATTTTCCGGAAGTCACGTCTCAGTTCATGAGTTCATGCTGAGCTTCATCAGATATTAACGTGTTTCAGTACTCTTCCCTCATGCCATTTCACATGTTTTCAGGTTTTAATACTTTCACCTTTGCGTTTAGTTCGCTTAATTGTCTTTTCGTTCTGTCATCTTTGTTATCTTTTCTCGTTTTGACGTCACTCGTGTCGACCTTTTTGTAACCACGTTTTATAGGTACCATCGCGCTTTTTCCTTCCCTCAATTATTGCCATCACTTCGGTTACTGTGCCGTCTTCGTTTTTTGATCGCTCAATATTTTTGTGCACAAGTGATTGGTTCGGTTTTTTCCCTCATGTTTATTCGGTACCAACTGGGTTACAATTAGTTTGCAGAATTCTCTTATGTTATCTGCCCAAGTGTCAATGACGATGTGGTCATGTGCCGGGCATCCTGCTTGAAATAGCCTATACTCTGATTTCATGAATAAACAGTTGCCCGTCTGCGCTCGTTGTGTGTTTCTTTCGCTGTCCTCGTTTTTTGCGCAGTTTTAAGCTACCCTCAAGTATGAACCAACTAGCGCTCGAGAACTTCCTTAAGCGACATGCTGTTTCTGCAATACCTATCAGCAATTTCTAAGCATTCACTAAACAATCACTAAAAAGCGCATGCGATCAAAAACTTTCGTGAATTCGGCCTCAGATCCACATTTAAGCTTAAGGATAAGTTCCTAAGATATTGGCACGACGTCTGTTAGAATCACAAAGCGTTAATACGCTTCTTCAAGCCAACACCCCTGCGAGCACTTGTCACTATGTGCGTGAATATTCGCCTGCGAGTTGGCACATACTAAGTTTTCTTGGTCCTTATTTTTCTTTTCCTGTTTTTACTCTTTCCTAAGTGTATGGGAGCCAAATGGGTGCGACCATGGCTAACCTCCTTGCATTTGCTTCTCTCTCTCCTGCTCTGCTGCATAAAAGAAAAAGAGCAGCGTACCATCCCTGAAAGCAGCATCGCTAACACGCCGTACCTGTCACGAAATAGGCATTTAAAGTTTTACATGGCCATTCTTCAGTCACTATAATTCAGCCACCGATGTGACTCCTGAGTAAGTCTATATATGCGATTAATTTACATGCCTCGAAAAAGAAAGAAAGAATCTGCAAGAGCAAGTGTACGTACAAGAAAGCAAATATTTGATACTAGAGTAAGAAAGGCAAGTTGTGCAACAACAAATGTCCTACGGAATATATTACATTTTTTCGCCTAATGCCCCACCCCGAAAGTTACCTAGCGCACATCTCAGCGTAGGCTTTCTTTATTGTATCTTAGGAATCAACTTACATGTATTTCGTTATCGGTTTAAGCTGTCGCTGGCGCCCAGCTTTAAACCCCGCGAAGCCACTGCCCGATTAGCGTCTCCTGCATGAGCTGAGCCCTCGAGAAAGCTATGTGGACTCATTCACTAAATAACTTTACGAGCTTGGAGCATAACGCCCTTGCGGCTAAGGAAACCAGCTAACACAGCCCAAAAAGCGTAGTTCCCTATCATCTTTTACGCATTTACGTAAAAATGAAGCAGCATAACTTTGCCCAGATGCTCAGTCGCATTGGGCCAGCACCCTCGTTTTGTGGCCAACCCAAATTTACTTTTCGGACGAAGTGCAGAGACGCTTCAGTGCAGTTTTTTCGTTAGCTGTCATTGGTGAACTGCTCCACTTCTGGTTTTGTCGGTCTCGTAATAACTTCTGCTGAGTTTATTATTTTGCATTGTTCGAAATTCATTATATATCTGTGAAAAACTGTCTAGTTTACGCAGTTTACCTGTATGTTTGTTTCCTTTGCGCAGAATTTGATATGAGCTCGACGAAATGGGAAGCACGCGATAAACTCTTCGAGAAACAAAGACCACTAACACCAATGGTGAGCACCTGCAGTAGAAAATGAAAAAAATAGACAGAAATAAAGAGCAAACGCAGGGACCTCAGTTGTTCAAGAAATAATTGTCCTCAATGCTAGCAGTTTCAATAAAAACTACGCTTTGGCATAATTCAACACTGCCTGTTCACGATCAAAGCTGCCTCTCGCCCTAATTTGATCAATAATGCTGACAATTAATCGTCAGGCATGTAGACATGCACTGGCAGCTTTTCCGAAGGAGATAAAGAGGAAGACCTGCCTTGATGCATGCCCGAAAGTCAATTAGGCGCCGAAACCTCGCGACTTGGTAACGCGACGGTTCACAAGCGATAGAGTCCAGACACTGCTCCCGTAGGCAAAGCAGGCCGAGAGAGACCTACGCCCGCATTCATAACCAGGACTCCATTCAAACGGATTCGACGCTGTTATGATTATTAATGGCTTTTAATTGCTTCCGTTTGCATTGAAATAGTGACACATCCTTGCTTGCGAAGACTCTCTTATGATTATTAATGACCTCTAATGACGTACCGTTTGCATTGAAATAGTGACACAGCCTTACTTCCGAAACACACAACTTATTTATTGGAAATACTTCTTTGCTGCCAAATTCTCAGTTTCAATACTTACACATGAATACTAGCGATATTTTGATAATATCAGGCATGCTTATTTTAATTTCTTTCAGAAATGAAATTACGTTGTGCAATACAAATTAAAAGTTGTTGGCAAGGTGGAAAGGCGATAAAAGTCGCGTCAATAACGAACAGGTTGTTTGGTTTGAATGAAACCATCTTTATAAATGTATCCTGGGGTACACACATTTCACCTTCCTTATATATTATCAGGCAAGGATATTCTAAGGAACCTATCAATATTATAATAATCGATCGTTTTCCAACAACAAATTGTCCTACATTCGGAAACAAAGTTAGTAAAGATTGTAATAGCGGCTGCCGATAGGAACGGTATCAGCCATTCTAAATGTTTAGAAGCTATTTGCTGCGTTCATTAATTTCGTGTTCGCAATTGCTGTCATTACTACTAAGGCATAAAAAATACTGCCTTTACGAAGTAGCAATACTTAGTAAATGTTTCTATTGTCATTAACAGTTTCTTATATTCGTAATGGCATTCTTAATGGAACGTTTAGTGAGCTGTTGTTTCCTTCATTATGTTGGATTAACAGTTATGTGCAACCGTGTGGTGCAAATATTGTCAAACCGTAGGTTATAGAAATATATATCCATATCTTTTTTTATTTACTCCAATGCATTAATTCTCATCAGTAAAAGTGGTGCTCCTATCACTACACCTATGCACTTATACATATGAGCTTGTCTTCAAAGCCTTGTAACCCGGTATTTCTAATACGCAATGCTTTGCGGCACTGTATCGTCCTTTCTTCTATGGTTCAGTTACCAGAAAGATTCATTTTTTCTGCAAGCATGACTTTTACGCGTCATATGACTGTGTGAAAATAATAGGCAAACCACGCAGTATTTCCCTTCTTTTTTGCCTGTATGGTAGTATATGCTTCTACCAGCCCCATTACTTTCTGTGGTTAATTATTCATTTGCTGTTTTCAGGAGTACTTGCAGCCACAATCAGGTCATAGTGTCTAGGCGGTTATGCAGTCTAAAAACAAAGCCGTGTGAAATAAATCCACTTTATGAAAAGCAAGGCAAGAAACAATACATCAAGTGTGCCGAAAAGAGCACATCTGATATATCAGAAACAATTTAAAGACACAACATTTGCGGAAGAAACAAAATAATAATAATGAAACGAGACCACTACAACTAGAGAAGAAAGCTCACAAGAAGCTGTTCTTAAATTTTGTGACACCCCTTTACTACTTCTTGTTTCACAACTTATAAGGACTTCGTTTTCAGAGTGTAATAATAATAGCAGCCCTATCGTTTCCAAAATTTAACACAGAGGTTTAGATTACTGCTCTAAATATGTCATGCAAAATTTGTTCGAATCTGGCCAGGGATCTAACTTTATTTTTTCGCACTGAAAGTAGTATAATTTTTGTTTCTAAAGAAAACACTGTCAGTGCACGTGTTTCTTTATACTGTGGTGTTTTAGCTGCTATAGTGATCCACTGCTGCGGCTCTTGTATCCTGCGGTATTGTCGAAGCGGTTCTTGTCATTATGGCAATTTCGTTCGCGAATACCTGCTTTGGTCTTGCGAGTTGCTTACAGAGAAGTGCATTTCGGTTCCCCAAACGAGTTTGCCAGGGAGGGCTCAATCTTCACAACAGTATTTGAAAGCAGTTCTCGCTTCTTTCTCCAACGCTTTCATTTCAGTTATACTAATGGGAGTCCACGTTCGCAAAGTGATCGTTCGCCGGAAATTCCGGTCAATACTCATGCTGAGCATATTATTATGGAAGGCGGTCAGCCAACAAAAACAGCATGTATGAGCGAAGAGCACTGTGAATTCCACAACACAGGGCCACGCTAAATCTTTGCCTAGTGGCATGTTTGATCACTATCAAACATATGCGCGATAAAAATTGTAGTTATATTACAATGTTTCCAACTGCGTCTTGCTTGTTCAGGCACCGGCTTTTACAACTGCAGAGCTACTGGGCCAATGAAACAGGCTGTGTTCATTTTCTAGTCACATGTTCAGATCTTGAAATCGCCGCGCTTCTCGCTATTCGATGATTCCAAAATTTTACCACTTTCGCCGGCAGCTAAAAAGATCGCCGACGTTTTATCCCAGCACTTTGAGTGCCGGCGTCGCCATGGCAACGCTTAGGTCGGACAAGACAGGCGCGCCTCAGTGCTCAAGCCGAATGGATATTTGCAGGACGTTGACCCTAAGCAAAGTGCCTCCAAAGGTAGAAACATAGAATGAAACGACACATGTTCATCGTGATGGGCGCGGAAGGGTGATGACCGCTACGTCTGCGAAAGACTTGTCCGTGTCAATATCGAAATGTCATTCAGGACACGAGCAAACTGCTCTCCGCAACAGTTCAAGTGGAATCTCTAAGGCCGTGAAAGAAGCGTGGTTTCTTATTATGCGCGAACGTTTGCGAACCGAGTGGGAAACGACCTCCGCGAACACGTCACGCGACGAGTATGTGGATGCACGCGCGAGTGGACGGCGGAGAGCAGCGCTGACCCCATTCATAGAGTAAACATAAAGAAGCTCTCCCCGCATCCTAATGTCCTGCGTGTGCGAGGCGTGCCAGAACGCTCGATTATGTTTGATTTTTGTATTGTCCTTCACCCCCCCCCCTTTTTTTTTGGCAAGCGACGAAATACAACGTTACGACAGTAAACCCAAAGGCAAGAGGGCTGCGCATCCCTTTCAAACAAATCGGCACTTCGGGTGGTTCGATGACCTCCTTCGCTGGCCGCACTCCTTTCCTTCTTTGTACCACTAGAACATCTTTTGTTCGCACTGGTCTTTTGCCGAGTAGCTCGGCGTTTGGGTCCTATTGGGACCGAGGCCGAAAATAGTTCAGTTCCAGCGCCACCATTGTTTGACTAACGAGCATCCGTCTCCCGCGAACGCTTCGGCGTGATCTCATTCCTCGGCGAAATCCTATTTTAGATGTGCTCACTGAGATATTGGGCTTCTGCGCCACCAAGGTTTCGATTTAAGCACAACGCAATAGGGACACATCGTGTACGACTGCGACATATTTGATAAGCTTGAAGTAAAGAGCGTATCTCTCGGCACGAAAGAAGCTCGTTTATTTTGCAAACCTGCGCTACTACATCAGTGTTAAAGTGAAAAAACCCTGTGGTTTTTTGTTTAAGTCGTAGGATCCTCGCACGGCGCTAGAAAGATACAAGAGCCGCAGCAACGGATCACTACAGCAGCTAAAACACCACAGTATAAAGAAACACGTGCAGGTTGATTCGGGACGTTATGAACAAACGAACCCAGAGCACAAGTATGTGCGCTTCGTGCCCCTTGGAATGGCGTGCTTCTCCGGCTAATATGGGATAAATGTCAGTTGCGTGTCGAGATGTATTTCACACGATACAATATCTCTAAAGCAGCATGTGAGAACCACAAAAAAAATTAAAGATGTGTTGCAACCGGTTATTGCTTGTTATATCTCTTCTTTATGTGATTGCGTACTGCCAAGATTTTTCGTCATCTGATGACTTGTAGTTTCCTTTGAAGTGCCATCGTCCTCTGGGGATTCACTCTTCTAGCTGTGCCCATTCTGCTGCAAAATTCTTCGCGTTTAACAGTCTGCAGGCAGCCTTCCTCAGGAAACATTTTTTTCTTGTGATCAGAAACACTCGATGAAGCTGTGTTCATGCAAATCCGTGCAGTCCGCAGAAACACTAAACGGCCAACATAAGTTTCTAGGACGGTTCCTCTGCTTAGCAGCATCATGCGTTTGTAGTTGCTTATATTATTCACGTTTCGAAGTCCTACGTGAAAACGAGTTAGAAGTCTCTTTTTTCTGCGTGCAAAGCTTTTTTTAAAACTTATTACCTTATTGTGCTCAGCCAGAGATATATCGAGTATGTTCACTACATTGCTTCCGTGCCACATACAACCTTAGACCCATTTAAGGCGTTCGACGTCAGCCTAATGCCTCATTCCGACCTTCAGCGGAAGAAGCGTTTTGTTTCCCCTACTATGAAGATAAAAAAACAGAAACTAGGCGAGCACTTGGCATCGCTCACTGTCTAAGTATGCATACTCAGATTGTTATGGCGTCAATTTTCTAGCACAGCAGCCCAATGCTCTTATCATAAACCCGCGATCATTCGCGTGCTATTTTCGTGCCAAAGACACCCTTTGACACGGCTGGCGCACGTGTGTCACGTGTCAGTTTCTCGCATTCTTGCCTCGTGGCAGCTGGCGCTCTAAATGAGGTTTTAGACAGCACCGCCTTCGTGATTGGCCCGTTTTCTTTTGTTATTGCTTTTTTTATTTTTTTATTTGTGAGACAGATACATTCAAAGTATGTATGGTCCGTGTATAATAGTAGCGTATTAAAAATAAATGCATGTGCTCTTCGGAACGAGTTTCTACATGTAGACAAATAAAGCAAGGCAGTAGGCGCGAAAAACTTTGCCTTGATCCGCACAAAGTTATACGCTCCCTATTCTTGAATCGTGTGCTTAAGAATTGAAAACTATAAGAAGAACAAGGGCTCGCACAGACATCGATAAATAAGAGAGTGAAGTACTGCACGTGAAAAAGACTAATAGTGCTTCGAAAATTTGTACTTTTCCAATAGTAATCGCGACAGACTTGCAATATGGGTAGCATGGCGCCACCGATCAGCGGAATGAGCACCACGTTGGATTATTTTTGCGCCGTTGATTTTGTACTCAGAATTTAGCGTTTGGCGACTTTGTCATAAAGGATACCGGACGTTTTGTCCAAATATGCTGTATCGAAGCTGCAGAAGCCACTACCTCGTCCGCAGCAACGCCGTAGCCACTGAGGCGCCACAGCTGGCTCTCGAGAAAAGAACGACAACGACAATGCAGGCACGCGCGTAGGCCTCAGTGAGCACGACATATAATTACAACAGTTGTGGATTATGCGCTCAATGCAGGAGGTCAGAAATATCACATGATAAGAGGGGGAAGCTGACAAATGGCAAATGACAGCCGTAAAGAAATAAACAAGAGCCAACGAATAGCCAAGAAGCTATATAGACCTTTTTTATCGAAGTACTTCTCTGCCTATATACCTGTTTACTTATTGGCTCTTACCACCGCATTAGTTGGGCTAAGCATGGTGCCTACAGCACAAATAGCAAGTTTTCATGCGGAAATGCACGGATAAAGTGATTAAAGGCTACAAGGGCACTTCTACTGAGAAGGTTTTCTGTTTTATGCGACTCTTGAATTACAATAATTAGGACGACGAGAGACCATTACTAAAGAATTTGCACTATGCAATAAAGAAAAACACTATATTTCTATATTTTGGACCTCATTATTATCAGGAGTCGTGAGGCTTGAGCTTAGCGTACGCATTATTAAACTTATTATCAGCCTAATATGTTATTCTCCCTCTCTTTTTTTTATCCCCTGTTCTACAATGGCTTGGTAAGCTCTGAAAGGTTTCAGGTGCCTTACTCAAAGCGGTGGTTTGTGGGCTACATCATTCGCCCGCTTTAATACAGTATATTCCAATTACCGTGCGGGACGAAGTTCATGAGTTATTTTGGATATTTCGCTTTTAATTTTGAAGCTCTCGTGTGGCCAAAACACTCCTAAGAAGTGCACATACGAGATTTCATGAAATCGAATGCACTTTCTCTGTATATGTAAGCGTATTCAAGAAAAGTACGAGCTTGGAAAATTATGTGTAACGTCGACAATCTTTTTTATACAAAGCGGCACGTATAATACGGTAAGAAATGCAAAGTAGCTCTTACACCGCATTGTTTGTTTACTTTGTTCACAGTATTCCGACGAATGTGGGCCGCTGTGGTCCAGCATCGTCACGGGCAATGTATCATACTTCGCTACCACGGACGCAGACGAGCTGATAGCAGCGCATCCTTCTTTCCGCTAACCACTTCTGTGCATGCGGCACCCTCTCACAGGAAGATATAAAAGCAAACATAATAAAGAGACAGGCAGTTTCTTGATGCCCAACCGCTGTGTGTGTCGTCTTGCTCCGACGCGCACGATACAGGCAACACCTCATCCAATATGAAAGGGAACACCTCATCCATGCTCAAACCGTGATTCTTGCAAACGTGCAAACGAGAAGCTGACTCACTGCACCTCCCTGCTTTTCCCCTTTCCTCTATCTCTCTCTCTGACTCACTGCTATTTCTTATGTTGTTCCCCTGTTGAAGAATCCTGGTCATGAAACGTTTCTTCGTTGCGAGTGCACAGAAGGAAAATTACCGGCTTTGAACAAAAATCAGATGCACCCTTTAATTTTGAACAATCCGCTTAAAGTAATTGCTTCGAGGCGCGGCACTCGCTGTTGTGGGAACTTCAGCTATAACACAACTGGTTGATATGGGAGACTTTGAGCATCGCACAGGTTCCTCCGTCAGGTGATGAAGCCGTAGTCTACATATTTGAAGTGCTATTGTTCTCCAATTCGTCGTTATGAGCGGAGGGCGCTTTGGAGCGTAGATAAGCAAGTAGTGCAGAATGTGTCATTTTTCGTTGTCCATGATCTGTCTCAAGCTCCTAAGTGCGAAGCCTGCGAATTATCTTTTTCCAAGTTATTTTTTTTAACACAGCCAGACCTGATTATGAAATTTCATATTAAAGTGGGTGCCAATTGGAGTGCCACAGGGCGAGGTATTGAACAAAAAAGAAAGATAAGCTATCTGGAGTATATTGCTGCACGGAATGGTAGAATTCAAGGGAAATAATTGGTTTGAGCACGTGTGCTCTTTCCGCGTGGCACTTTTAGTTCGATTTGAGTCTGAAAGAAATCCAAACGTTCTCTCACCTTTACAATCACGCTAGATGCTTGCTTTGAGCACTATTATACACGCTGCTGACTATGTTCTCTCTATAAAGTTTTCTTTCACTGGAGATAAGACCAAAATAAACCAAAATGTACTGTTAGCCATAAAACCCTAAAGATACTGCCGCCAATGACAAGTAACATGTGCTTCTTGCCCAGCAAGAAAGAAAGAAAGAAAGATTCTTAGAGAAGCAGTGGGAGGAACAACTGCTTGTAATTTCTCCTACAACTTTTTTTGTTCGTGTAAGTGTTTGTGTAGTCAGCTGCATCAAGGAAGGATTCTGGTCATTTCGATTTGTCGCACAGCTGTCGTGTACTAAATAAAACAGCAGGGCTGCCATTTCAGTTAGCAAGGACTTAATGAAGCAGGGAACGATTGATTGCCTCATCGGCAATACAGGACAAGCGGGCAGCCAACAGGCATTTCTGTAGACATAATCAGGCGTAGATTTGATTTGCAGGAAAACTGGCCAGCTTATTCAAGCAGAAGTTTCAGATAGACTGCGAATACCGGAGCTTTGTCATAAAATATGTTATGTTTATAGATTAGCACAAATCTTAGTTGATTTCGTTGCGAATGATATCATGATGGGTGATTCTAATGCGATGGCTGATGCCCTGTATTACCCGCAATTGTTCTTTTTTTTTAGAGAGGGGACTCCTAATTCCTTTTGATCTGACATTGCAATGCATAAGTAATCTACTACTCCGGAAACCTTTTCCGAGTTGATTACTCTTTCTTTTCGTACACGGTTTATGAAGAATACGAAAAGAAAATGCCTCGCGGAGCCCTTCCAGAATCGTGACCAAAGCTAATGCTAAACCACGGGAATTGCACCATACTGTTCCTCGAGACTTTACAGTTAAAATGCAATAATAAATAATATGAAAGCCTTCCTCGTCATTTTAAGCAACGTTTATGTGTTCATTATGTAGGGCTGGTATAATTTAAGCATTGCTTCGCAAGATTCAGCTGCGTTCATATAACTCATTGCTCATTTCCGGCTGATGGCGACGATAACGTGGGTGGAGCACGGCTGGGACTACTAACGAAGGGCCAAACGGAATATCATTGGAATAAAAGCGCTACATTATTAGGGTCTATTATGGAGCTAGTATTTCACGTTTCGCTATGCTTTCTGTTCACATGGACTTGTTATTCGTTTGTAATATATGTATAGCAAAATGCACAATAGAAGGCAATGAAAATGAAGGATGTTAGATTTGTCACGTGATTTGACGAGAGTCAACAATGAATTTGTTTTTCTATTGGCATCGATCTGTTGCTTCATATAGAAGGCAAAAATAGGCAGTTAATAACGTCTTTTTTTTCTTCTTAAATAAGCATATTTAATCGGTACACTAGAAGCACAATTAAAGCATGACATTTCCATTCGGCCATACATCACATTCGTAACGTTGTCAGCCTGTTGTCGCAGTGAACTTAGCACGATAGCCTTACGTCACAGTTTTTCCCGATTTATCTGCTAGGAATCTCCCCATGTCTGTCTATCCGCTCGCTCAAGTCGGTAGCGTTACCTTCAGTGACAAATCTAACAAGTGTAACCACGTCTGCATTTATTTTGTTCTCTCTTCTTACATAGAAGACAGATTGCTGGTTTGGGAGTGGATAGAGGAGTGAAATATAGATTGCAAGCATGCTTAAATCATGCGAGTCTGAAAGCTGCCAATCGCAATTCTTGAAACGATCAATGGGTAATAAATGCTCTTTACCACCGCTTCACCACCTCGATCCTTATCGCCCCTCGTCTTTGTTTCTGGAGAACGAAACTTTAATAAAACTTGACAGTCCCTTAAACATACCAGTCTCGCGAGCGCGCAGGCGAAAGCATACGCGCTTGCGAGACAATCATTACATTACTTCCCAATTTGAATAGAACGCGTTGTTAATTCCTCTTGCTTGTTTGCTCCCACCAAAGGTAGTGGGTTCGAGTACCATAATCAGCTCTATCTTAATTCACTGTGCCTTAATTAGCTTTCCCGTAATTAACATGAAAGGTCGCGGGTTCAAATCCCACTAACGGTAGCGGGTTCGAGTGCCTTATCTAAATAAACCTAAATTAATTGTAAATTGATTACCTTCGCCTTTACCACCAAAGGTAGTGGGTTCGTATCTCGACCTTCGCGATGTCATTTCGAATCTAAGTGGGAGATATGGCTGGTTCCCGCACATCTCCATGTTTCGTTGTGGGTTCGAGTGCCTTTATTAACTTCACCTAATTTAATCGTGAAGGTCGTGGGCTGCAATCCCACCGAAGATTGAGGGATGCACTCCCCCCAAAAATTATGGGTTCGACTCTCGACCTTCACGATTTCAATTGGAATACACCTTGGAGATATGGCTGGTTCGCCCAAGTCTCCAAGTGGGTGTGGCTCCACCAAAGGTGGGTCGTACGTTAAAATGCCTTAAGAAACTATCTATGTGAACCGTGGTTTAATTCAATTCGCCTCAATCAACAGCAAAGGTTCTGGGTTCGACTTTAGACCTTCACAATGTCAAGTGCGATCCAACTTGGAGATATGGCCGGTTCACACATATCTTCATGTAGGTGTGGCTCCACCAAAGGTAGGTCGTAGGTTCTAATACCTTCAGAAACTATCTAAGTTAACCGGGGGTTAATTCACTTCGCCGTAATCAACACGAAAGGTTGTGGGTTCAACTTTAGACCTTCAGGATGTCAAGTACAATCCATCTTCGAGATATGGGCGAACCGGCCATATCTCCAAGGGGGTTCAACTCCCACAAAAGATTGTGGACTCGAGTGCCTTAGTTAAGTCTCCCTTAATAACATGTGTCTTAACTTTCCCTTAATTGACGCCACATGTCATTAAAAAATTATTTGCGAGGTTTTACGTGCCAAAACAATCTGATTGAGAGGCACGCCGTAGGCACACCGGAAATTTGGACCTCCTGGGGTTCTTTGACGTGCATGTAAATCCAAGAAAACGGATGTTTTGGCATTTCGCTCCCATCAAAATGTGGCCGCCGTGGCCGGGATTTGATTGCGGGACCTCGTGATTAGCACCACAGGTCATGCGGACGTTTCTTCTTCGCGTCGGCGTCAGGCTTTCGTATAATGAAATGGGTGGCCGAATTTGCCCTAAGTAACACCAAAGGTCGAGGGTTGCACTCCCACCGAATGTCGTGTGTATTAATTAACTTCGCCTTAGATAACACCCCAGGTCCTAGCTTCGACTCCCACCAAAGGTCGAAGGGTCGACTCCCTATGAATATTGGTGCCGTAACGCCACACATAGGATTTTTCGGCACATGAGTCATCTAAGGGTTTCGTCTCAAAATAATATTTATAGTATGTCTCAAATATATCTATAGTAGCATGCCAAGCCTAGTGAGAGGCTTGGCATGCTACTGTAAGTTTGATGAAGAGAGACGAAAGAAAGAGAATCACACAAAAACAAAAACAAGGCACATTCAGATAACACGTACGCGCACGCAAAATTCACTAAATGAGAACAATTTGCGGAGTGTCATTGAGGCCTGGGTCCAGCAGGTAGGCTATCGGCGCCTCAGAACAGCGTAGATGAAATCCACAACACTGTTCTTTTGTTTTGCCACATGCTTTGGTTTCAAATTTTCTGACATCATTGCTTATCTTCACGTTACTCTCCAAGAAATTAGATTAGCTTACGGGCCAGGAAGAATACCAGTAGAGGAGTGTGGAAGAGTACAAATAGCGACGTCTTTCTTTCTTTCGTCCTATATCGGTAGCCCCTTTCGGTCGCGCAGAGTAGTCAGCCAGAACTACCCCGTGTTAACGCCCTTGCTTTTCTAAGCATCATTTCGTCTCTCAATAGAGAGCCTGAAACTGTGATATTTTCTTCAGCTTTCTTCGAGATTGTTTCGTTTTTTTTTTCAGTAAACAACACTAACTGCATACTGTCGGCTTCGGAAATCGACTTTCGGAATTTTGAGGACCTGCTTTCAACCCTCCCTTTTGTCTTTTGCACCGTTCAATTAACGTAAGTGCATTGCAGCTTTAAATGTATGCGGGAGTTAGCTGTTCAAAAAAGGGGACGTAAAACAAACACCGACAGCATTTTTTGCCCATTGTGTTGCGAAGCCGCATGTATAATGGTCTTGTAAGGGATACACTTGAGGCCAAGGAACACCAAGCTCACTTTGCGGCACTCACTTTGCTTCAACTGATCCCCCAAGGGGATAAAAACTTCATTAGTGGGCATTGCAGAAACACTACTGAAATCATGCGCAGCAACACTGTCACTTGTTACTTAGCAAGAATAAAGATTCCTTAGTAAAATTTGTAATAGAATAAGAGAGATTTAAGACGCGATTTTCCTGGTAGGAAATCGCCTAATAGCTTGCGCACACTTTAATTGGAGCAGAGTGCAAGTTTATGCGAATAATATAGTGGGTGCTACCAACCAATACCTTCTGTTTACAGAGCTGATGATCTTATTGAAACCGTCCAGAATCAGGGGCATAAAATTGGGAGTGGGCTCAGCGTAAAAGGTATGATCTGCTAATCTAAATATAAGAATTGTCCTTTGGTCTGACAAAACACCTTTATATATATATATATATATATATATATATATATATATATATATATATATATATATATATTGGCACTGCGATTCAGTTGGCAGATAGTAAAAAAGAAGCTGTGGGCCTAACTGCAGTCTCAAAGTGTTGAGTTAAACGTACTTCACTATGTAATTCAATAAATACCAGGAAATCCGGCAGAGCTTCATTTGTTGAGTGGTATTAACATATACGTATGCTGGAAATTACCACCAGATATGGTAGAAAAGGTATCAATATATTTGTTTTCTTTGTTAATATATCTTTAAAATCGGCAATGGAATTTATTCGACCTATATCACTAAAGTTTCCATTAGTGCGCCCGACTGCATAGTACTGAACCTCACTGCAGGCTAGTGCAAATCCGTCAGTGCTATCTTTATCAAGTATGAAAAAATTCATTCATAATCATCGGCGATGAATTGTAATATAGGTTGATAGCCCCAAGAAGAAAGGAGCGAACGAACGAACAAACCAACGGACCAGCAAGTGACACTCCCCCTCTCCTCCCCGTTCTTTTCTAGGTGCCCTCACTTTGCCGGTACCATAGCACCCTTTACTCCGGAATCAACTACAGATCGGTGATTCAAGTTACTGAGAGTTTGCTTCATTCTAAATGTTACATTGCCCATTAGTGACCTTCACCGGGTTATTGCTGACGGCAAATTGTTCTATTATGGAGGCTACCGCTAGAGGAGTATGCAGAAACTCTGCAATTGTAAGGCGACGCCACTAGAAAACACTCATAAATACAATATACATTATTTCATGAAAGTATTATTAGAGCTGGACAATTATGCATAGCACGTACTTTTATAAAAATATATTGAAGAGGCACACTGACCGACTCCGTTGAAGAACGCAGCTTGTCAAATTTGCTATGAAGAAGCGCAATACAGAATGTCATAGGCCAATTCTGTAGTCGGGGAAGCAATTGACGCCATACGTGCGCAAGCTAGACCTGCTTTGTAACTACGGCAAGTACCCAAGGTGGAGGTGGAGAGAACCCCCCCCCTCGACGCCACCGCTCCTCACACACATTCCTAAAGTGCCGTCAAATCAATCTTGAGAGTTGACAGCTATTCGGCAGTCAAACTTTGCTGCCTTTTTTCCCTCCTTTTGGATGGCTGTGTTTATCAGCATCTCCAGTGGTGTGAAGGCTAGTTTCCTCGTCGATTCGTTGCCCGCGCGATTCACTCGAGATGCATTCAGTTGTTAGCATCTATTAATGCAGATCGAGGCATCTCTCTTTTATGCCTCTCTCACTTTCTGTCACCATCTATTGCACCGGCCACGCGCATCGCTATTGCTTCGCTAGTTCAAACTTCTTCGCTTTGACTGATCTAGGGAACAGGAAAGAGATTCAGTTCGTAATCACCGGGTCTATATGCTCGTGGAACAAGTTGTGGCCGGAGAAAACGTCACTTGCAATGAACTTTTCCTTTTGCTTCACCGCCGTTACAATGACAGATCCTCGTAACTGTATACCCGCGATATAGGTTAGATAAGGTAGAAAACAAAATCATGCGAAACAGCGTCCACCAACAAGCCCTGCAGTAAGAGTTCAACCCATAAGCAACATGAATGTCACCCGTTACCTCGTCTGGTTTTCCCCGAATTGTACAGCACTTCTCGCGCAAATTGGCAACTGAAAACAAGAGTCGCAAGGAGTGCAGTTAAGCGTCTACTAAGGGATAAAGCCAATCCAACACTCAAACAGGAAGGTAAAGTGAAAATTAACTCATTTAGCCGTTGTTTATGAAAATATGTATAGATCAATATCTTTTTATTTCTAAAGGAAGTAGAGAAAACACCGCCCGAAGTGGAGAATGATTCCGTGTGTTTTGAACGACGCTTCTACATCAGTCGAGCCGCCTGACGTAGCCACTTCTCTGCTGTGCTTAGGAGGGTGTTTTTCTAACCTTCTGCGGTGAGAGCAGTACGTTTTGAACCGCAACGTACTGCGCTCTACGCGGTTTTACGGTACTGGTGGCCACGTATCGTTACGCAACTTCCCGAATAAATATACGAGTCGGTTTTGGCACTTGGTATAGCAGTAAGCGAGGGATCCAAAAGAACTGTGATTGTACCGCAAACATTTATTTCTCTATAATTCTTGCAGAGGCAATTCAAGAAACTCTACTAGGAATCTTTATTTCACACTTTCGCCTCTTCACTTGTTCTTGGCAGTGTTCTTCGTGCGCTTCTTTCCTGCGGAGTTTATATGATGTGGTTCCTTGTTTGTCAAGTAAAGGAAAGGTGTATCTCACAGGCGTACCTGTCAGAAACACATTATTTAACTACTCTTTTGTGGGTTTACGCGTCTGTGTGGCGAACGGTGGACATTATTTGCACTTGTACTAGTAAGGGTACCCTCCGCCCCGTTTGCATAAAAAAGCTACCTTGGGATGCCCCCCCCCCCCGGAACCGAAAATAATTCTGGGTACGTGACTGTTGTAGCTACATATATGCTATTGCCACAACCGCCATGGGTTTTCTGTGACTCGACTGTCTCATCCAAAACTAAAAGAGCAAGGATTGGTTGTGGTAACCGAGGAAAAATTTGCAGCCTTGTAATCTGGATGAGACGAAGTTCCTGTTTAACAAAATATGAACAGCAAAAATGTGTCGAACGACTTGGCTGGCACTGTAACAATGCAGAGAGCATGGGTAGGCTCTATTCGTAGGACACTCTGAGAGGAAATTATAAAGAATTTCAAACTATATACTAATACCTAAACCTGACCGATGAAAAGTGAATGTTTAAATTAATATAAATATTTTCCTGAAACTTTGATAAATGCAGTAATGCTTGCCGAGCGATGTTATTAGCAAAGGTTGGTATTTGAGCCCCTTGTAAGAATAGCAAATGGCGAGTTTCAAGGGCGGGGAATAGAGAACCGTTTCCACTTTTGGCGCTGAAAGCAATACCCAGCACCAATAAAGGTATTTCTTTTTATGAATTCCCTATTACTCTTCGGCGAATTATGTACAAGAAACACGCATACAAACACGGAGAAAAAACCAAATAAAACAGAACGCTTATGAGAAAATGGGCTGAGCGATATTCCCTGTTCCACAGTGTACTAACAAGGCTATAAGAAGGCAACCGACAACGTGCTCTAAGAGAATAAAGCGAAATAACCTAAACAATAATAAAAAAAGCAACACGAAAAGAAAATCCGCCGCTATTATCCGCCTGTACTCTTTTTTGCCCAACACGTATCGGCGGCGTGTCAGGCGTGCCAGCCGTCAGCACGAATTGCCGTGGGTAGCAATTTTGTTGCACATGCCCCGGGACGTGAAGGCGCGAGGAGAGCTCAGTCAAGCGGCAGTGACAAACATCGCAGAGTCTGCGAAGATGTTTGTGTACCGTGGAAACCCGCTTCACCGAGTCGGCTGCACTAAGCGTTCTGCCGTTTTTCCACTTGGTATAGTGCGCGTTAAACGTTTGGGTGTGTTTAGCTGAAGGTTACCGACGCGTGGTATTGCACGGGCCTTGTCGACGGCGGTGTGCGCAGCACATACACAGCTTTGTTTGCAATCGATACATCGTGTCTTTACTATGACGCTGTAGTTATATAGGTCGTGTTCAGGTTAAACGAACGATCCACAGGAGGAAATAAATGGCCCGCAATAACCCTCTGAAACACAATTCATGCTTGCAACATTGCTGGTTTAGGCAGTCAAAAAAAAGGAAGAAATGGAAAATAATAATATGCAGTGTCTCACGTTGGGGTGCTTTGAACCTGTCTTTCTTCGCTGTCATTCCAGTGGAAGGCCTATAGTACTGTTTGTTTGCAAGATTTAATCTTCGTTTAGCTGCTACCGTTCTCATGGCGCTCATATGTTCAGTCATCGTGTTGTCGCAATGTATTGTGGTACATGTGAAATAGGGAGCAGAAACGCACACACACAAAAAAAACAGAAGCTGTGCAGATCGGAATGCTGATTAGCTGCCGGTGCTTTGTCCCGGAAATGACGTTAGAAGAAAGCAAAACATCGAGGTCTTTTTACCGCGACGACAACTTTCCAGGGCTATTCAGCTTCAGTGGCCGCCAGTGTTTCTCGAAGAGACCTATGTACTATAGTATGGCACAATAATTTAAAACGGTCTAGTAGCAAATATTCTTACTTTTTTTTCTCAAATTCAAGTAATCCCATGTTCCTACCAACGACATTTTTCTTTACGTTAATGAAAGTTGGTGTAAGTTCACATAGCAAATGTCTTGTGTCCAGCATACGTCTTTGTCTCATCTTTCGTCGTTATTTGCGTACGTAGAACCCAGCGACAATGCATATAGTTCCGTCTAAGGGGGAAAAGAAAATTTTAATGTATGAAGTGGTGATTCTTCTGCCGTAAGGACGAATATTAGGAAACTCCTCAGGATTTCTGCTAAACCAGTATAACTTCTATACCGGTGCGATCTGTCCGATGCACTTGCAGCCTGTACGCTGAAGCAACAAATATAAACAAGTAATTAGTTAACGCTTTCGTTAAATTAATGAACGCTGCGAAATATCGCACGATGGCTTACTTAATATATATTGTCCCGTCTGAAGTGAAGGATAGCCTTGTCTGCCAATGCGAATTTTTTTAAACACCTGTTTAAATAAAAAGAATAACTCATTGCATAGGCAAACATTTACTACACAGGACTGTTCAGCGCGCGCAGAAACTTTCACCGGACACACGCATCATGAATGATAGGTACTGAACGTCGCCACTTTCAAGATGAAGAAAAGCATAGTGCGAAATAATTCAGTATTTTAATGCAGAAAATATGCTTGGGGAATAATAATGCCAGGACGAGGAATAGAAATGCTTGCTCAGCAGCAGCGAAAGACGGACATAGCGCACGGTAGGTGTAACGCTCGGCGGATTCGCGCGTGGGGAGTCGCACACAGCCAGCGTCAGCTCCGAATAGGCAGTCTTGCGACATGCTAGAGCAAGGAATCGCAAGTAGCAGAGCTTCTTTTTCATTCAGCATTTCATCATTCTTGTATCAGCGGCTGCAGCCGGGTCCCCACACCGGTCATTACCCCGTGCGAGGCGACAACCCCATTCTTTTCGGAGGGAGGACTGAGACAGCGCTTTATGGCTTTCGTCTGTCTAGACACTTCCTCGGACATCACCGAAAGTAACAAGAGTCTCTCGAAGGCAACAATGCGCAACAGACTCCAGCGAGAATAAAGCTGGCGTATAGCACACAAATGTCGCTAACAAAAGGCACCGGGGCATCCTACAACGCATCGCCGAGATAACCACGTCCCTGTCCCAAGAGGTTGTGAAATATTACATAGGAGAACGGCGTATGGCGCATTTGTGGTCCCAGCAAATAACAATGGTGGAGGCAGAATTCAGCGTGCTACTTACTCTTCCTGGTTAATTTAGGTCGGCGAACACATACCGAATCTACTGCACACCAATCATTTCCCTATGCAGTTTATAGCTGCACGCTCGCCATTTAAATTTTTCTTGTTTTTCTTTTCGGCCGCGCCTTCACTAGACGCTTCATCACGCACAAAAATTATTAACATTCCCTCCTTTATGATTATCTCCCTGCGTGGAAATATTCTGACTGGACGCGTCTTACGTTTATGGGAACCTTGTCTCGACGGCGCTGAATGTTGCAATCAGATCCAACGAAATGTAAAGTAGCGTATTTTCTCATTATATCTTACAGGGTCGCTGAAGGACATTCAGTAAGGGGGTGTAACAGAGCACAAAAAAAAGTTAGCATCAAATAAAAAGGTAAGAAAACAAACTTTACGAAGAGTACCATAAAACATCATTATATGGTGTTATCAAAGAGCGTATTGGGATTATTGGCAGAAGTTTCGCTGCTTGCCATAGATAGGACGTGATCCGGAAGATTACTCCGGTATGCCATAGTGCGAGGCAGCGATAATGCTTTAAATGCTTGCGCTTTACTATGTAACCTGTGAAACAGGTATATTTATATTGATAAAGTGAAATGCCTTTTTTTTTCGGGTAATGCTGGAAAAATAGCCGTACTTAGGTGAGATGAATATGGCTGCTCTATTTTCAACATCCTACACGATGCAGACAACGTACTCCTGATATGGCGACCATGTGGATGAAGCAAATTCTAGTTGCGGACGAACACACGTTACATATGCTAATTTGCGTAAATTAGGATGAGCGTTAGGCAAGTTTCTACGCAGGTAACCGAGAGACATAAAAGCATTTCGAGAGAGGTCAGGAAAGATCAGGTGCAAGGTGGATGCCAAGGTATTTATACAATGGGGTATTTTAAATTATGGTATTACTGATCAAACAGTGAAATACTGAGTTAGTGTGCTTAAGGCAACACAAAGTTACCTTGCATTATGGCAGCTAAGGGAGATCTGCCCTGTTTCGCTCAACTACAGATTAGGTCAAGGTCATTTCAGAGAGTAGGGTACTCATCGAAACATTTATAACTGCGGTAGATTATGTAGTCATCACCAAACAACCTAACTGAGGAAGACATTTTAGAGAGGTATACATTATTGTATATCAAAAAGATCAAAGGAGCGAGGACACTACCTTGGCCGCATCGGATGTGACGAGGCAAAGGTTACACGAAAACTTATTCACTCCTGTAAATTGCAGACACAAAGAAAGTAAGTTACGAAACGAAGATAGTGTTAAGGAATCTAAACAAAGGGTAGTCGACTTGGAAATCAAAAGGAAATGAGGTACAGTATCAAAATTTAAGCTTTCGAGAAATTAAGAAAGAGGGAGTCAGCTTGGTCATTAAGCATTGAAGTTAAAGGGAAAGTCAGTCGTGAAATCAAATAGCTGCGTGTCACGTGAGTAGCCATTCCTGAAACAATGCTAAATAAACAATGAGATCTTATGGATACAATGTGAAAGTAGATACTAGAAGCTATAACATTCTCAAGTAAATGGCAGCAAATGCTTTTAAGTGATATAGGTCGATAATTAACAGAACAGTGCCTGTGACCTGGGGCCCTATAGCGTAAAACTATTCCAATATGCTTTTATTCCAATCTAGTGACGTCAGATTTGCGTAACCGCCAACGCAAGCATCGGGCGGTCACCCGCAGGGTTGTCTGAACAGACCAATCAAACGCCTCCTCGTTCATAGGAGGTCACTTTTGTTTGCTTGAGAAACAAATAACAATGCCTACACTGAGCAACCTGTCTTGTCTAATTGGCTCACAAGTGGCGAGGCGCACGCTCAAGTGGAGAAGGATTCTATGGGGCTTAGCCACTGCACTGAAAATCGACAACCCGATGAAGAGGGTGGGGCCGAATTTTTCGATTGGTCCGCTTTCCATTACTTAGCTTGCGGTGGCTCTTCGAAATTTGCGGCGGCATGCAACGGAAGCTTAAGAGCGACGCTAAAACGGACCCTCAGCAAAGAAGTGTTGGCAGAACGAGGTCGTAAAGACGCCGAAAGTGCTCTAAAACGTTACACGGCTACGCAAAAATTTTTAATACACGCAATTAAACCCATGCTCTCCCGCAAATGCGAGAGCCAGTGCCTGAGCGATTGGTGACAGCCATTTATTCCTTTCGGAACGGCGCATGCAGCCTGCGGCTATTCAGAAAAAATTCAGTTTTGTTCGGCATATTAATGCATATTTAACCCGTACACGTCACTTTGACGCGATGAGATTTCCCGCTTTCGTGACGTCACGTGACAGGCAGGAGAAGTGGGTGCAGCCCGAAAACTTTTGACCAAGAACGGAGGGTGATGGCGAAAAGGCGTCGAATCTAAAATAACTATTTTTTTTTTCTTTTGTTCGGTCAAAGCCTGCATAATGAGTGTGTACACGTCATATCAGAGGGTGAGCTATAGCGGTTTTTGTGACGTCGCTTGAGAGACAGGTGAAGTTGGAGCGATCCAGAAAGTTTTCGACAAATCGCGGTGGGCTGATTTCAGAATGGGAATAGAAATTTTTGGAATAGTTTTACATTCTAGCTCCCCAGGTTTGAAAAGGGGAACTAGATTAGCGATCTTTCCATTTTGAGGTAGTTCACCGGATGACAAAGATTGGTTAAAATGAGACACAAAATGCAAGTGGCAAAAAAGAATTCATGAACAATTCCATTCTGTGCAGGTCGATCACTAGCGAAGCTCTTTAGCACACCACACATAGCCGGCACAGAAATTCGAACAAATGCACGAAAACGTTTATTATGCTCATCGGTGGTCATCGTGACGATTGGTACGCACAAAAGTTCTGCTATCACCTGTGTTATTATTATAATACTTCCATCATATTCTCCTATAGTCCAGACTCCAAAGGAACAACGCGCCTAGGAAGAGCGAAGGCAGGGACAGAGGCGAGAATGCAACCACCGCCCCGAGGAGCCGGAGGAAACTAGACACACGTGACATTTTGACGGCACCAACCTCCACGGGAGAGCGGAAGAAAAGGAAATAAGGTACGCAAGCGCTTTGAACGCCGACAAAGGCGCGAACATGGCCGACCCTAGTTGTCCTTTTGTGCTGAATCCGACCGTATGTGGATGACGGCCGAACGTGATCAGCGATGCCGGGTGTGCGGTTATGCAAGAAAGACGTTACCGCGTTTCCTGTGTCACTGCATGGCCAAGAGCGTGCCAATAGTTCTCGTAGATGCTCGGGCATGCAGAAGTCGAAGATCCAAAAGTAGACTGTCTGGCGACTCGGGACTTGTGTGGAAATTGCGCAACTGTCGGAAACTCACAATGTAGACGTAGAAGGGATGCTCTAGCTGAAGAAACCGGATGGTAGAGCTGCCCCTGTAAAGCTCTGGTAGGCTATGCACTCGCGGAAAGTGTGAGCACAGAATATCGAATGACTCGCCTGCGGCTGCTTGCGGTGCAACCTAGAATGCCGATAACATGAGGGTTGCGGTGGTCGCTGAATGCATCTCGAAAATTGTGCTTTTGGCGTCACCATGCCTGCGAGATCCTCTGTGTCAGTGATGAATAAGGCGCCCCTGAACGGAAAGCGTAGAGCTTGGGAAAATGTACAAAGAATGAGAGCGACGGGCCGTAGTATAGATTAAAGGGCTTGCATTTGGCCCAACCAACGCCTTAAAAAGATTCGTCGCGCAGCTGCATTGCAGCTGGGGAGGAGGCCCACGGACCAAGTAAAGGTTTGGTACCGGGGCTGACGCGTGCTGACGACCGGCAAAGGTGGACTGAGTCGATGTGGGCCGCCAAGATACGGAATAACGCGACGGTTCAAACGGCGACAGCAGTTGTGAGTGAGCGCTTCAGGTGGCGTAGTGAGCATTGACGACAGCCCGCAAGTCCGCGTAAACGTCGGGCCCGGGTGATGACAGCCGCAGCCTGGAACCTAGTTGAGAAGAAAATGGCTGTCCGGCTGGATGAACCAAATGTCCGGCGTATCAATCTAGAACTCCCGGACACCCTACAACCGCGGTGCGTCTGGCGGACCGGGTGAGACCACATCGGTCACTTTAATGAAGACTGTGCGCTTACGCTCGCATGGCTGCGCTCGGTCCTCAGGTGTCACAAATTTGTAAGAGATGGCGCAGAGTTACCCGCTGTAGCCACAGTTTATTCAGGCCGGCAAGCCATGGTACAACGAGATTTTGGGAGTGGCCGATACAGCGGCCACTACGGTCGAGCGCACAAGCGTGTTCTATGCTCGCGTTACCTACACGTGAGCCCACCTTCGTCTTCGCCTTTTTTGGAAGCGACAGTCGCGCCACTACATTTTCTCCATTTTCTCCATTTACGCGGTTAATACATGCTCATTTCTCGGCCTCACACTAGACACTAACTTAATGTACACAGCTCGCGTCGCTAATTTTGGTGGCGTAGTGAGCGTAGTAATCATGTTAACTCAATTAGCGCGAAAGCTTACCGTCTTCGTCACTTTTTCCGACGAAATTTTAAGCATTCTCCTTCATCACTGAAGGCAACCTTGGATTTAACAAACGTCAGGCCTATTCTAGAATATGCATGCGTTATCTGGGATCAATACACTAAAAACCTCACAGAAAAAATAGAACGCGTCTAGAAGCAAGCAGCACGCTTCGTAACAGGAAATTATAATTTTACTATCAGAGGATCCAGAATACGGGAAGGGTTGGGCTGGAAAACTCTTTCTTCACGCAGGAAAATCCTAAGATTGAATTTCCTTTATAATATATATAAAAGTAAAAGTGGTATCGACAAAACACTGTTCATCAAGGAGCCGCATTACGTTTCATCTAGGAGAGACCAGGCTGTAAAAATTATAGCTTATCTGTGCCGTACCAATGTGTTTAAGTATTCATTTTTTCCTAACACGATTAACGATTGGAATGACCTCCCTATTGAAGTGATGGCAGCTTCTAGTTTTGAAAATGCTATTGAGAGCCATATTTTTTTATTGTTGTGTTATACGCTACATACGCTACTTTTTTTTTCTTTTGTTAGTTTGTTACTTTGTTACTCACTTTGTTTTGTACTTTGTTAGTTTGTATTCCGCTTTTGCGAATTTCAGTGTTTAAACTATGTTGTATTTACTGATGTATTCTGTTGATGCTGCTGAATGTGTTTCCATTGTGACCACCTGTATTTTAACCCCCCTATGATAATGCCGTATAGCCGTTGTAGGTACACCGAATAAATAAATGAGTAAAAATTTTCTGTGTTAAGCAGCTCATGAAATAAACACAATGCTAAAGAAGCAACAGTACTTTACTACCCCAACATTGCTTACACTTCATTATACTCTTATTCATAGTCATTTTACGTACTGTACTATGACAGGGGGTAATACATATCCTACACATATAACCCCAATACAAGACGTTCAAAGTCAAGCAATCAGAATTCTCACATTTATGTCATTTCATTGCAGATCCTCTCAACGAGGCCACAATTATCGAATATTACCAATTGGTCAACTCTACAAATTCTGTCTCGCAATAATTTTCTATCGATCTCGTATTGTCCTCTTGCCATGCAACATATTAGGTGGGTTCCAACTTGTTTACGATAATACAACTAGATTTCCTTTCAGTTATAATTTGCTTTTACCTTTATTTCCAAATAACTACAGCAGACAAACAATCTACTTCTCTAGCATATTATCTTGGAATCGCATCCCAATTCACATAAAAAAATGCACTTCATTATATAAATAAAAAAGGAACTTTTTTCCTTTTTCATTGACGGCTGATTTCTTTCTTCTCACCTGTATCCCACAAACACGTAGGCACGAAATTCTCTGTTATGACTGCTTCACATATTAGACGTTACTTATATGTACTGTCGGCAAAAAAGTAAATGTACCACGGCTTAGGTGAGCGAGTGAATAAACTTTATTGTAGGTCCGGCGAGGACGCGAACTCGTCGCGCACCCGGCTAGTCCTACGTCGGGACCGGCAGGTCTAGCCCACCGGCTCGGTCGCGGGCCCGCCGGACCGCAAGGATTTGCTTTTCTAGAGCGGAGCTACGCAAAAGCCAGTCCCACTCCTCCTTGATGAACTTGGGGTATGTTGACCCGCACTCCCAGAGCATGTGAGGTAGAGTGGAGGTCTGGCCGCAGGACGGGCAGGCGTCGTCGCGATACACGTCTGGGTAAGCCTCGTGGAGAGCGGACAGACACGGATATGTGCTGGTCCGTAGGAGCCTAAGCGAAACGGCTTGCGCCCTATTCAACTTGGGGTGAGGGGGTGGAAAGACTCTTCTTGACATGTAGAAATATTTAATAATCTCGCTGTGAGTAGCGGGAGCGTCCCTGTGACCGTAGAGAGGAGGGGAGTCAGTGCTCCTTATAGAGGAAGCGCGGTCGGTGAGGTCACGCGCAGCCTCGTGGGCAGACTCATTGAGGTTCGGGGGAGCACCCTCGACCAATCGTACGTGAGCGGGAAACCAGTGAATTGAATGGTTTGTGAGAGCATGTGGGCTCGAGCCGCGAAGACGAAGAGCTTCCTTGGAGATGCAACCCTTTTGAAAAGCCCTAACTGCCGTTTTGGAATCGCTATACATTTAGGACTCTTGACTGTCTAGCAGGGCGAGGGCGATGGCGACTTGCTCGGCGACTCCGGGGTCTGAAGTGCGAATCGAGGCGCTATTGGAAATGTTTCCGCTCGAGTCGACCGCAACGACGGCAAAGGTCTTCCCATCACTGTACTCCGCAGCGTCGACGAAGCTTGCGCTAATGTCGTGTCGCTTGATCTGTTTGAGGATGGCTGCTGCTCTGGCCTTGCGTCTGCCCTCGTTGTGGACGGGATGGACGTTGCGGGGCACAGGGGCCACTACGAACTTGTCTCGAATGCACCTAGGGATCGAGGTACTGACCATCGAGAATTCCGCAGGGTGGTAACCCAGCTCTTCGAGGATGCGTTTACCTGCCGCTGTGGTGGCCAGGCGACTGAGTTGCGTGCGTTCTTGGGCTTCGGCAATCTCCTCGGCGGTGTTATGTACCCCCAGCTTCAAGAGATCCTCGGTATGGGTCCGGATGGGTAGCCCGAGAGCCCTCTTGACTATATTGCGGATAAGAACGTGGAGCTTGTCTCGCTCCGCTCTGAGCCAGTTGTGCATAGAAATCGTGTACGTGAGGTGGCAGAGTACGAAGGCATTGATCAGGCGGAGAAGATTGCTTTCCTTCATGCCTCGATGCCGGTTTGCGATTCTGCGAACTAGGCGGAAAGCGTTGTCCGTCTTTGTGATAATCTTTCGGGGAGCAGTTCCGTTTCCACCGTTGAATTCGAGAAACATGCCCAGGACCCGAATAACGTCGACCCTGGGTATCACCCCCCCGTCACAAGTGCGAAGTTTGATGCTGCTTTCAGAGACTGGTTTCCAATCGTTGGGCCTGCCTCCCTTCTCTTTTCTGTAAAGTAGCAGCTCCGACTTGGCGGGGGAGCATCGAAGTCCGGTGGGGCGGAGATACTCCTCGATCACATCAATCGCCTCCTGCATGGCTTCTTGGACTCTGCCCTCGCAGCCGCGGGAGCACCATATGGTGATGTCATCTGCGTAAATGGTGTGCTTGACGTCCTCGACGCGCGCCAACCTCTGGGAAAGACAAATCATACAGATGTTAAACAATGTTGGGGAGAGGATGGCGCCCTGAGGAGTGCCCCGCCCTCCGATAGGCACATCTTCGGAGCGGAAGTCTCCAATGCGAAGCTTGGCCTTCCTGTCAGTTAGAAAAGAGCTGATGTAGTTGTGGAATCTGGAACCGAGACCCAGGTTTGAAATGGTCTTGACGATGAAGGTGTGGAGCACGTTGTCGAAAGCCTTCTCGAGATCCAGACCGAGCAGAGCCTTGACGTCTCTGGAACGGCCATCCACAATCTGATGCTTGATTAGTTTCATGGCATCCTGCGTTGAGAGTCCGGCGCGGAAGCCGATCATGTTGTAAGTGTAAACCTCGTTGTGTTCGAGATACCCGTTAAGCCTGTTGAGGACGACGCGCTCCATGACCTTGCCGACGCAGGAGGTCAGAGAAATCGGCCTCAAGTTTTCGATGTTCGGGGCCTTGCCGGGCTTGGGAATGAGCACCGTGCAGGCCGTCTTCCATTCTGCAGGTACAATGCCGCTCTTCCAGGACTCGTTTATCTTGTCGGTCAGAAATACAATCGACGTGTCGTCGAGGTTTCTCAACATTCTGTTGGTGACTCCGTCCGGACCCGGCGCAGACTTGCGGTTGAGCGCGAAGATGGCCTGTCTGACCTCGGCAATGGAGAAGTCTTCATCGAGCTTGGGTCGTGGAGGGCCTCGGTAGTCCGGGAGTTGGGACGACGGACAGGCAGGTACTTCTGTATGAGTTTTGCGACGAGTTCATCGACCGTGTTAGACCTGGTGGCTTCGTGAAGGGCCCGGGCCAACGTATGCCTTTGATTTGACTTCGAGCCGCTTTCATCGAGAAGGTGCTTTAGCATATCCCAGGATTTGCCGTTGCGCATCTGTCCGTCGATGGATTCGCAGAGCTCGTCCCACTGCTGCTGGCATAGCGCCTTGCAGTGGTCTTCGATGACCACGGCTTAGGTGGCAGGAGTGACTGGGGGGCCACACCGCGGTGCTGCTATCTGGCTCTGTGTAAGGTCCCTGGAGAGAATGCGGGGAGACTGGAGAGAAAGTCTACGTCTCTCACTTCGTTGAGCGCCGTCACGTAGTTTGCTCCCTTTTCTCTATTTTTTTTCTTTTACCCTGCTCTGCGCACTGACCACCATGACAGTTGGCCGTCGAGTTTCTGCGGTGAGGCTTTTGTAAGGCATCTTGGATGTCTTGGCTAAGTTTCGTGGCTAACCGCTTCATTGAAGAACTCCGTTTTTGTTTTGTTTTATGTTAGGGATTGATTTTAAGAGTACTGGAGGTGCAAACGTGTGGGAACTAGCTTTTTCCTTTGTTGACGGGGTACGGAACTCAGGCATGGGTAAGCTTATGCACGGGTGCCATTCTCGGTGCTCGTTCATATTTCTTTTTCTGATCGCGCTGTCGTCAACAGGTGTATGAAGTCATGGAGTGCGTAGGCTGTGTTCTGCCATATATCGTGCTAGAAACGTAACATGTGTTATCGTTGTATTACTGAGAGTGCGTAGCTTTGACAGTTCATGCATGCATTTGTAAGGCACTGCAAATATATTTTCTGAGGACAAGCTGTTAAATACCAGTGCAAATGATTTTGACTTTTGTAAGTAGGCTTTATCCGCTTAGCCGTTCCGGCAGGATAAAGTGGTGCGTGAATTTCTTTGCTTATGATGACTTGGAACTACGCAAAGAGGGAAACTGCTCATTGATGGAAACCATTTCTATGTGTAACTTTCGTCCTAGCAGACGCTTTGCTCACAAATGAAGCAAAGATTCAACTGTGATGTTTGTGCTTGAGGGCCAACGGCACCAGTTTCTCCCAAAAGCGTAGGACCAGTTTCACTGCATAAAGAGATGCCAGCCTTTTGCCGAAATGACGAAAATAGCTGAGATGCTCCGATTCGATCGTGCACGTTTCTACATGACGCTCGCGTTATTCAGGCGAATATCTCACGCGCCTTGCGTTTGGTCATCATGGTACTAAGACGATTAAATTATGAAGCTGCACAAGCTGGGACACACGGCAGTCGACTGGGTACACGCAAGTACACACGTATGTACTCTGAGAAGCGCAAACGCTTCCGAGTTGTTGTATCGGCAGCTGCATAGTGCTGCACACATGCAAGCGCATCGGCTTTGGCGCGTACCGGCGAAATCTTTGTCGCAGCCCTTTCACGCCGGGCAAGTGTCTTTTGAAAGCCAAATAAAGAATCTGATCAATGCAATGCAAATAACTCGCGAAGAACTTTCATCTGTGCAAGCTGCGATAGTGTTTCTGCTTACGAGTAAAATGTGTGGCCGTGGACGATATAACACTCAAAGCTATAGCATGTATATAAACACCCTGTACATGACGTGAACGTTATTGGCGAGACAAGGAATTCCAATTTTTGTACTAGTAATCGACAATTAAAGTAATTTGTCCACCAAACTAGCCTCAAAATCCTTCTTCTAAATGGAAGCGGGCAGCCAACCCGAAGCCACGAAACATGCGCGCAGTTACGCGCCGAAAAAGCACAAAAAACATCCGCTTCTGCCAGTTTCATAGCGTTCCCTCACCGCTCCTAACACAGCACCATAATAATCAAGCCTTATATATGGTTAAAATCAATGCGCAAACGCCTAACAACATTTTTTAATGTGTAACCTCCTGTAACTCTGTGGGCTGCTTCCGAGCGAACGCCCAAACTGCGATGACGAGCTACGAGAGAAAGAGCGACCTGCGAGAAGGCCTTCAACGTATGTCATAGCGCAGTAGTATGATTCATCAACGGTGGTATTTCAGGGCACTATTTCATTTTCGGGTTAATATCGAGTGCTTTCCTGCTACTCTGAGAGTGACTTGAAATCATGGACGTGTTTTAAAAGGTGTCAGACTACTCTAATTTGTGAGCATAGTCTGCGGTAATTTTTACGGCTTTTCCCATCTTGTGGCGCATGTAGGCCCTACACCTGCCTGGTATTAAATGGAGATGAAAAATAAAAGAGGGTGATAGCAAACCGAAACGCAGAGGCCAGTGATACAGGAAATTCTCCGTCAGAAATCTAATATAACTTTTTTGCGTTGGTCACATTACATAAATTTTGTTGTCAACTGAAACATTTTACCATAATGATACTACTCATGCTTGTTACAATTATTGCACGGAGTCTGCTTTCAGCATAATTCGTGCATTTTCATACCATAACTTCAATTTCTTAATATTCATAGTCTGCGTTACTTCATTACAACATCTAACACAAAAAGTACAACGATGGTGAGGAATGTAGCCTAAAAGTCACAGAAGGCTTGACGGAACAAAACTTAACAACAGCCTATAATACATCTTAAGACAGAGGCCACAGGATCCATAAAGTGCGGCCTTGTGTTACAGCCTACTGAATAAATAAAGATGTGGTAGAAAATACTTTGTGCACAGAATTACAGTTGGAAAACCAACATAAATTTCGCTGGAAAAAAAAGAAGAGAAAACATGTTTACGAAGCATGATGGAAAAAACCACAATTACGTCATGAAGTTTTCTTTTCAGTAGTTACAAGTTGTTTAGTATCCTTAGTAACGCGTGTTTTATCATTGCTTGAACATAGTTTATCCTTAAGAAGGGGATATGCAGTGTCACATTCTCGTACTCAAGAAGCCAATGCGGTTTGTGTTGACTGTTTAATTTCTGCTGCGTATATTACTCAAGCTTGTCTTGTTGCTTTAGTTGCAATTCAGGGATAGCGCGCTCTCCAGTAGCCAAATTTTGAATACTGTCGCATTGATTAAACGAGACAAACAACATACACCTGCCGCCATTCTCGTATGCTACTGCTCATACACGTTGCTTTTTATGCATCATGCAGTAATAGTGGGTGCAGCGGTGGCGTAGAGGTAGAACACCCGCCTCGCCTGCAAGAGGTCCGTGGTTCGATTTCCGGTGCCGGCAATTTTACACCGGAGTTTAAAAAAAATCCGCGTGTTGATAAATTTGCATAAACAGGCCTGGAGTGTGGCCTGATCCCGGTGACCAGAAATGGTAACGCGCTCCCTCACAAGAGCAGGACTGGCCACCCTGGTGCAGCACTTGGCCACAACCTCCTATATGAACACAACAATTAAAACCCGGCCCTCACTTCCCAGCAGCTGCGAAGCAACTCTCCACGGCGGCGGTCAGAGCTGCGGCGCAGCAGAGAGTGCTAAGAATCCCTGGCTCCAGACAGGCCGCCATTGGAATATTAACCTAACAACGTTTAACGCTAGAACGTTATCAAGTGAGGAGAGTCTAGCAGTGCTATTGGAGGAATTAGAGGGCAGTAAACGGGATATAATAGGGCTCAGTGAAGTTAGGAGGCCAAAAGAAGCATATACAGTTCTAAAAAGCGGGCACGTCCTGTGCTACCGCGGCTTAGCGGAGAGACGAGAACTAGGAGTCGGATTCCTGATTAATAAGAATATAGCTGGTAACAAACAGGAATTCTATAGCATTATCGAGAGGCTGGCAGCTCTTGTTGTGAAACTTAATAAGAGGTACAAAATGAAGGTTGTACAGGTCTACGCCCCTACATCCAGTCATGATGACCAGGAAGTCGAAAGATTCTATGAAGACGTGGAATCGGCGATGGGTAGAGTGAAAACAAAATACACTATACTAATGGGTGACCTTAATGCCAAGGTAGGCAAAAAGCAGGCTGGAGACAAGGCAGTGGGGGAATATGGCATAGGCACTAGGAATAGCAGGGGAGAGTTATTAGTAGAGTTTGCGGAACAGAATAATATTAATTAATTTATGGGGTATTACGTGCCAAAACCACTTTCTGATTATGAGTCACGCCGTAGTGGAGGACTCCGGAAATTTCGACCACCTGGGGTTCTTTAACGTGCACCTAAATCTAAGCACACGGGTGTTTTCGCATTTCGCCCCCATTGAAATGCAGCCGCCGTGGCCGGGATTCGATCCCGCGACCTTGTGCTCAGCAGCCTAACACCATAGCCACTGAGCAACTACGGCGGCTCAGAATAATATGCGGATAATAATAGCGGGATAGCCGAAAGTGGACGTGGAGGAGCCCGAACGGCGAGACTAGAAATGAAATAGACTTCATACTCTGCGCTAACCCTGGAATCATACAAGATGTGGACGTGCTCGGCAAGGTGCGCTGCATTGACCACAGGATGGTAAGAACTCGAATTAGCCTAGACCTGAGGAGGGAACGGAAGAAACTGGTACATAAGAAGCCGATCAATGAGTTAGCGGTAAGAGGGAAAATAGAGGAATTCCAGATCAAGCTACTGAACAGGTATACGGCTTTAACTCAGGTATACAGGTATACGGCTTTAACAATGCAGCTATGAGCTTTTTAAATGAACCTAACATTCACTCCGCATTTTTTTTCTCCGACTACACCCGAGGAAATTTATTCCATATTCTCAAACCTAAAGAACAGTAAAGCTCGAGATATTGATGGTCTTCAAATACGGCCAATAAAGTATGTACTTGACTTTCTTGTGCACGTGCTTAACCACATATATAACATTTCTCTTTCTACAGGCATTTTTCCTGAAAAAAAAATGCAGCACGCGAAAGTAACAGTTTTATACAAGAGCGGGGACAAAAACGATTTTTCAAATTATCGATCCGTTTCTGTTCTCCCAGTTTTTTTCTAAGGGTTTGGAAAAAGTAGTTGGTAAAAGAATCGCCTCGTTCTGCGAAAAACAATCTCTTATATCACCGCAACAGTTCGGCTTCCGCCAGCGCATGTCCACAGAACTCGCTTTGCTAACACAGAAAGAAGTAATATTACAGGGTTTTGAAGACAAAAAAATTAACGCTAGGCATCTTTGTGGACTTCTCCAAGACTTTCGATAGAATAAGTCATCGAACCTTGTTTGCCTAATTAGAATACTACGGGTTTCGTGGCCTACCTCTTTCTCTTTTACAATCATACTTAAAGCATAGGAAACAAGCAGTAGCAATCCCAAATCACCTTTCCTCTTTAGAAGATATTGTTGCAGGGGTACCCCAGGGGAGCATATTAGGGCCGATCTTATTTAACCTATATATAAATGATATCGTAAAAGTTAGTAACAATGCGCAGTTCAATATTTTTGCCGATGACTCAACCATATTCATCCAAGCATACGGTGTTCAGGAGCTCTCTTGCTTAGCAAACTCAACACTTCAAAAAAAAATGCACACCTGGAGTATGGCAAATTCACTTGAAATTAATAGCAAAAGAAAAACTAAATCAGTTTTATTCACACCTTCTCAAAAACCAGTTAACCATTCACTTGATCTGTACCTAGGGAGTGAAAAAATAGCTGTTCTGAGTGAGGTTAAAACACTAGGAGTTATCTTCACCGAGCACTTAAGCTGGGATGCTCATGTACATCGTTTATGTGCAAGTCTGTCACGAGCGTGCGGTGTGCTTTCTAGGCTTCGTCATGTACTGACGGAAAGGATTAAATTATTGCTTTATAACGCTCTCTTTGCAACTCACATTAACTACTGTACTCTTATATGGGGAACTACTTCATAGAGGAACATTCAGAAAATGTGTGCTCTACAGAAAAGGGCACTGCGTCATATAGCGAATGTAGTATACGATGCGCATACGAAGGATCTGTTTCTAAAATATGGCTTACTTCCCTTTCAGTTATTGTATGACTTTACTCTACTATTAAAATACAAAAACAGTCTTAAGCAAAACGAAACCACCTTTCTTGATTTATGCACCTTAACAAAACCATCCGACATACCCTATACGCTCAGAAATAGAACCACTTGGCTTACCCCCTTTTCAAGAACATGTCATGGAAGAAACAGGTTAAAATCGCGCATAGCTAGCCTTTTAGGTGACCTGGAAAAAGACAATATCGACATAGATAACTTAACCCGCAAAAAATGGAAAACTTTTCTACTAAATCGCTGGTGCTCTTAAAAGATATAGACCGTTCGTTGACTGTATGATTAGACTACTACATCGAATTGAAATATTTATGTTGTACTTCTGTTCAATTTTCTTGTAGAGAGGTTTCTAATTATTTTACGTCATGTGTTTAGCATTTTCTGTTTTCTGCTGTTCTGTGCACTACTGTTCATTATATATTTTTCAGTGACATACTATAACAGAGCAGTCGCTACAGATTTTTGAGTATTTTATATGATGTACTTTGTGTTTTTTTCCCATGCTTTTACACGACCATTTGAAATCTGTAAATATTTTTTTTCACTCTAATGTATTTTCTGTCTCTTGTTTCTGCCAAGTGATGGGGCAAGCACCCAGTCAAGCTGCAGCTTAGCAGCTTTTTGTGCTTGTCCTAGCATTCTTCTGTTTGTACAAAAGAAATGCTCAAATAAATTGACCTGACTTGACTTGGTGGCATGGGCAGGACATGTAATGAGGATGGACGATAAACGATGGTCGTTAAGGGTTATGGACTACATTCCAAGAGAAGGGAAGCGTAGCAAGGGGCGGCAGAAAATTAGGTGGGCGGATGAGATTAAGAAGTTTGCAGGGACGACATGGCCACAATTAGTGCATGACCGGGGTTGTTGGAGAAGTATGGGAGAGGCCTTTGCCCTGCAGTGGGCGTAACCATGTTGATGATGATGATGATGAATAGCGTTAAAAAATGATGGCCCTGTTGGCGTAGCATAGGTGACTGAAGAAATAGAAGGGTACTAAGCATAGGCTGCACGCCTGAATTGCAACATTAGACCTCTGAACCATAATGAAGCATTCGAGTGAGAGAACCACAGAGCGGCTCTAGAACAAATACAGGCGAGCTTTTCTTTTTCTGGCGAATCCATGGCTACCCAGGATGGGAATAGTGAGAAAAACTTATGCACGCAGTGACTGTCACAACTGCACAACATGCACAAAACACACCGCAACGCATACCCGCCGTAGTTGATCAGTGGCTATGGTGTTGGGCTGCTGAGCACGAGGTCGCGGGATCGAATCCCGGCCACGGCGGCCGCATTTCGATGGGGGCGAAATGCGAAAACACCCGTGTACTTAGATTTAGGTGCACGTTAAAGAACCCCAGGTGGTCGAAATTTCCGGAGTCCTCCACTACGGCGTGCCTCATAATCAGCAAGTGGTTTTGGCACGTAAAAACCCCATAATTTAATTAACACCGCAACGCGCAAGATACGAATTATTTGAAGTATGTCTTTGAGGCAAGCGTCCAAGAAAAAGGTTAAAAGTGCTTTTTTACGTGGGTGTTTTCATCGGTGGTGGAAGGAAGCAAAAAGTATAGAAGGATAGGCAGGGAGGTTAACCAGTTTAGCTTAACCGGTTTGCAACCCTACACATGAGAGAGTTAGCGGTAAGAGGGAAAATAGAGGAATTCCAGATCAAGCTACAGAACAGGTATTCGGCTTTAACTCAGGAAGAGAACCTTAGTGTTGAAGTAATGAACGACAATCTTGTGGGCATCATTAAGGAGTGTGCAATAGAAGTCGGTGGTAACTCCGTTAGACAGGATACCAGCAAAATATCGCAGGAGACGAAAGATCTCATCAAGAAACGCCAATGTATGAAAGCATCTAACCCTACAGCTAGAATAGAACTTGCAGAACTTTCGAAGTTAATCAACAAGCGTAAGACAGCTGACATAAGGAAGTATAATATGGATAGAATTGAACATGCGCTCAGGAACGGAGGAAGCCTAAAAACAGTGAAGAAGAAACTAGGAATTGGCAAGAATCAGATGTATGCGTTAAGAGACAAAGCCGGCAATATCATTACTAATATGGATGAGATAGTTCAAGTGGCTGAGGGGTTCTATAGAGATTTATACAGTACCAGTGGCATCCACGACGATAATGGAAGAGAAAATAGTCTAGAGGAATTCGAAATCCCAAAGGTAACGCCGGAAGAAGTAAAGAAAGCCTTAGGAGATATGCAAAGGGGGAAGGCAGCTGGGGAGGATCAGGTAACAGCAGATTTGTTGAAGGATGGTGGACAGATTGTTCTAGAGAAACTGGCCACCCTGTATACGCAATGCCTCATGACCTCGAGCGTACCGCAATCTTGGAAGAACGCTAACATAATCCTAATCCATAAGAAAGGGGACGCCAAAGACTTGAAAAATTATAGACCGATCAGCTTACTGTCCGTTGCCTACAAAGTATTTACTAAGGTAATTGCAAATAGAATCAGGAACACCTTAGACTTCTGTCAACCAAAGGACCAGGCAGGATTCCGTAAAGGCTACTCAACAATAGACCATATTCACACTATCAATCAAGTGATAGAGAAATGTGCAGAATATAACCAACCCTTATATATAGCTTTCATTGATTACGAGAAAGCGTTTGATTCAGTCGAAACCTCAGCAGTCATGGAGGCATTACGGAATCAGGGTGTAGATGAGCCATATGTAAAAATACTGGAAGATATCTATAGCGGCTCCACAGCCACCGTAGTCCTCCATAAAGCAAGCAACAAAATCCCAATACAGAAAGGCGTCAGGCAGGGAGATGCGATATCTCCAATGCTATTCACAGCGTGTTTACAGGAGGTATTCAGAGACCTGGATTGGGAAGAATTGGGGATAAAAGTTAATGGAGAATACCTTAGTAACTTGCGATTCGCTGATGATATTGCCTTGCTTAGTAACTCTGGGGACCAATTGCAATGCATGCTCACTGACCTGGAGAGGCAAAGCAGAAGAGTGGGTCTAAAAATTAATCTGCAGAAAACTAAAGTAATGCTTAACAGTCTCGGGAGAGAACAGCAATTTACAATAGGCAGCGAGGCACTGGAAGTCGTAAGGGAATACATCTACTTAGGGCAGGTAGTGACGGCGGTTCCGGATCATGAGACGGAAATAATCAGAAGAATAAGAATGGGCTGGGGTGCGTTTGGCAGGCATTCCCAAATCATGAACAGCAGGTTGCCATTATCCCTCAAGAGAAAAGTATATAATAGCTGTGTCTTACCAGTACTCACCTACGGGGCAGAAACCTGGAGGCTTACTAAAAGGGTTCTACTCAAATTGAGGACGACACAACGAGCTATGGAAAGAAGAATGATAGGTGTAACGTTAAGGGATAAGAAAAGAGCAGATTGGGTGAGGGAACAAACGCGAGTTAATGACATCTTAGTTGAAATCAAGAAAAAGAAATGGGCATGGGCAGGACATGTAATGAGGAGGGAAGATAACCGATGGTCATTAAGGGTTACGGACTGGATCCCAAGGGAAGGGAAGCGTAGCAGGGGGCGGCAGAAAGTTAGGTGGGCGGATGAGATTAAGAAGTTTGCAGGGACGGCATGGCCACAATTAGTACATGACCGGGGTTGCTGGAGAAGCATGGGAGAGGCATTTGCCCTGCAGTGGGCGTAACCAGGCTGATGATGATGACATGAGAGAGGGATGGGGGCGATGAAAGATGGGGAAGGAAAAGATAGAGAGAGCACATAGCGCAGCACACACACATCGTCCGTTAGAGTCCATCAATCTGGCATGGTACGTGATATCACTGTAACAGCCGCTTGTCCAATCCTGTCTCTTTCAACAACCGAAGTAGTCCCTTCGTCGCCTTCCCCTGCCATGTCTTCTGTCGGCGGCATGTGAAAATCGTGTCGTGGGACAATGGTCTAGTGTCAAGGTGCGCTAGAACGGATGCCAGGGACTGTCGCTGAACATTATAATCAGGACAGTCGCACAGAATATTTTCCAGCGTCTCCTCGCAAAGGCAGGCACTGCAGAGAGCGTTGTCGGCCATTCCAATGCGAAATGAGTACGATTTCGTGAAAGCCACCCCTAGCCATAAGCGATAACGCGGAGTCGCCTCTCTTCGGTTGAGTCCAGTTGGCATATAGAGGCATCAAAGAGGGCAGGTGGTATTGACGGTTGCTCTGGTTGGTCTGCCTTTTTGTTGTGCACCATAGAGAGAGCGTGATCTCCTGTGCAAGCACTCGAAGTCTGCTAGCTGCGCCGGATCGTGAAAGCGGTATGGCCCCTTCTTGTGCGTCTTCAAGAGCTGCCCGAGCGGCATTATCGGCGTCTTCGTTTCCCGTGACGCCGCAGTGACTTGGCAGCCACTGGAACGTCACGTGGTGTCCTTTCTCCTCTGATGTATGGAGTAGGCATCTAATATCTAATACGAGCTGTTCGAATGGCCCGCGACGCAGAGCTGATAGTACAGATTGTGGTCGCTGAAGATTGACCATTGTTGAGGTGGCTCTCGATTGACGAAACAAACTGCAGCGCGAAGAGCAGTTAGTGCAGCAGATGTCGATGCTGTAGGGTGGTCAGTCCTAAAGCTGATGGTAATAGCTTTTGCTGGGACAACAACACTGGATGTTTGTGGAACCATCAGTATAAATGTGTTCACTGTCCGCGCACCTCTCGTGCAGAAGAAGCAGAGACAGTTGTTTCAGCACAGGGGACGACAGTTCAGACTTTTTCCGGATTCCTAATACACTGGGATGGACTGTGGGGCAGATAAGACACCAAGGGGGTATCGATGGTTTAGATGCAGCGGTGAGGCCCGAGGGAAGTTTGTCGTTGTACTTGATTATAGTTTTAGAAAATGATGATTGGTGCTTGTCTGAAGGTAGCGTTGCAAGGTGGTGATAGGGGGCACGTGCAAGATGTTAGATGTGCGTGCTCAGGGCTTCCACCGTAATGTGAGTTAACATTGGATGGTCCTGAGCAATCGCGAGAGTTGCCTCTGTTGACGTGCATCTGGGCAAACCAAGGCAGACTCTGAGTGCTTCAGCTTGTGCTGTCTGCAGAACACGAATATTTGTCTTGCAGGTGCTGGTCAGTAGAGGTAGACTATATCTTAAAAAAAACAAGAAAGAGAGCTCTGTAGAGTTTAAGCATTGCGTCTACTGATATCCCCCACGTCTTTCCTGTCAAGTATATAAACAACTGGGAAGTTGCTGTCAGGCGCCGTTTCATGTAGGCCACGTGCGGGCTCCAACAGAGGTCTCGGTCAATAATTACGTCAAGGAATCTGTGGGTTCGGACATAGGCAATGGTCCACCCATTGATTGAGGTGACATAAGCCGTCATCGGTTTGCGAGTAAATGCTACTAGTGAGCATTTTGCTGGTGATATGCGGAGACCCTGTTTACACAAGTAGTTCGCTGTCAAAGTGGTCGCTCTTTGAAGCCGCGCACGTATCTGAGGACGTGTGACTGCCGAAGTCCAGACACAGATGTCGTCAGCGTATATTGAAATTTTGTTGGTAGTTGGCAAGTATTCAGCAAGCCCAATAAGAGCGAGATTGAATAGCGTCGGGCAGAGAGCACCGCCTTGAGGAACGCCCCTGCTGGTATAGCGTCGCATAGTTGGGCCATCGTCTGTTAACACATAGAATGATCTTGCAGATAAGTAACTTTCAATCCACTATAAACTCGACCACCTAGGCCAACCGTCGCAAGAGCGTCGAGAATGGCCGCATGTAATACGTTATCGTATGCCCCTTTCATATCTAATAATAATGCTGCTGATAAACGCTTATCGGATAAATCTTGTTGTATTCAAGGTACCATTCCAGGCGGCCGAGGATCATCCGTTCTATTATCTTTCCTACACAGCTGGCCAGCGCTATTGGGCGGTAAGAGGTGAGTTTTAGTGGAGATTTGCCCTGCTTTAAGAGTGGCACCAGGCGGCTTACTTTTCATTCGTCAGGAACATTTCCCTCCTGCCATGAGGAGTTTTAAAGGCTCAACAATTCTACCCGTGCGGACTCTCCGAGATAGCACAAGGCCCGGTATGATATACCACCTGGACCCGGAAATGATAAGCGCCTGCCGCTTCGAGCTCCTTCATTGTAAAAGGAAGGTTCATGTAGCAATCACGGGAATAGGGGACGTCAGCTTGGGCTGGAGGATCTGGACGAGTCGCTTGGTCTGCGATCCGCGCACAAAAGTCTTCTGCGACATCAATGTCTTGCCGCCCTTGGAAAAGCGCTAGCGCGTTGAATGGAAAACGCCGTTCCGGAAGGCAACGCAGACCTTGCACCGTTTTCCAAATGTGAGACAGTGGCTTGCGGGGGTCTAGTGTCTGGTAAAATGTTGCCGAACGTTCCGACGCTAATCTATCCATTCGACGCTGAATCTTCTTTTGCATCCTCCTGGCTGCCCTAAGGTCATGGATTGATTTTGTACGCCGATATCGACGTTCCGCCCGGCGACGAAGCGCTCGAAGTCGCTCGAATTCTATGTCGAAGTCATTTCGCGTGGAAGAGATCGTCATCATGCGAGTCGCGTTTTGCATCGTAATTTTAATCGTGTGCTCTAACCCAGAGGGTAGGCCCTCGCGGCAGGCATCGTCCATCTCATATTTGAAGTTGGCTCATTGAATTGTCCGAATGGTATTCCGTGGGCCTGATCTAGACGACAAGCCTTTGATGTTCAGATAGGTGGGAATGTGGTCGCTCCCATGTGTCTCAATGTCTGGAAACCACTTCACACATCTGGCGAGAGAGTTGGAGAGGAAAGCAAGGTCGAGGCAGCTGCCGTATGTCCCGCCTCGAAGAAAGGTGCGGCTACCATCGCTCAGGAGAGTAAGGCCATAGTTATGGGCGATGCTTGCTAATTTTCGTCCTTTTGCATTTGTCCTTGTACTTTCCCACGCTGGATGGTGTGCACTGAAATCTCCTATGATGACCCATGGGGCGGGACAAACACTCAAGATATCCGCAAATCTTTTGGTATCGAAATTGCTGGAAGGCGATATATAAACGCCTATGAGAGTAAACAAGAGTTCGTTCTTTTTAACTGTGATGCATATATACTGATTGTCGTCGTGGGGCGCAATTGGTTGCGAAACATAGGTGATTTCACGACGAACAAAAACGACGATTTTGTTGCATGCACCATTTGCTGATGACATGATAAATTCGTATCTTGACAGTCTTATTGGTTTCGACAAGTTGGGCTCACAAATGACGATGAGTGGAAACACATTGGTGTACACAAACTGACGAAAACCTGAAATTCGTGATTTTGGCATTCTGGCGTTCCACTGGATGACGGACGCTGCCTTGACTTCGTTCCGGAAGGATGGGTTATGGGTAGCCATCTTTCTAGTTGAGGCATGCAAGCACTGCGCTTAAGGCGTCCAGCACTTTAAGTGCCCTCCGAGAAGTCGGTGTCCCCATGTCCGCTAAAAGCGCTCGAATGGCCTCCATGAGAGAATGTAGCACTGAGATGACTTGACGGTCTGTTTTCGGTGAATCATCCATAGCCGGAGAAGGATCAGGTAGGGCCCCGACCTTCTGAGCTTCCTTAGCAAGGGAGCGGCTCGGTAGCGTAGGCCATTATTCTAAAGATAGTCTTTTCTGCTTCCTTCGTGGAAGTGGTGGGCCTTTTCGCGGCGCGACTAACTGGCACCGCAGTAGATTGGGTACTGTGAATTCGCGCATGCGCCTTCTTCGAAGACGTACGATGATGCCGACGTCGACGTCGACGCCGGACTACTTCGGCTGCCTCCCTGTGGGCCTAATTGTCTCCGGCCATTTGCTTGAGAACCGCGCGCTCCCTCTTGATGTGGGGACAGTCTTTCGACGAGGCCGCGTGAGGGCCGCTACAGTTGGTGCACTTCAGAACCGTGGCACCGCAGGTCGGTTCTGCATGATGTTCAGCGCAACGGGAACACAGTAGCGAGTTGGGACACACGCCCTTGACGTGTCCTAGCCTGAAACACTGATGGCATTGAAGCGGCTTCTGGATGAATGGTCGAACCGGATGTCGGAAATGTCCGACGTTAACGTGGGATGGTATACAATCCCCCTTGAAAATTACTTTTACGCAGCGCGTATTCCCAAGGCGGCGCACTTGCGTAATGATCGTGCCCTCGTATGCCGGCTTGTTGAGGCTAGGTCAGTCATCGTTGGGAATGGCAATCTCAATGTCGTAAATCACACCGGCTATGGATGTGTCGTCGATCGGGATAAAGTGGCGCATTTTGATTCCACCTAGCTCCGTGATTTCTTGACGTTTTCCAAGCGCACTCGCGTTGTACACGTCTATGGCGAGTATATTCTTGCGTGGATTTATTCTTATGTCCTTAATTTCATCTGGCACCGTACGTTCCAGAAAAATGGATAGGGCTTGCCTGTTCAGCAACCGTAGGTTGCTTGACGGTTCTTCCGGCATAAAGATGATGACGTGTGGGCAGCGTGCAAGCATTGACTTTATAGTAGTAGTACTCGCAGGAGCTGACGGCGCTGTGTTGGCGATCTTTCTCTTCGCCCTCTTACTCCGGACGGGTATGAAGCCGTCTTCGGATTACTCGTCTTCCGACATAGAGTACAGATCGGTGTCCTCGGTGTCGCTGGGGGAGCCAACTCGCTGCCTTGCGGTTGACGGCTGTGATGACTTCTGGCCAGGTAGGCCTCTGGCATGCTCCGCGTCCATGGCCGCAAGACGGGAAGGCGAGGCACCTCGAAAGGCGAAGATTTTACCAAAAATTCACAGAGCACCGAAACAAGCGTTCAGCCAAGAAGACACCTCGTCGTCTTCCCTTCATCGGTGGAGTTCAACGGCGAAGTATGTCTCGCAGCTCAATGCGTTGGATCTCTCTGTTTACCGCGGACGTAAGAGGGTTTTTTTGTGATGTTGATAGGGTGGCAAGAGTAGGTTAAGTGGACGATGCGTTAATTCCCCCAGATTAGACGCAGGGCACATTGCGTAGCATGTTCGCCTAATTGAGCAAGGAAGTAATTTGCGTAAGACAGATTCAACGGAAAACGATGTACGCAGCACCTAAGAGATTTTCTCATCAAAACTTACCTGCACACAGATGACAATAGCATACAGCCACCCGGGCATACTCTTGATGAAGCACCGACCCAGCGTGAGGGAGTCTATTTTTCGGTGGGGCTGAATTACCGACCTGTAATAGCACCCTAAACGTGGCCCATGGCTCTATTTCACAAAGCAGATTCCGAGAGAAACTCGCTGTGGTTTTCACAGTACGTTTGATTTTGACGCGTTGTGAAATATACGTGATAACGCTGCGTTACGGAAGTTTTTAAGGAACGTCGTTTATGTGCTCCACATGAGTACCGATTCGTGTTTCGAGAAACAGTGCTTGGTGCACGCAAAGTAATTTCTCAACGCTTACTGTTGGTGATATAACCTAAATGTGACCAGTGCGCATATAGATATTTTACCACGCCGCCACTGTGTAGCGCTTGCGTGCAAAAACAAAACTCGTTCATGTCCAAATTATTGTACTTCTCCCCACTGTAGAGCTGACTGCGCTACGTTAAGCCTCGTTGCGTTTCGTAATGCACATACTCAGCTTCCAAACCTTCACATAGAAAACCGCAACCGTCACCTTACCCATACTTTTGAACAGCGCTGTGACAAGCTAAATAAAAGTAACATGAAAACGATACTGAGCCCGTAATATCTCGAAGCCCTATCTATCATCGCACCACCCATCCAGATCTTTATCTTGATTGTCGATCGCGTGTAGCATGGAGCTAACATTTTGCTAACAGGGTTCTCGACGACGTACTTGCCCTCGATTTACATTGTGATATTTCTTACGCGAGGATTTTTTTTCGCTAAAGGTATCTCATTCACCTCGTTTTATTTTTTCCATCCGTTTAATACAGTTGAGGTGACTCGCTGTGAAGTTCCTTCTGTCTGTGCCGGCGCAAGCGCTCCGTTTTCCTCTGCTGCTTACCACGCCCATAATTGATCGCTTCTCTTCTTCAACGTTTCCCGCTCGCGTTCAACCTTCGACTTCGCTCCACGCACTTGAGACGTTTTTCCAAGACACGAAAGATATATTGAGGTTTTCGCAGAACAGGCGATCAGCAGAGCGAAGTGCGAGCGTCAAGAGGAGCTTTGTCGGCCCCAACAAGGAATCAGCAGAACCGCCACACTGTTCTCGCTGAAGAGACGTGGCAGCCTTCGCCCTCCTGCACGTCGGTCCGTGCTCAAGCGCGCAGAGGGTGAAGTTTAGTGAGTTGGTCTTTCTTCACGTCAAACGTCCGTCCCGCCTATCTCCACTACCCTGACATATTCGTTTCTAACATCGTCAAGAACTAAGCCTCTTTCCATTTCTTTTCTCTATTAAAAAGAGATTTCCAACTCAGCGTTCTGTTTCTTTCTTTAGTTGTGACAGAAAATAAAGTTAAGACTCTCGAATTCTTCCCGCTCCCCTGCTGCAACACAACTCTCTACACAAAAGTGTTGTCCGCCAGACGCATTTCTGGTTAACAACCCTGCCTTTTCACTTTCTTTGCTCTCTCCTCCTCAAAACAAAACTCTTGCGCAAGAACTGTTCCTCTAAAGTATTCAGCAACTTATTACGATGTCTCTATCGGTCACGAACAATGGTTCTCCCTTGGCAGTAAGGCAGGTGAAGGAATGCCCTGCCTTCTTCCCCAGCGTCCCTCTCTCTGCAATGTACAGACAATTGCGGTCGGTTCTGGTTATTAAGACGAAAGGCTGAGACGGCTAATGGGATGAAAAATCCTATGTCCGGCAGTACGCCGTCCGGGGTAATGAGGCCAAAATTCATGCCACGAAAATTCATAGGAAGTCGAACCCACTACTTCAGATGTTAATTAAGGCGAAGTTAATATCTGAGACCTTTGGTGGGAGTTGAACGCTCTACTTTCGCTGGCAGTGGAAAACGTGACCTTCGGAGTTAATTAGGGCGAATTAGGCTATCAATTTCATTAAGGAAGGACGGAAGGAAAGAGAAAAAAAACAGAAAGGCAGGTAGGTTAACCAGAATAACGTCCGGTTGGCTACCCTACACCGGGGGAATAGGAAAGGGGAATACAAAGAAGACAGGGAGAGATAGGAGGGAAGGAATGAAGGAAATTAGCGGTGAGTTTGCTAACGCGCGTGGTCTAATACTTATTGCACTAATAGTCACAGACGTCCACGCAAGCTTGTCGTCTACACGAAACACAAAAGTTCCTATCAATTTCTTTAAAAGAAAGCGTTAAACCGAGGCGAAGGAGAAGCGTAAGCGCGACTTGGGGTGGTAATTAAAGTAATGTTAATTACGACACAGTTAATTACGATATAGGTATTTAAGGCTCTCGAACCCACATCCGATGTGGGAATCAAGCCCTCAACCTTTGGTGGGAGTAGAACCCACCATCTTTGATGTTAATTAAGCCAAAGGTAATTAAGGCACTCGAACCAGTCGAATCCCCGACATTGTGTTAGAGTCACACTTATGATCTGTTGTGTTAATTAAGACATTGTTAATTAAGACACAGTTACTTCATCATCCTCATCATCATCATCATCGTCAAATGTTAAACAGGAAACAACCAACAACACAACCTGCGTCGTAGTCCTCATTTTTTTTATGTGAAATGTATTGATCACTGACGGTAACATAAAAGCTATCATTCGTTTGCCTGAGGCAAATAGGGACGAACTTAACACCGCGACTTGTTTAGCTAGTAAGGAGTAATTTTTCTGTCCTTTGACGTCGCGTTTTAACGGCTTCACGTTGAAGGTGAGCTAGGGGTTTAAACGGCTGCAGTAGTAAAAAGAATGCGGACTCCGTGGTCCTACAACGCAGCCAGCATGCGAACCGAAACGGCTGTGACTGGGACGCGGGTAGTGAATCGGCGATGAAACTAACATTAGACAGAAAAGACCCCTAGTATTTCGGTCGAAAGGTATGAACACTCAACAACAGAGCTTCGCTGTATTTAATGTGGTCCATAACTTGCTCATCTTTATTTATTCAAGCAAAGCTTTCTTGTGGAGAAGTGATTTACGAGTCTACAGTTTCAAGCATACTCTTTCATACAGTAACTACTAGAGGGAACTGTAACGCTAGTGTTTGCAACAAGGACCATTAAGCCGTGGAGCCATTCATCATGGTTATTACATGAAGTAGTAAACTGCCTTTTGGCTTCAAACAGGTTTCTGCCTTTGGAAACTTATCATTTTCCACTAAGTACAGCGTTGTATATAAATGAATAAACCTTAATAAAATTGGACGACGGAAGACTCGAACACTGGACCTCTAGCACAAAAGCGTGATGTTGAAATCATCACGCCACGGACGCATGCGTCGCTAAATGGTATGCAATAGGTTTCTCGCAAGCAAGTCAGTACGTTGAGGCGCTTGGCGCGTTTCGATCCACAAATGCACTAGAAAAAACCGACGCATCAGAAACACCACGAATGCAACACGACACTACCGAACGTCAATAAAAATTTAAAGAAATAACATGTACATGCTAATGTTAATGTAAATGTAAATGACGAAAGATCTGATCAAGAAACGCCAATGCATGAAAGCCTCTAACCCTACAGCTAGAATAGAACTGGCAGAACTTTCGAAGTTAATCAAAACCGTAAGACAGCTGACATAAGGAAGTATAATATGGATAGAATTGAACATGCTCTCAGGAACGAAGGAAGCCTAAAAGCAGTGAAGAAAAAACTAGGATTTGGCAAGAATCAGATATATGCGTTAAGAGACAAAGCCTGTAATATCATTACTAATATGGATGAAAGAGTTCAAGTGGCTGAGAAGTTCTATAGAGATTTATACTGTACCAGTGGTACGCACGACGATAATGGAAGAGGGAATAGTCTAGAGGAATTCGAAATCCCACAGGTAACGCCGGGAGAAGTAAAGGAAGCCTTGACAGCTATGCAAAGGGGGAAGGCAGCTGGGGAGGATCAGGTAACAGCAGATTTGTTGAAGGATGGTGGGCAGATTGTTCTAGAGAAACTGGCCACTTTGTATACGTAATGCCTCATGACCTCGAGCGTACCGGAATCTTGGAAGAACGCCAGCATAATCCTAATCCATAAGCAAGGGGATGCCAAAGACTTGACAAATTATAGACCGATCAGCTTACTGTCAGTTGCTTACAAACTATTTACTAAGGTCATCGCAAATAGAATCAGGAACACCTTAGACATCTGTCACCCAAAGAACCAGGCAGATTTTCGTAAAGGCTACGCAACAATAGACCATATTCACACTATCAATCAGGTGATAGAGAAATGTGCGGAATAAAACCAACCCTTATATATAGCTTTCATTGATTACGAGAAAGCGTTTCATTCTGTCGAAACCTCAGCAGTCATGGAGGCATTACGGAATCAGGGTGTAGACGAGCCGTATGTAAAAATACTGAAAGATATCTATAGCGGCTCCACAGCCACCATAGTCCTCCATAAAGAAAGCAACAAAATTCCAATAAAGACAGGCGTCAGGCAGGGAGATACGATCTCTCCAATGCTATTCACAGCGTGTTTACAGGAGGTATTCAGAGACCTGGATTGGGAAGAATTGGGGATAAAAGGTTCAAGAGTTCTTTATTTGCATAATAATATAGTTACAAATGGGGATTATACATAAATACAGAGGGAGGTCCCATAGTCAACAGACTGTACAGAGGACATCCCATTACAAATGAGTAGCATATATAAATACAAAGCAGCTATATGAAAACACGAAAGACACCATATTAAGTTAGTCACTAGCTTACGCTGTAAAATATTTAGCGACACAAAGCACTTAATAATAAAGTGATAACGATCAAATTGTTATATTGAGTGCAAAAATTTACGAAGGTTTGATTTGAATGTGTAAAAATGAGAGGATATCTTAATATGACACGGTAATGAGTTCCAGAGTAGTGTGGCTGAAAAATTAGTAGTAAATGTACCATAATTAGTTCTAGGTTTTGGTAGTAAATAGCTGTTGGTACAAGCAAAACGGGTAGACGTGGAATATGGATACTGGCTGGTAGTAATTATAGGGAATGGGAGCTTTCCGTTAACAGATTTATAAACAAGTATTCCAAGTGAGTATTTATTTAGTTTCTGTAACGATAAAATGCCGTTAGATCTGAGCAAAGGAGATGCTTCCGATGAGTAGCTTCTACGTTTAATGATGCGAATTGCTTGATTTTGGGTATGCTGTAGTGGAGATAAATGTGTGGGATACGTGCTTCCCCATGATGATATGCATTAATTAATATGCGTGTGAATAAAAGCGTAGTAGAGGGAGATGAGTGTCTTCATATTAAAGAAATTGCGAACTTTAATTAATATTCTTATTCCATATGCTGCCTTCTTTGTTAAGGATAAAACATGCTCGTCAAATTTTGGGTGTTTATCTAATATGACGCCAAGAAACAGTACACTATCAGTAGGATAAAGTGCACTGGAAGCAAAGGTTAGCGATGGATACACTGAGATATGTTTTTGTTTAGCTGAGAAGATTACGAAGTTAGATTTGGCAGTATTAATGTGTAGTCTGTTTAGTTGGCACCAGGTTACAATATTTGCCGCGTCGTGATTAAGCTTACACATCAATGAATCAAGACTTTTGTCTGAGGAGAAGATGGTAGTGTCGTCAGCGTAAAGGATACAGTCAGAGGACTTTAGGTACTTTGGGAGGTCATTAATGTATATTAAAAACAAGAGAGGCCCCAATATAGATCCTTGTGGTACACCAATGTTAGTTGTTTTAGGGTGCGAGTAAGTGCTGGAGATTAATACAGTGTATTCTCTATCTTTCAAATAGTTACGTAGTAATTGCAGTGCCGGTCCAGTTATACCAATAGAGTCTAATTTAGCAAAAAGGATGTTATGAACAAGTGAATCGAATGCTTTAGAAAGGTCAATAAATAATGCGCCAGCGAAATTTCCAGTGTCAATTGCCTGCCGAATCTTGTCTGTTAGAAATATTAATGCCAAATCAGTTGAGTAACCTTCCCGAAACCCAAATTGATTTGGTGATAGGATGCAAAATTTTGATAAATAGCTTGATAAGCGCGTTACGATTAGCTTTTCGATAATTTTACTGAAGAATGAAAGTATAGCTATAGGGCGGTAATTAGCTGTTAGACGCTTATCTCCCTTCTTGAATACAGGGATTACTTTGGCTTTTTTCAAAGAACTTGGATAGATTCCTGTTTTAAAGATAAGGTTCACTATGTGACAGAATATTTCAGATATTAAGTACGCTATCGTTTTTATGAGAGATGGGCTGAAGTTATCGAGACCAGGTCCTGTATTTTTTAGACTGGAAATGACTGTGACTATGTCTTCAGGTGTTGCGGGATGAAGGAAAAAGCTATGGGGCACACGGGGGTAAGTCTCGGTGAATGAATCTTCGCACTCTTCGTTATCAGCACAGAAGGAATTAATGAAGGAGTTTGCAATGTCCAAGGGATTATCAAGGAGAAGATCCCCCGATTATATCACTGTTATTTCAGAATTATGATTCGACCGACCTAAAAAAGAGTTTAATACTTTCCATTGCTTTCTGACATCATTACCTGCAGACTTAATTTCATTTTCATAATACGACGTTTTAGCCTGTTTGAGTAGTTTTCCTAGTAAGTTAGATTATTTATTATACCTTTCGTGAAGTGCTGTGTTAAATGGCTGTTTCTTTGTTTTTCTGTAAAGGTTATCGTTCTTCCTTAAGCAATTTAGCAAACTAGTGGATAACCATGGGTTACGAGGAGCTGAAAACGTTTTTTTTTTACAGTTCATTAGTACCGTGGAATCTGAAATAGCATTAGAAATTATTTGTGAGAATGTATTATAGGCAGTGTCAGGGTTATCACATGTCATTACTGGGGACCACTCTGCAGCGGCAATTAATTCAATAAAAATTGACGAATTAAACTTCTTTCTGGTGAAGCTTGCATCGGTAGTGCCAGCAGTAGAAGTTAAGCGCACCAATGTTGGGTAATGATCGGTTATTGAAGCTTCGAAAACACCACAGTCAGGGTTAGTAGGAAGATTGGATACTATGTGGTCGATAAGCGTGCCCTGTTTATCTGTGGGACAACGAGTTGGAAGAGTAATTAGGTTTTCATATCCGAACCCATTGAGGGAGCTAACGTAATCATTAAGTAATGTGTTGGATGCATTTAAAAGGTTAATATTAATATCGCCCATGATAATGACATTTTTCTGTTCGAATGTTAAATTATGCAGCAAATTACCTAGGGCTAAGCAAAACGCGTTTTTAGATGATGAGGGTGAACGATAGATGCAGCCAACTATTATGTTTTTCTTATCTTGTGAATAGAATGTATCATCAAATTCGACCCAGACAGGTTCACAGTTTGCCACGTTGAGTGTCAAGTCAGATCGCCTGTGAAAACGCAACTCTGAGGACACAAAAATACCAGCACTACCATGATTACTGTTATCACGGTGGCAGTATTCGGCTGAGTACGAGGGAAAGCAATACAAGTTATTGTGGGATGCGGAGAGCCAGGTTTCACTAACGCAAATAACAGAGAAATTATGACGGGTAGATGATAAAAAATTTGTGATGCCATCCATGTTTTTTGCAGACTTCACGCATTGAAATGGATTAGTGAACGGCAGTGCGATGAAAAATAAGCCTCAAGGTCTTCAGGTAAAAAGTACGTAGCCATTGGACAGAATTTAAAAAATTGAAAGTTGGAAGGCTTATGCAAAGTTAGGTAATGATAGATAGATCAGAATCAGAAGCTGTGCGAAATACCCGACTATCGGGAGATTTCCCCACTTTGATCTGACAGTTTTCCGTCCAGATGAACTGCCAACCCTTTTCCTTCTTTAAGGCAAGCGTCCTGGAGAACAAACGCTTATTGTCTGGCGATGGATGCTCATTGATGAATATCGCCTGCGAGTGCTCCCCTGAAAACCCTACACTTCGGGTATTCAGTCGGGCCTTTCGCGCCTTCTTCATGAATTCAGTTTTTTTGATCGAGAGCAAATCCGCACGATTATATTCTCTTGACCAGACTTTGCTGGTACGTGATGAACTGTGTCGACATCTGTGGCTGAGACTGTGCAGTTGATTTTGTCGGCGATGGCAGTCAGGATTGCGGTACAATCCTCCCCCTGGATACAGGGCACCCCCTTTATTTCTAAGTTATTTCATCTTGAGTATTGCTCAAGGTCAGCGACTTTCCTATGATGGGCGTCGTTTTCTGCTTTCAGAACGCGGTTTGCCGCAGATAACTCAAGCTGTTCAGATCGGGTTGACTCGACTACTTCGTTTAGAAGCTTTGGGCTGTCGTCCACGCGAGCAACTTCAGTTCTCATTGCACCGACGTCTAATCCTGTGTCCTTAAGCTTAGTTTGTATGCTAATAACAAGCCGGTCGACTAATTTATTCAACCGATGTTTGAATATAGCTTCTAGCGGGTCCATTCGCTTACAAAGTTCAGCATTTGTCGGTATTACGAGGACGGCTAAATAGTGAACACAATGTGAGCACAGAAGCAGAGAAAAACGATAGCAGCAACAACAGTAGCAGCAGCAGTTGCAGGACTTGAGAAATTCTAAAAAAATATCGAGAGTAATAAAAGCAACCGACCTGTGAAACCAAGAAAGTTTGCTTAGCTGCGTGCTTGAGAATGCAACTGCTGCTGCTACAACAGTGATGCTGTCGTCGGGACGGCTTTTATGGCAGGAATCCGGATTGCGTAGAGTGCAGCTTGGGGGTGGTTTTAGCGGAGTGCGCGCCGAGATCAGCAGGGTAGTCAGCGCCGCGCAGGCACGTGTGCGATGCAAGGATGACCAGCCAGGTAGTCACCGCAGCTATCCAAGGGACAGCCGATGCAGCTAGCCTGTGAAACCAAGAAAGTTTGCTTAGCTGCGTGCTTGAGAATGCAACTGCTGCTGCTACAACAATGGAGAATACCTTAGTAAGTTGCGATTCGCTGATGATATTGCCTTGCTTAGTAACTCAGGCGACCAATTGCAATGTATGCTCACTGACTTGGAGAGGCAAAGCAGAAGAGTGGGTCTAAATATTAATCCACAGAAAACTAAACTAATGCTTAACAGTCGCGGAAGAGAACAGCAGTTTATGATAGGTAGCGATGCACTGGAAGTGGTAAGGGAATACATCTACTTAGGGCAGGTAGTAATGACGGATCCGGATCATGAGACGGAAATAATCAGAAGAGTAAGAATGGGCTGGGGTGCATTTCGCAGGCATTCTCAGATAATGAACAGCAGGTTGCCATTATCCCTCAAGAGAAAAGTATATAATAGCTGTGTCTTACCAGTACTCACCTACGGGGCGGAAACCTGGAGGCTTACGAAAAGGGTTCTACCTAAATTGAGGACGACGCAACGAGCTATGGAAAGAAGAATGATGGATGTAACGTTAAGGGATAAGAAAAGAGCAGATTGGGGGAGAGAACAAACGCGAGCTAATGAGATCGTAGTTGAAATCAAGAAAAAGAAATGGACATGGGCAGGACAAGTAATGAGGAGGGAAGACAACCGATGGTCATTAAGGGTTGCGGACAGGATTCCAAGGGAAGGGAAGCGTAGCAGGGGGCGGCAGAAAGTTAGGTGGGCGGATGAGATTAAGAAGTTTGCAGGGACGGCATGGCCACAATTAGTACATGACCGGGGTTGTTGGAGAAGTATTGGAGAGGCCGTTGCCCTGCAGTGGGCGTAACCAGGCTGATGATGATGATGATGGTGATGATGTACATGTAAATATCTGTATATAGGTTTCAAGCTCTCTTGAAATGAATGCAGATAAACTCACTTCGTTTTACACGCTGCTATTTGATAGTGATATTTATACCTCGATAACCACACTTCATATATATATATATATATATATGTATTGAAAGGGGGTTTATTGCAGCTCGTACGAGGGATCGCAAGTCGCTCTTGATCGCGAGTCCTAGCCGTTCGCATCAGCAGCCCGAGCTCGGGTCTCGCGCCGCAGCGGTGGCAGTTCGCACAGCGCCACATGCATGTTACCCACTACAATTGCCCCCACGGCGAAGAGGAGCCATCCTGGCGACCTAAGGTGATGATACGATAAGGGGGTCGTGGTACGGCTTCAGGCGACTGACGTGAACCGTCTCGCGGCCACGGCGGCGTTTGTCCGAAGATGGCGTCACCGGTTCGACCACATAATTCACCGGCGATGTACACGCGACGATCCGGTACGGACCCTGATATTTCGGAGCAAGCTTTGGGCTAAGGCCAGGGGATTGGAAGGGCAGCTGAAGCCAGACGTGAGAGTCCACGGCGAAGGACTGTGTGGGCTGCCCGTTGTCGCGTCGATCTTTGTGCATACCTTGGGTATCCGACGTAAACGAGCGAGCCAGTTGGCGGCACTCTTCAGCATGGCGAGCAACTTCGGAAAGAGGGGTGAATTCAGAGGCATCCGGATGATATGGTAGCACGGTGTCGAGGGTAGTGGATGGTTCACGTCCATAAAGAAGGAAAAATGGGGAGAAGCCTGTGGTAGCCTGAACGGCGGTGTTATACGCGTACGTCACAAAAGGGAGGACATCGTCTCAATTGGAATGATCAGACGCAACATACATGGTGAGCATGTCACCCAGAGTGCGGTTGAACCGTTCCGTGAGACCGTTAGTCTGTGGGTGATACGCCGTAGAGGTGCGGTGAATAGTGCGGCAAGCGGCGAGCAGCTCATTAATAACTTCGGATAAGAAGACACGGCCTCGGTCGCTGAGCAGTTCTCGCGGTGCGCCATGCCGTAACATGAATGCGGCGACGTCGTGAGCAGCAGCCGAAGCAAGTGCAGCAGTTTCGGCATATCTTGTGAGGTGGTCTACTGCAACAATTATCCAACGATTTCCTTTAGCAGTGGATGGAAGAGGCCCATAGAGGTCAATGCCAATCCGATCAAAAGGACGTGCAGGACACGGCAAAGGTTGCAGAGGGCCAGTCGTATGAGGAGATGTCTTGCGTCGCTGACAGGCTACACATGACCGAATGTATTTGCGGACATAAGAATACATGCCGCGCCAGTAGTAGCGCTGACGGAGCCGCTCGTAGGTTTTCAGGATGCCAGCATGAGCTTGTTGGGGGTCGGCGTGGAAATACGTGCATATGTCGGAGCGCAAATGGCGAGGGATGACTAGCAGCCATTTGCGACCATCCGGATGATAGTTTCGGCGGTACAAGATGGCGTCCCGTAGCACGAAATGGGTGGCTTGGCGACGAAGGGCTCGAGGGCATGTAGCCGTCGAAGAACTGTGAAGAATGTCAATGAGAGACACAATCCACGGATCTTTCCTCTGTTCAGACGGCATGTCAGTAACAGCAAGTGTAGCAACCGGGCACTCTACGGGGGAGGGTGGCGTTTCGTCGGATCTCAAGGGCGATCGGGAGAGTGCATCGGCATCAGAATGTTGGCGCCCGGATCGATAGATGACGCGAATGTCAAATTCTTGGAGCCGAAGAGCCCAACGTCCAAGACGGCCTGACGGGTCCTTCAGTGACGCAAGCCAGCAGAGCGCGTGGTGATCTGTCACAACATCGAACGGATGGCCATACAAGTAAGGGCGAAATTTGTGTAACGCCCAAACTATAGCCAAACATTCTTTTTCTGTGACAGAATAATTGGTTTCTGCCTTCGTGAGGGCCCGACTCGCATATGCAACCACATATTCCGGAAAGCCAGGCTTGCGTTGCGCAAGGACGGCTTCGGTCGGTGCAGTCGGGTCATAGTGGCGTAGAACAGGTGGTGAGGTAAGCAGACGACGCAAAGTGGTGAAGGCTTGGTCACATGCCGGAGTCCAATCGCGAAGGTCACCTGGGCCAGCCAGGAGCTTCGTCAGAGGAGCGATGATGCAGGCAAAATTGCGTACAAAGCGTCGAAAATACGAGCAAAGGCCGATAAAACTTCGGAGCTCTTTCAGTGTAGTCGGCCGCGGAAATTCTGCGACAGCACGAAGTTTGACAGGGTCGGGAAGGACGCCGTCTTTGGAAACGACATGGCCAAGTATGGTCAGCTGGCGGGCGCCGAAGCGGCACTTTTTCAAGTTAAGTTGAAGGCCGGCGGTGGCAAGACAAGTAAGGACGTCGCGTAGACGAGAGAGGTGAGAGGTGAAATCAGGGGAGAAAACTACCACGTCGTCTAAATAACACAGGCACGTCTTCCATTTGAGGCCTCGCAGAATATTGTCCATCATTCTTTCGAATGTCGCTGGCGCATTGCAGAGGCCGAATGGCATTACCGTAAACTCATACAGGCCATCAGGCGTAATGAAAGCTGTTTTCGAGCGGTCGGATTCATCCACTGGCACTTGCCAATAGCCCGATCGCAAGTCCAAAGAAGAAAAGAATTCAGCACCATGTAGACAATCCAGGGCGTCATCCATGCGCGGTAGAGGATAGACATCCTTTCGTGTAATCTTGTTGAGGCGACGATAGTCCACACAGAAACGAATCGAGCCATCTTTTTTCTTAACGAGTACTACGGGCGATGACCAAGGGCTGCAGGATGGCTTGATAACACCACGGTCAAGCATGTCTTCAACTTGCTCGGTGATGACACGACGCTCGGTGGATGACACGCGGTGCGGACGCTGGCGTAATGGTGTGTGGTGTCCCGTATCAATGTGGTGAGAGACGGTACTTGTGCGGCCTAACGATGCTTGGTTCCAGTCAAAAGACGCGTGAAACTCATTTAAAAGAGTAATTAGCCGCTCACGTTGTGTCGGCTCGAGGTCATCGGCAATGGAGCGACAAAAAACATCCGGTGGTACTCGGTTAGATGGCACATGGGGCGTCAGTGCTGTTACGTTGGCAGTATCGACGTCGTCGGCCATGGGGAAGTGCACAATAGCGTCAGCGTCCACAGACTCGATGGTGCCAATAGTCTCGCCACAGTGCAAAGCCAAAGTGCACGAATTTGGGTTAGAAATCACTATTTCTGCAGCACCATGGTGAACCGTGAGGAGGGCGAAAGGCAACAATATAGGCTGGCGGCGAATGAAGACGGCAGCGGGTGTAAACATGACCGTCGCTTCGGCAAGCGATGCGCATGAAAGAGGGACAAATACAGCACTGTGAGGAGGAAGGTCAGTATCTGAAGCTACACAGATCCTGCTAAGATCGTGAACTTGAAAGTCGCGAGATGGCAAATCGCACAGAACGGAGAACTGACCCTCAGCACGTGCACAGTCGATGACGGCATGATGGCGCGACAGAAAATCCCAACCGAGAATGACATCGTGGGAGCAACAAGTTAACACAAAGAAATCAATGGAATACAAAATGTCTCGAATCAGCACTCTGGCAGTGCACATAGCGACTGGCTGTACTTGTTGCGCACTGGCTGTTCTAAGCAATGGAACCGATGGCTTCATGGTCACTTTCCGCAATGCACGACAAAGCTTCTCACTAATCACGGACACAGCAGCACCTGTATCGACGAGCGCAAGGGATTTGATGCCATCAACGCACACTTCAATGACGTTAGCGGGGGAAAAACGAGGACTTTGATGTTCCGACGATGACGCAGTTCGTGCCTCAGGAACTGCGGAAATCAGTTTTCCGCCTCAGTAGTACTGGCACTGGGTCTACGACGCATGGGTGAGAGTGAGCGCCGACGAGGGGAAGGTGAGCGACGAGTGCCGTAGAGCTGTGACTGCGGTGCCGGTATGTCATCAGCAGCGTAGACTTCCGGTGGTGGTTGTGAAGGCATACGGAAAGGTCGGAAGTCGGAGCTGGGTCGTCGCGGGGTGCCCACGAAGGCCGGCAAGCGCCGGCGGCAGAAGCGCACTACATGACCCGGGGTACCGCAGGCATAACATATTGGGCGGTTGTCAGCAGTGCGCCAAGGATTTGGACCCTGCTGCTGTGCACTGCAAAAGGGATCCGCCGGCTGGCGAGGCGAAGGCGGAGGAGAGAACACCGGCGGGCGAGGCGCTGAAGGCGGAGGAGAGAACCCCTGTAGACGAGGCGCCCGTGCAACGGCTTCAGCATACGTCAGAGGCGCGGCCACGGGAGCCGGCTGACACGGAGGTGGAAGAGCTTCGGTCACTTGCTCTTGAATTATCTGTCGGAGCGCTGGAGCCAAACATTGAGAAGGCTTCTCCGTGGTCGGCAAAATCGAGAGCTGTCGTGCGACCTCCTCGCGCACAAATTCTTTTATTTGCGTCAGCAAAGTTGTGTGGTTGTCGCCAATAATTAATGCTGCTAACGAATCTTCCGTAGGCGGTGGGCGCCGAGCTAAGATGCGTTGTTTCCGTAGCTCGTCAAAACTTTGGCACAAATTGATAACTTCGGCCACGGTACGCGGATCCTTCGCTAACAACATCTGAAAGGCGTCCTCATCAATGCCTTTCATAATGTGTTTGATCTTGTTCTGTTCTGACATTGACGGATTCACGCGCTTACACAGGTCAATGACATCTTCGATGTAACTTGTGAAAGTTTCACCGTGATGTTGCGCACGCCCCCGTAAGCGTTGCTCTGCGCGAAGCTTGCGCACAGCGGGGCGCCCGAACACTTCAGCGAAACTTGTTTTGAATGTGCTCCATGTTCCGAAATCGTGTTCGTGGTTTCGGAACCAGAGGTTCGCGACGCCGGTTAAGTAAAACAACACGTTGTGCAACTTGGTGACGTCGTCCCACTTGTTATGCTGGCTCACCCGTTCGTAAGATGACAACCAATCCTCCACGTCATGATCATCGGTGCCGCTAAAGATGGCAGGATCACGCTGACGCAACACACCGGAAACGATGACCGCCGGAGGCTGTGGTGCATCTTCCTGGGTGGTTTCGTCAGGCATGGTCGTAGCAGTCGGTAGCGTCCGGCTTCGGAGTTCCAGTTTCCGAGGTCTACCCCGCACCTCCACCAAATGAAAGGGGGTTTATTGCAGCTCGTACGAGGGATCGCAAGTCGCTCTTGATCGCGAGTCCTAGCCGTTCGCATCAGCAGCCCGAGCTCGGGTCTCGCGCCGCAGCGGTGGCAGTTCGCACAGCGCCACATGCATGTTACCCACTACAATATATATATATATATATATATATATATATATATATATATATATATATATATATATATATATATATATTGTAGGCACAGAGGAATTCTGAATTCAAGCAGCCACCTCGCGTTGTGTATAGAAGAAACTAAAATTTAAGGGATGTGTTAGTCCGGGCGAGGGCACAGAAGTCAAACTCACCCTAGGGCTGTCGACCGTGTGGGAAACCTCGTTGCAAGGTATTCCGTCACATGACAACAACAGACACGGCTGAGGCATCGAACTCGTCCTTCGTATATAAAATTAACGCAAATCTTGACTGTGATTCCAGTAACGTCGTGTACCAAATTCGATGCGAGGTGTGTAAGCAGGAATATATCGGACAAACAGAGACCCCTTCCCGCCTACTGTTCAGCACTCACCGCGCGCATGTGAAAAGTCTCCCGAGTTAACCCTTCTCCAGGCACGTTCGGCTGCCAGATCACTCCTTTGAACGCGTAAGAGTTGTGCTCATGCAATTGGGTTTCCAACACATCCGTGCACGCGAGCAGAGAGAATCTTTTTTCATCCAATAATTTGGAACGCACGATAAAATAATTAATGAGAGTCCGGGGCGGCTGACGTGCCTCCGGGATATGCCGTGAGAGTGCATGGGAAGCGCGAATACGTGTTCTGTACTCTAAAATGGAGACGCTGGCCACTGCTTGCTCGTCCCTCCGCATGCGCCTCAAGGGGGTGAGCGGAAAACTAATAAATTCAGTTTCCTGCACCCTGCCACTCAAGTGGTCATTCTGTGCGACCTATTGCCCCTTTTTGGAATTCGCACGAGCTGACTTGATGTCAGTTGTCGGTTAAACGTTCAAAAAGTGGACCACAGGGAGGCTATTTAACTCGGCTGCCTAAACCTAAGCCCAGAGGCGCACTTGCTTTGCGAATCCCACGCATATATTCTTTTTGGAACTATACATTTTTTTCGCACCGTAGCTGGACCACAGAGTTGCCGGAACGGGCCGTGCCTTGTATATGTGTACTGTGACACTGTGTTTCTTTCCACAAGTTACCGCTCTTCTGTCTTTCTTCTGGGCCCCTTTTCTATTGTGGCCCCCGCCGCCCGATTCAACTTGCCCTCTCTGCCGCTACAACGGCAGCACGCGCACAGGTGCTGCGCAGCGACCGTTTTCTCCCTCCTTGCCTCGGACCAACGGGCCCCTAGCTGCCGCTACTTCCCGCCCCCTTCACTCTCTGACTTACGTCTCCCTCCTCCTGTGTGCTTTTTTCTTTTGCCTTTCTTTTTTCTTTTCTTTCTTCTCACTGACCTCCTTGCTCTACATACATGGCACTCCACCTTCCTCTTTCCATGCGTAGTTGCCGAAGGCGGCTGTAAACCTGCCAAAGCGCCGAAAGTCAATCACTGTCACAACTGTCCCTCTCGGTTTGATGTACTTGAGAACGACCGGGCACCCGGTCCGGTGTCTTCACTACCAGGGCCGAACTGCCATTTTTTTGTAAACCCTGATGAATATCGGTCCCCCGATCGAAAATGTTGAAATTAAATACTCGTTCTGTTTACCTTGTAGCACCACTCACGTTCTATATATATTGTTGCGTGTGGAAAGACACAGGCAGAAGAGGCTATTTACAGGCTATTTACACTGGAGCCAGGCAGCCAGGCCGACACTCGCTCGCGCCAAGCGCACCGACCAACTTCATCGTCGTTCTCGCGGCGGCTCGTTTCTTGAGCATCGCTCGATGATATCGTAATACTAACCTCCCCGCGGCAAAAGCACCGTCACGGTGCTCTTAAATATACAAGGCGCGTGGAGAGTTGTAGGGCTTGAGTTGGGCGACGTGGACAATGTCACTGGTTGTCACAACGGAGGACGTAGTGGGCGTGGCTAAAACGATTTCATAAGTGACATCGGTCACTTTGCGGAGCACGCGATATGGACCTGTGTAACAAGAAAGGAGTTTTTCACATAGGCCAACTTTACGCGAAGGTGACCAAAGCAACACGAGGTTGCCAGGCGCAAATTGGACGTCACGGTGACGGAGGTCGTAGCGTTGCTTCTGCTTGTCTTGAAAGACTTGTAGAGGAGCGCGCGCAAGTTGGCGAGCGTGGTCAGCATGGGCGATTGCATTACGGGCATAATCGCTAGTTGAAGCTGTGGCGGACGAAAGCACGGTGTCCAGTGGTAGCGTTGGTTCGCGGCCATACAAGAGGTAAAACGGGGAAAAGCCAGCAGCTTCGAGACGGGAAGAGTTGTATGCAAAGGTAATGTAAGGTAGAGCCAGGTCCCAGTCACGGTGGTCGTCGGAAAAGTATTTAGATAGCATGTCTGTAAGGGTGCAGTTCAAGCGCTCAGGGAGGCCGTTCGTTTGGGGATGGTAGGAGGTGGTAAATTTATGCCGTATTGAGCAGGCACGCATGATGTCGTCGATGACTTAGGCCAAAAACGTACGGGCACGGTCTGTTAGCATTTGACGCGGAGCACCATGCATCAAATCATATCATGTAGGAGGAAGTCCGCAACATCAGTTGCGCAACTGGTGGGAAGAGCACGGGTTACGGCGTAGCCGGTCGCGTAGTGCACCGCGACTGCAACCCACTTGTTCCCTGATGTAGATTCCGGAAATGGGCCGAGAAGGTCTAAGCCGACACGATGAAAGGGCTCGACAGGAATGTCGAGCGGCTGCAGGTAACCAGCGGGGACCTGGGAAGGCTTCGTACGGAACGGGCAAGACCCGGCCAGAAAAAACGGCGACGTACACGGTCATAGGTTCGAGATACGCCGAGATGTCCTGCCGTTGGTGCGTCGTGCAGCTCTTCTAGAACGGTTGAGCGGAGGTGTTTAGGTATTACTAGTAGGAACTCAGAGCCGTCCGGAGGAAGGTTACGACGGTACAGAGTACCGTCGCAGAGGACGAAGAGGCGTAGATGGGCGTCAGCCGGAGAGTGTTCAAAACGGTCGATATTCAAAACGGCCTCTGATGTAGGCGTCACGGCGTTGCTCGTCGCAGCTGAAGTAGCTGTGATACAGAGAATACGCAAGAAGCACTGGCAATATTAGAGGAGTCAGAGTCGACAAAAGGGTAACGCGACAAGCTGTCAGCGTCCTGGTGCAGGCGGCCAGACTTGCACACCACGGAATATGAAAATTCTTGTAGCCTCAAAGCAAAGACAGACCAAGCCGGCCTGTAGGATCTTTAGCGAGCCAGCAGAGAGCATGATGGTCAGTGACTACGGAAAAAGGGCGACCGTAAAGGTAAGGACGGAATTTTGCAACCGCCCAGACTACAGCAAGGCATTCTCGTTCCGTAATGGAATAGTTGCGCTCCGATGGTGTGAGAAGGCGGTCCGCATAAGCAATAACGCGATCGCTGACGCTGACGCTGGGCTAAGATGGCACCTACGCCATGACCGCTGGCATCTATACGCAATTCTGTAGGGGCATCAGGGTCGAAGTGGGCGAGAACGGGTGGTGAGGAGAGAAGAGTGACGAGACGAGACAAGGCGGCGGCTTCTGCAGTACCCCACGAGAATTGTACGCCTTTCTTCAAAAGACTAGTGAGGGGTCTAGCAATTGCCGCAAAATCTTGAACAAAACGACGAAAGTACGAGCATAGCCCAACAAAACTTCGAACGTCTGCGGCTGTCTTCGGAACCGGAAAGTCTCGGACAGCGCGATTTTTGTCGGGATCAGGCTGTACTCCGGAAGCGTCAACGAGGTGGCGCAGAACAGTAATTTGCCGGTGGCTAAAACGACGTTTGGGCGAGTTAAGTTGCAGCTTCGCCTTTCGAAATACATCAAGTATAGTTGTCAGACGTTCAAGGTGATTGTCGAACGTTGGCTAGAAGACGATGACGTCGTCGAGGTAGCAGAGGCATGTGGGCCATTTGAAACCTTGGAGCAAGGAGTCCATCATACTCTCGAAGGTGGCAGGGGCATCGCATAATCCAAATGGCATTACTTTAAATTAGTATAGGCCATCAGGTGTGATGAACGCGGTTTTTTCTCGGTCCATATCGTCAACAGCAATCTGCCAGTATCCCGAACGAAGATCAATAGACGAGAAATAGCTGGAATCGTGCAGGCAGTTAAGGGCGCCGTCTATACGTGGGAGCGGGTAGACGTTCTTCTTAGTAATGTTTTTCAGATGACGGTAGTCTACGCAGAAGCACCACGTGCCGTCCTTATTCTTAACCGACACCACAAGTGACGCCCAGGGCCTTGAAGGAGGCTCAATGATGTTTTTATTGAGCATTTTGTTGACTTCGTTTTGAATTACTCGGCGTTCCGACGCAGAAACTCGATACGGTTACGATCGTCGGTGAATAAGCGTAGCATCGCCAGTAAGAATATATATATATATATATATATATATATATATATATATATATATATATATATATATATATATATATATATATATATGTGTGTGTATATATATATATATACGGTTCATGTGCCAACAGCACCAAAAACGCTTCGCTTTACGCACATGTAGACTGTGGCTGAGCCCATCTTTGCCTTTATTTATTTATTTATATTTCACGTACTACTTTGATTTACTCTCAGTCGCAGAGGCATGGTATTGGGGGTGAGTTGCATAATATAAAGAACAACATTATCAGAATGAAAATCCGCGTGTTATACAATAATTAGGACAAATTGTAAATACAAAAGAAATTTCAAATGGGCAACCGACGTTGCAACTAGCATAAACTGAAGGGTTGGAGGCTAGGGGGGGGGGGGGCATCAATTGATCACGCAGGATTATCACAGTGAATGTGCCTAAATAACGACAATACATAAAGTGATCCGATATAGGTAGAAATGTGGACAAGAAGGTGGTTCCAATCTTTAGATTTGCGTGGTGTGAAGGAATCAGAAAAAGTATTTGTGTGGCCAGAGGCGCTTCTAACATTGTGTTGATCCTTACTCCAAGGTGAGTATTTAGTATTGGGTGAGTGAGTGTGACGGTTTCGTTGCCCAATGGCGGATAGTGGTAGACATTGTGAAAAAGACAAAGGTGCTAATACTGAAAGCGCAGTGATATGTTTGGTGAAGGCAGATTGGATCTGATTGCTATATTTAATGCGCGGTGGTAACTCTAAGAAAACAAGTGACAGTATTAGTAAATAAATCTGTGAGGTATGTTTTTGTACGGTAAGCTGTTATTTGGGCCACTGACTTCGAAAACACGTATTTTTAAGTGCGTACAGAGCGGTAGTTCATCATTTTGTTTCTGAACTCCTTAGGTAAGATTTTTATTGCGCTGTATTGACGGAGCGGACCAAAAAATAACAGTTTGAGCATGTTCCTTGGTTTTGTATGCATGACTTTGTCTTCGGGTTACGACTCCTGTTACGGTTTTCGACAAACTACCATATAAATATGTATTGAAATTTTCTGTATTTATGAAGTAAGGCTGAATAGAAGAAAATTATAAAATTGCAATGAGCTCGAGCCAACTTATTTGCAAGCAACAAATGAAGCAAATTTTTCACAGCCACTATTTCCGTCGGTACCTTGATAACAGAATCTCAAGATGAACCAAGCTCTCATACCTTAGCTGGTTGCATATGAATTCATGCAGCTTCATGCAGTAATTTAATTTTACACTTTGTTATAAGCGCAAAGTAAATAGATATCATTGAACGCTTAAGTATTTTCTTTTCTATGAGATATTTTATGCCTTTCTTGCGGTAAATTCCGGTAAATTATCTTCCTGTGAATTCAATCTGCTGCCCTCATTTCTTGCTCGTTTATGCACCTCGCCAACCTCTAATTACCTTTTATGCATCAATCTGAATGTAAAAGCAAGAAGCACCACGTTGTTTCGAGTCTAGCTTTGGGGCTGTAACGATTTATGTTGTTTTGTGTGAGGTGGTCTTCCTTCCGACTGTATAGTTTCAAGTGCTTCAGAGCTTTCGTTCCCGAAATTTCAGCGATCTAATGGCAAAGGAGGCGTCCTGGGTCGACAAATTTCGATTGCTCTGTTCTTGAAACGACGGACACACAATTGAAATTAGCCCTAATTGTTTTCAAGCCGTTCTGCTTAAATGTCCCCTTGTGTTTTCTATTTTCTTGGTTCGTTCGATCTGCTGCGCTATTGACAGAGTAGTTATAGCGTGAAGTAAGAACGGAACAATCTTTGTTAGGAGAGGTTAACCATCCTCGCCCACCAGATGTTCTTAACGCTTGTAATCAGAAGTAAATTATCCGTCGTGTACGAAAGCTCATTAGGCTGCAGAGCGCGCAGGATTTTCGCACATACCCGTAATGGTTACCATCCTATTCGAAAAACAAAACACGTTTAAACTGTGCCGTACGTCACCTTAATCGCGTGGCCGCTGGCCTAGCAGTGCTGTGCTTGAGGGTGGGCCTTAATGGCTTAATTAGACCTCTTTAGAATCACAAATTGCACACTAACAAACACGAAAAGCAGTGACTACAATGCTGGTACTGAGGCAGCTTCTGCACAGTGCAAGGTGCACCCGGAAGTCGCTAAGGTTGACAGCAGTATATATCCCAGAGTTCGGGTTGTGGGGAACAATGGAAGCATTGACCAATACAGCCTTTAGGTACACATTATCTAGCAAGTAAAGGCTGGCTTCGTGTTGTTGGCAATCATGAACTGGTGTCAATTGTTTATCCAGTGATCGCGCATTTATGGGCTGATTCTTCTTCTTTTCTTTTTATACCAGATACAGAAGGAGAAGAATGGTTGCTGTGACATCTAGCGAACATATTTAACAATTATCTTCTCTTTTGTAAGGAAAAACTGTGAGGGAACGTTACAGCTTTTTCACAAGCCTGAAGCACACGTAATGTTTCTTTTGTGTGTGCGACGAAGCAGTGAATGTTGATGGCTTATGTCTAGGGGCGACACACCCACGATGTACCGGTGCTGACGCCTGATGCTTAGAGTAAAAAAAGTGTCGCACGCCTAAAGGGGTGGGTTTCCCGCTTGGATAACATCATTATGCTTAAGACTGTAAAAAAATTGTTCTACATGACAGCGAGCACGAACCCTGCCTGCGATAAAAGAACTGACAGCTTAAAATGCGCGTTTTACATCCAAGCAGGTGGTGCACACCGAGATATTTCATACGAGAGCTTGACGGCTATAGCTAATGAAGTTTCGGCAGTTTCCTGTGCTCTGTGTAGCAGTTCCCACCACGCTTAATTCTCACAAAAGTCGCGAAAGCAGAAAACTTCATTTCATGGCATTGACATTTCTATATTCGTGCAGTGTGCTCGACCGCATACAGAACCGTGAAATGAAATACGGTATTTCATGACTATTTGTGTAGGACAAGTTGTATTTACTCTACCTGCTTATGCGTTAAAGGCAGAGATAAGTGTGAGAGGCCGACAAAAAAGAGTGTATTATTACAAATATCCTAAACGATTGATTACTGAAAGAGCTAGAGATTTCGTATATTGGACAGTACTCTGCGTGTCAGTGAACTCACCTTACATCCATTAAATGGCAAATCATTCGTTTCTTCAATACTAGTGTTATATGATTGTATCACGCTAAGCAACGCGTTAAGCAATGTTATACCATATTCGAGATATATCTGTTCCTCTAGCATTTGCTAGCGCTTGTTTATATCTTCATTATATGGTTTAGCTAAAGTACTTCCATCGCACCTTGTGCAAGGACACCAGCTATGTTGTCTTGTTATATGAAATGTAGGGAGATTATCAAGTTTCGGAAAATGAAATCGAATTATGTGTATTTATGTTACTGTAGTGACCATATATATTGGAATAGAAGAGCCAGCTTTTATGAAACACTTTTTCACAGAGTCGCGCTCTATATTTAACTGCGCCCGACTTATTGACATATACATAATGGGAAAAAATGACTCGATGTCTCCTCGTGCGACATTCTACCTGGTCATGAAACAAACTGAAATACACGAATGGTGGCGACTCTGTTATCAACTAAAGAAAAAGAAACCGTCACAAACAGTAGTCAGGGTGGATACCGATTGAAAAGTCACTCCTCTAAATTTAAAAGCATGCAAGTTGTTGAAACCCTACGCCAGGTAGCTGCATTGTTTCATTTTATTGCTTTATTTTCTTTACTTTATTTACTTACCGAACTTAGCATAATACTTTTCTTGCGTTTTAGCTTTAGGAGAGTACTACGCCTTCCATCCCGAGGCTATTGGGCAAGGGCAATGCTTATGCCTACGTAAATCGCATATGAAAAGACACGGCACGATCGTATCAACGTATCAAGAGAAATGGCTGTTTGAGTCTAAATTCACATGATTTATTATTCGCTCAATTCTTAGAACGCTGAGCCCAAGACAAGTGCACAGCGTTGTCTAGCACTTTCGCATCTGCCTCTTAGTGCCGATTAGAGGAAGGCCTCGAATCTGCTCATGCATCAGTTGCCGCCTGTTACCGGCGCTAAACCATCCCTGTAGCCGTCTGTGCACGTATCCCGACTGGACGCTCCAACGCATACAAACGATCTCATTACGTTGCTAGACTTGGTTGCGATACTTCTTTTTTAGGGTTCCATCTCCATCCATGAGCATTAAGGGCTTTTCGTCTCACCCTTCTCGACTTGGAAGAACTAGGACAAATAAAAGTTTTAGGCGCTTAACTTTGCACTCTCGCAGAGAGGGTGAAGTCGCCATGCGATTTTCTTCCGTAGTAGACAACTGCAGGCGAATCGGCTTTGTCCATTCCCTTTAGCGCAAATGAAAAATAGGCGTGCACTAGGCTTCTTCATATTGATGCGGAACAGCTGCCACAGTGTGGATATACTGAACAGAAGGCAGACGACGTGTTCCAGATTGATTTAGGGCCGCCGTTTTGGCCACTGTTCATCTACGTGTAAATATATTCGAAATAAACTTCGCCGACTTATTTTCCACACCAGCTGTACCTGACGGCTATTTCGGGTCGGCCTCACTACAAAGGGCCAGAACGTCGAGAATGTGCAAGTAGGACTCGATCGAGGTCTGCCCGCGTGCGGAAAGAGCCTTCTTGTCGTTGATTTGACTACCAAACGCTTTGCCAAAAAGGTCGCCGAGCTTCTTTCTGAAGAGAACCCGGCGCGTGATCTTCTTTTCGTGAGTCTGGAACCATGCCCGCGGACTGCCGTCGAGGTCAAAAGGAACGTTCGCAAGCATAATAGTCGGGTCGCACCTGTGACTGGTGTTTACACTTTCGTACAACTGGAACCAGTCATCAACATCAGCACCGCCAACTCCTGAGAGAACGCCAGAATTCCGAGGTGAGTAAATTGTGTCGTAGGTCGGGGCTTCAGTTGTAAAGGGTTGCTAGATGAAGTGCCACAAGTAGGAGCCGAAGATGCGCTGTCGGCGTTGCGACGGCTGCGAAGCTCCACGGCGAGTGCGGGGAACATCCACCTCCACAAAACAGCAATATGTGTAGCGGCAACTTGCTTGTTCTCTCTATATAATGAGAGCATCGTCAATTGAGCGCAGATAACAATGAAAATAACGGAGTCCACAAAGTGAACCGCTGATAAATACTCTCTTTGCAGCCCATCTCTTTGAGTTGTTCATTCAGGTTCTGCGTGCTGATACGCATGGAAACTTGTATAATTCTATGAAAAATGTGGGAATGTTAGGATGAAAGCGCGAAATTTGATTTTCCATGCTTTATCCCTAAAATCAAGCTTGCGTTAGCGACCCCAACCCCTGTGTAGGGTAGCAAACATCCTGGCCTTTCCTCTTCATATCTCTCTCTTGTGCTTAAGCAACCACCACGAGCCTCGAATAGCACGACACTGCCTTTGGCGTTATCGACCTGATTTTCGCTTCTTATTTCTTTCTTATCATTCGTGTGTCTCCAACGTCTTTTTGTTACCATTCTTTGAGTTCTTCCAGTCTTTTCATTCTTTCTTTTCTCTTTCTTTTTGATGACTCCTTAGTTGTCTATTTACACTTTGATTTACCCTGTACTTCATTGCCAAATTTGTTGACCTCCTCCTCCATTCTGTATCCACGCTTTTGAGGTACTGATATTTGTCCATTTTAGCCACCTTGTTGTGTTCATTCACGTTCGGCTTTTTTCCTACCGCTATAACTCTTTTATTCTTTATTTATTTAGCACAACGCTAGAAGGCCAAGTTTGGATTCTCTAAGCTGGTTCATTACTGCACAATTTATTTATTTCGCACAACGATAGAAGGCCAACTTTGGATTCTCTAAGCTGGTTAATTACTCCACAATTAACTCACCGCTGTTTGATTTCTGTGCCTAATGCCATTGTAAGTTGACTGTCGCTGCCATTTCTTTATTCCATGTGGTCCGCCACTACAGCGAAGAATAATCGTCGGCTAGAAACGCTGAGTAAATTAAGGGATTAAAATCTTCCGATTTTCTCAGAGGGAAAAGAAATAATTAGCAGACAGCCTGACATCACTTGACTGTTTATCTTTATATGGTTTGATTTTGATGGAATACTTCATGAAAGACCTTACATTCTTTCGTGGAGAACTGCGGCTGAAGTGGCCTTTGCTAAGAGATTAAGAGATTTGGCTACGCAATAAATAAGCCCATCACTTAATACAGTTCCACAAAATTGTTTTTTCTCAAGGCGGGGGGGGGGGGGGGCGGTGGGGGACAGAGTAAAAGGGTTTACTGAAAGATGTTTCTCCTTCCTTTGCCTATTCCAGCAGGACGATTGTATAATTTGTAAGATTAAATGTTGTAATCTCATCTTTCATTGTTATACAGGATGTCTCAGCTAACTTTAGCCAGAGTTTAAAGATATGCGCATGCCACGTAGCGGGGAAGAACTGAGGTAATGTTGTTTGCCGTCACTTTGAAACACACAAATTATATTTTTAATTCAGCCTGATTAGATAATTAAACCTAATTATTTTTCAGCTAACCAAAATTTAGTTACATGAAAAGTGTCAATGAGAAAATTTGAGATCGACATGAAAAACTCAGTGCCCTTCCACTCATTGAGGAAGGATGACCAGCGAAGCTATGTGTGTGGGACCCTTAATGACGAACTGCACCTCCGCCGCGGGTCGGCACGGCATTGCCCTATCTTCGGGATCGGCCCACGTATGGTGAGTGCTAAACGCCTGCTTTACCTCCGCTGCGGGTCGGCCCGGCATTGCACAACCTTCGGGATCGGCCCACTTATGGAGAGCGCTTAACGCTTGTTGCACCTTCGCCGCGGGACGGGCCGGTATTGTACTATTTTCGGGATCGGCCCACGTAGGGGGAGTGCGTGACGCCTACTTCATCTCCACCGCGGGTCGGCCCGGCATCGCACTATCTTCGGGAGCGGCTCACGTATGGAGAATGATTAACGCCTGTTGTTGTTTACGCATCCTTATTAACATTTTTTGCCCTTACAGGGCTGCGGTGAATTGGGTTGGGAAGTGGCGGGAGTGACTGCTGTACCTTCGCCGTAGGCCGCGTGGGTATTGCACTATGTTCGGGTCGGCCCATGGCTTGACGCACAACTCCAAGGTGTCCCGCCGTTGGTGCATCGTGAAGTTGTTCGAGAACGACGGATCGCAGATGACGAGGAATGACATGGAGCAACACAAGGCCGTCAGTGTTGATATTGCGGTGGTAGAGGATGCCGTCATGCAGCACGAACATGCAGCACGTGCCGTCGGTGCTGTAAGATTGCACTCCGGCGATGATGGAGAGTAAGGATGCGTCGCGTTGTTGTTCAGCGCGCATGTCGGTCATGTCAGTCAAAGCCAGCACGCAGGTCACCGGATCATACGCAACAAGATCTGGAGGATCCACGTGGTGATGCGAGAGGCAGTCAGCGTCCTTGTGGACGCGTCCACACTTATAGTTGACGAAAAATTAGATTCCTGGAGCCGCAAAGCCCAGCGACCAAGCCGTCCTGTGGGGTACCGGAGGGAAGACAGCTAGCAGAGAGCCTGGTAGTGTGTAACGGCTGAAAACTTGCGGCCACACAAATATGGCCGGAATTTGGCGACAGCCCAAACTAAAGCCAAGCACTCTCGCTTGATGGAGTAATTTCTCTTTGCAGGTGACAGCAGGCGGCTGGCGTAAGCTATCACGCACTCGGTACCATTCTGCTATTGAACGGGAACAGCGGCGATGCCATGGCCGCTTGCGTAAGTGTGGACTTCGGTTGGTGCAGATGGATCAAAGTGGGCAAGTACGGGAGGGTCGATCACAAATCCTATGAGAGCGGCGAACGCGTGAGCTTGCTCAGGGCCCCATGAGAACGCGTGTTTATTTTTAGAAGACCTGTCAAAGGCCGAGCAATGTCGGCGACGTGTTTGCGAAACTGAAAGTAAGAACATAGGCCGACGAAGTAGCGCACGTGAGAAGCAGAACGTGGCACAGGGAAACTGCGAACGGCGTGAACTTTTTCCGGATCTGTTTGTACACTGGATGCGTCAACGAGGTGTCCCAATACGGTAATCTGACGGCACACGAATTGGCATTTCGTGGAGTCAAGTTGGAGGCCGGCTTTTCGGAAGACAGCTAGAATTGCAGCGACTTGGGTGTGCTGGCTGCGGAACGTGGGAGAAAAAACAATAACGGTCGTCAAGGTGACAGAGACAGGTGGTCCATTTGTAGCCTCGCAGAAGAGAGTCCATCGCAGGTTCAAATGACACAGGAGTATTGCATGCGCCAAAGGGCATGACAGTGAACTGATATAGACCATCACGTGTTCTGAAGGCCATCTTCTCGCAGTCCATTTCATTAACTGATATCTGCGGCCAGCTATAACTATAGGTGCAGTGTACACATTCGAAGAACAACCAGCACGCCGCTGTCGGCCACACGAAGTGCTAGGGCGAGGACCTTCTTTAACCGTCTGCGTAGGCTAGCACTGATTAAAGAAACGCGGGCTCAAGTGTCGACGACGGCTTGGACAGGTAAGCCGTCTATTTTAACATCAATTACACTTTTCTTTGTGGGCACAGACAGAGGATTTGCTGCAGTAGTAAGCAATGAAGCACCACCTCCGAGGGCTGCATTTGTTAGTTTTCCGAAAGGGTGCGGTCAAAAGCCACAGAGGTCGAAAGGCGACGTGGCTGCGGCGAATAGGAAGATGGGAGACGCGTTTGCGGTGAACGTGAGTGGTGTCCGCGCGGTGATGGTGAGCTATACCACGTGTTCCTAGCAGAGTTGTCGGCGCTGTTAGACTCAGCGGTGGACGAAACATTGCAGGCATTTCCATCGAGACAGCTCAGGTTCGTCGGCGAGTGAGGTGTTGAGGGCCACGAGTTGCGACAGTGCCTGGCGACGTGGCCAATGCGGTGACAGGTGAAACATATCGGCTGGTCTTCCGCAGTTCTCCACTCAGTCGGGTTGCGATAAGGCGGAGAGAAGCGTCGGGGTGGAGCTAAAGTAGTATAAGGGCGTTCGTCGGCTCTGGGATTGGCGACAGCACAAACATAATGTAGGCCAAAGTTTTCAAGTTCCTGTCAAACGATGGCTTGCACGAGGGGAACTGAAAAATGGGTAGCATCAGGGCTTCGTGAACAAAAAGCTGCGGGCGCCGTCGCATCCACTTCACGTCGGACGATTCATACCCACGCCCTCTGATGGCGACGCATGCTGCTGTGCGGGCTGATCTTCACACGTCGACGTTGCGGCAGTATTGGTAAGTCTGGTGAATGGGTGCAGGACGTGTCGGCTTTTGGCCTGCTCGAATTGTTGGCACTCTTTGATGATAACAACTGTAGAGCAGCTTTTGCACATGAGGAGATTAAAGGCGTCGTCAACAATTCACTTGAGCACATGCCCTACCTTCTCAGCCTCTGTCATGTCGCGATCGGCTTTACGACAACGCACCAGCACGTCCTGGATATACAAAACATAGGACTCCGTAGGGGTTTGGGCACGGGAGGCCCGTTCCTGCTTTCCGGTAATTTTACGGCCGGCTGGTTTACCAAACAACTTCGTTAACCTCTCTATTCATCGTTCCCAACTGGTAAGCTCCTCTTTATGGTTTTCGAATCACACCTTCGCTGTGTCTCTTGTAGAACAACAGGTTAGCCAGCATAAGCGCAGGGTCCCATCTGCTGATTCCACTCACAGGTTCGTACATAGCGAACCACTCTTCAACGTCGGCGCCATCAGTCCCGCAGAAAGTACCGGGACCCTTGGGTTGCACAACCGCAACCGAAGGCGACAACGATGTCGCGGGCGATGGTGAGGTTGGAGGCGGCAACGACGTTGATCCCGAGTGATCACCGTCATTCATGGTGCAGACGGTGATGCGAAGTCAACTGCGGAGCTCCGTTTCCAGCCGTGGTACCCCGCATCTCCCACGAATATGTTACCGGGATGTTGGGGATATAGACAGACTGCACTTACAATGTATATGCAAGCAGAGTCAATGGGCTTAAGATGGCTGACTAGTCACGACACGCAGCAGCCAGCGTCTCACGATCTTCTTCTTCCTCTCTTTTCCTTTTTCATTCCGTGACAGTATGAAGCAAAATTCTTGATTCCGGATCCCAATTTTTTTTCAGAAATTGCCGAGAATCCGTAAGATTTTACAAATTGGAGAACGAGGTTCACAAAGGTATGTCTCCATACCAAAAACACATATCGCAATTCTATAAACTCAGTCTGTTATATTAGCTAAATTGGACAAAGTAGATCTAAAAGCTGGCAGCTTCCGTAAAATTGGCACAATTCTTGCGCCAGTTTGGGACACCACTACTTACAAAAAATAACCGTATGTATAACAACGGGGTCACAACACTGCTGCTTAAAGAACTGATACCGTTTTCATTGTTGTGCTTACAGAGTTGTGCACTTGGCTATTCAGTCTTCTTTCTTTCGCCATTGAACATCTTTTTTAAAACATTGATGGGGGTAACTGAATATATGGAGTACTTTTCATAGCTCCGACAAACCTACGTAAAGGAATTTGTACTTAGTACGTACACGAGGGAATAGATAAATACACCAGCGAAATGAATACATTCTCAAGAAAATATTAGAGGGTGATAATGAGAATTACATGATAACGAAAAAGCTTGACTTGTTTTACTTCTGACGGTAGGTAGTTATATAGGAGAGCTACAGTGCTTTTTAAGCTCCTCCTGCCATATGCAATATGAATTTCTGACAAGAAAAGATTTTCCTTAATTGCGCAGCGTGTATTACTTCTAGAGCATCAGATATTGATGGACTCGAAGGAAAATTAATGGTTATGGTATTATGAATACTATTGTCTTAAAATTCAGTAATAAATTAAGAGGCAGTATATTTCAACTTTGAATCAGGGGCATTGATTTAGCATTCTAATCAGAAACAGTTATTAACATGAATGTCCTTTTCTGAAGAATTACAATAGGTTCTACATATGAAACGTAAGTGTGACCCTAAGATGACACACAGTACAATAGAGGGATATGGAATATGCTAAATTAAATTGCTCTCAGAGTAGCGGTGTCGAAGTACTAAGGCATTTGTACAGATTAAACAAGCTTTGCCCATTTTTTACGGGCTTATGCAGTGCGAGGATTCTAATGAAAATGCTCATCTAGTTGACACCCAAGTGTGGAATCGAACTTATCCACTGAAGTACATCATGGTTTAGAGAAAGCGAATGGCAGTCTCTTAGAGGTGCTTTCTACCGAGAAGAGAATATATTTACTTTTGTTGGTATTCAGAGTTAGCTTATTTGACGTAAGCCATTGGTTAACACTTAGAAGATCATTATTAGCAGCTTAGAATGTTTTGTCCAAGGAGTCTAGCGCACAAAGTAAAACAATGTCGTCTTCATACATTACAGCAGAGAAGTTGTCGAAATACCCGCCGTGGTTGCTCAGTGGCTATGGTGTTGGGCTGCTGAGCACGCGGTCGCGAGATCGAATCCCGGCCACGGCGGCCGCATTTCGATGGGGGCGAAATGCGAAAACACGCGTGTACTTAGATTTAGGTGCACGTTGAAGAAACCCAGGTGGTCGAAATTTCCGGAGTCCCCCACTACGGCGTGCCTCATAATCAGAAAGTGGTTTTGGCACGTAAAACCCCACAATTAAGTTGTCGAAACGGCCCTCACCAGGCCACATAGCAAATTTCGGTTATACAGTTGAAGTTGGTACCTGACCTCTAGGTAGCGTTCTACCGCAAGGATTTTTCAAGTTGGTTCATTTATAGGCTAGATAGAAATATTTCAGTGCCGCAAACCCATGATATTAAGATGTGAGCGCCACTGCCAAGAGAGACACTCACTCCACTTGTGCCGCCTAGCCTCCTAAAGCAGAACTTTTCTCTACGTTCTCTAATACCGTAGTTCCAGGATCGCGTGACGCAAACGCCACAGGTCCTGTCTTAATTTGTTTCCCTCGCTTTTTTGCTGCGCGGCGCACTTCTGATGACGGCCTCGAGCGCAAGCTGTTGCGTTTGTCTTGTTTCGCGCAGCGCATGATTTTGTCAGCTGTGCACAAGAACACCTTACAAGTGATGTAAGTCTGTGTTACGCGAATACTGAAGTACACAGAAGCTATTCATCGAGCACGATCACTCTCTACAACACGGTAGAAAATGACAGAGTTTCGTTGACAGCGCCCCAGTGCACGACGTGGTAACAAGCAGACGAAATGGAACTACATCTCTCTTGCTGTGGTGCGAAGTAAAAAAAATGCACAGACACTCAGTTTGTGTGTTTTGTTATTTCTATAAACATTAAATGGTCTACTGCAGCAACAGATTACACAAATGACAGATGTTTCCTTGAATAATTCTCGAAATGACGCGTCACTATGAGCGGCGTTACAACACAGACACATGTACGCAGGTGGACTCGCACATATACGTCACCTCTCCGGCTTGGGGCGCGGCTCCCGCGAGGAGAAGGGCAAGGGCGTTCGGTCTGAGATTTTATCTCTTTCCGCGGCGCGGAACGATGTAATACTTATCAGACACGATCGTAAGCGCACATCGAATGCACCGTGCTTGTCGGCTTAAAATGGCAAGACACGGGGAGGTGCCTTTAAGGCATTACGAATATCGCTTACAAATAAAGAAGAAAGATAATGCGCCAGTACTGAGCCTTGTGGGACACCTGCAACAATGCCACAAACGTAGGATTTGGTATCTGCAGTGGTAGTTAGTTGTTTACCATTACTCAGACCGCTGTGTAAAAATTCAAGATTTAGACCTTGAAAACCGTAGCATTCTAACATATTTAGCAGCCTGTCATGATCCGCGATGTCAAAAGCTTTTCGCACATCAAGAAATATGCCTATAGGACACTTTTTTTGGTGTTCAAATGGGAATTTGTGTAGTCACACAAAGCTAATACTGCTGGATATGTCGATGTTTTAGCTAAAAACCACGATGGCAACAACACCCCATGGTTTCAAATTCAAGAAATGAAGTGATTAGATAGGTGATAAGTTTTTTCAAAGATGGTGTTTAAGCAACTTAAGACAAAGATAGGACGGTAGTTTCCTAACAAATTATGGTCCCAATTTTCGTAAACAGGATTAATCTTAGCTACCTTTCATAAGCTTGCATAGGCAGCAGTACAGAAAAAGAAATTGAATATTCTTTCTTATGGTTTTCCCTATATCAATACAATGCTTCAAGACCACTGTGGATATTAGTGGAGTAGAATGTTCGAATGGCATGCCGTTAACTATGGGCATTATTTCTTCCACTGTAATTTCCGCAAAACCAAATGGCCGTATCATCCTTTCAGGGTAAGCAATGGACGAAAGAAAAGGCACATTGTTAGATATTGCTTGACGAATTGCACAGAAGTACGAGTTTAACATCGCGAGTAAAGATTCCATAGATATTTCTATGTTTTTAAAGTCTGGTTTTGTATTTTCTCTAACTGAGGGATTCACTAGTGAGTTCATAATACGCTATGTAGCCTTTGAGTTACCAGAATTATGATTTATTTAATTTTTTAATACTGTGTTTTACGAATACGTATGGTCTTAGTTACTATATTTCGAGCAGTGCAAAAATTTTTTTCATAATATTGTTACCCGTAGGGGACTTTACCTTAGTGTGTCGAGAGTCCTTACCTTTAATTTCTCCAAGGACAGATAGGAGTCCTATAATATCTTTTTTCTAAAATGTTCGACGATTGTGTAAATGCATTACCGAACGCTTTGCTGAAACTCTTAAATTGCTTATTGACATTTTTCTGCGGGTTTATAGTTATAGAACAAAGGCATTCACGGAATACTGGAAAGTTAACTCGAAGAGTTATCATAAACAATACGCCAGCATGAATCGGTGTTAAAGTTGCACAAGATGTGGTCGATCAGTGGGGATGTCAATGAAGTAATACATGTTGGGATTTTAATGACGTTATGGAATCCATATGATCTTAGAACATTAAAATATTCACTGCCATGTTCCTTTATAGCATCAAAATTAAAATCTCCTCATATTATTATTTGTTCATTTAAATTGCTTAAGTAAACTAATCAATGCTCAAAATATTGCATAAAATTTGATTTGTTCTTATTTGGAGCACGATAAGTTAACGCTACCGGTACCGATAAAGGTACCGGTAGCGGTAAGGTACCGATAAAGTATTGAGAATTCAGAATAAACATATCAAATTCCTTCGCGTATGAGTAAGAATACTCCTTGCAGACTGAACACGATATTGAAGACTTCACAAATAGTGCAACATCACCTTCCCTATTTAGCGTACCTGAGTGGATATGATAAATATCGGTTTATGTGATGCATTTTGTCTGAACGCAGCCATGTTTCTGAGGTAGTAATAACATTAAACACGAAAGTATGCAATGACGGAAGAAAGCAAAGGTTGTCACTATTTTTGAGCAAGCTGCACACATTACAATGAATTAAGGTATAACAGGAGGACGTGCTCCCCAAATCCTTAGCAGACTGAACTTTCGTAGTGATCTTAATTTAAGAAGACTAACAAATAAGAGATAGGTCATTTCCATTGGGATCGAGGAGAACCCTTGCATTCTCTGCCACTCGGGCAAGAATTATGCCGTTTGCAACCCAGAAAAATTTCGAGTTTGTTTGCCTTTTTCATGGTGAAAGCTTTTCCTTGAAGTGTTTTCATTTCAGGGCAGATAGTGCTCGTTAATGTAGACTTTCGCTGAGCTATCGTATCCAAAATCCTACGGAGTTAGCTTCTTCTTGCATTTTCTGCTCAATCCAAAAGCCTCGCGAAATTACCTCACTAGGGGAACTTTCCTTTTGAACCGCATTTTTAGCACCTAACTATAAGACAAACGTGTTTTTTTAATGCGCGTACTATAGGGGCCCAGCATGTTGAAGGATGCAGCCTTAGCCATCACGCATTCCACACACGCCGTTCCTTCATTCCGCAAAACAGCCTGTCTAAGCATTTTTCGACTTTTTTATATCCTCATAACTGATCACATCTTCAAAAAATACTAGAATTGAGGCAGTTGGCGGTTCTAGCGTCAATTCCCGTTTTTATGCATTCGTAAGAAGGCCTTAGAGTCACATTGCGTTCGGAAGGTCGCAGGTGCCGTAACGGTTGAGAATAAATTTAGCTATTCTGCTTCAAAAGTAGTTCCTCGCGGCTAACTGAATTCACACAAAGAAAAAGAAAAAAAACAGCTCTTCATGCATGCTGCTCTCTCAAAGAGCGATTAGATTTTATAACGTTAGGAAAGTATAACAGCTAAGAAATGTAAGTAATGAATGGTTCAGTTACCTTAAACCAACCAGCTTTCTGGTTAGTAGGATGGTATAAGTGTTAACCGGTAATAAGAAAGCAAGTTGCTTTCACTGTGGGGTCGCGAAGGGTTTCACGTTTTATTCGCTTCCGGTAATCTGTTACTCGTCACTTATTCAGCGCACTGAGGAGTGTGGAGATTGAAAAATTCCAGGTTTTCTTCACGTGCAATAATTGCGCTGAACTGGTAAATAAAGAAACAGCAGCGTATGTCGATCGGGTCTCGAGGAAAGATGTCGCGGTACTAGTAGTATGAACTCTATATTTCTCTTCGACCTCTCGTGCGGTAGGTGGGCCCCTCAGACTAGGGAGGCTCGACTGGTCTCTGAGGCTCGCTGAGCTTGATCGAGAAGAGCTTTTTGGCTCTCTGTATCTTTGCTAGCAAGCCAAACCTAACGCTACCTGTTATTTGGCATTTGCGCTCTATGGGGATAATAGAAATTTGTAGACCAGAGTGCAGACGTCCACGTTACGTAGGCAAACATTTCACCGCTGGCCAAATCAATGACAAGTATTCCCGTGTAGTGCAGGGTGTATCTGACAAAGAATTTGGAGGTGTGTCAGTCTATCTCTGTAAGCAATCGTGTCGACAAATAAACTAATACAAGCAAGTACCTTTGTTAGCATGTACTTTTCAATGTAGTAATGTAGTCAGCGGAGGAAAACTACGTGTCAATAGGGGATATGCCAAATTCTGCAAGTGTGCTTTCCCACCCATCTCGCTTGACCCACGCATGACGCGGATGTTGCCTTAGAGGTGAAAATAAAGCAGGGACGCACGAGCTATTGTTGCTATTGGCGCCAGTCTTTGTTGTTACGTCCTTAATATTTGCAAGCCTATCACTCACTATCAGTGGTGCCCGGAGCTATAGAGGTCGGCCATCTTGCGTAGGGCGACCTAGTAGTGTGTAAAAGACACTTCCATTATTATTCGGTCTTGTTTATGCCTTAAATAGAAGGCTAGAGATTTATCCCCCTTGACTCAATGGGTCCTCAGCAATACGATGCTTCTTGTGGCTAATACCATAGCGAAGCTTTGATTTCCTGCTATTTTATAGTTTCACGAGGGTTACTGTCCCTTTGGTTCTCAACGAGTAGGTTTGCATTGACTTAAAAAAAATGTAACCCGCCCGGCGGCGGGATGCCAACTCCGGTACCCCAGCGCAGTAGCCAAACGCTTTGAACATTAACCCACATCTGCTTTTTTTTCATGATATTTGTTACAATAGTGGTGATGATAATACAGCTTTACTTAAGGAGGGGTGGCTCAATGGCCTATTAAGGGTAATGAAGTTAAAGAATCGGAAGATGAGGACAGCGCCAGCAACAGAGGGATGCATCTCCGCGCCGTTACACTATGCGGAGAATGGCCGATTCCGCAACAAAGACGAACTGAACTCACCGGACACGGTCGGCCTCCGGTCAGGTGGTGATCCACTAATCGAAGTTGACCACTTGTCACCGGTGCTTTGGTCGGAGGGCTGTATACTTTGAGCACTCCCGCAGCATGTGTCTGATGGTTGGCGCAGCTGCTGTTTCGGCGCTGAGCAAGCTGTTTGTACGGGTGGTAGCTCTTCCGCCGTATTGTCAGGAAGACTTCTACTATGTTTGTCTGCACGCCAGCGTGCATCTGCAGCCGGCCTAAGCGCAGTACCGGTGTGGGGCTTGTACGCGAGTACTTGACGCGCCGTACGTGCACCACCACCTTACATACTTTCGTTATATATTGTCATTCGGGAAGTACCTGGAGGTTCTACTTGGGGTTCGCGCAGCACGTCACGGACAGCCCGAAGTTACGCCGTGAGTATGTCTGGTGGTGCTTTGTTACCAAATACGTACTCTCGGGCACGCGTGGTTCTAGCGTAGAGGCGGTATAGTCAAAGGCCGATAGTCCCGCCAAAGAGGCGCAGGCCGGCTGTTTCCCCCTCACCACCCTGGTCACGAACTTCGTCGTGGTGAGAACGACGGAGTGAAATGACACCGCAAGGCCGGCACTAGGCTGCCCGCAAAGCGCTGCGTCAATAAAAGTTAGTACAACACTTTCAGGCTTGAGCGCTAATATTGTTTCGATATTTTAATATTTTATTGTCTGACACGATTTAGGATAAAAGTCATGCGTCGCGAATTTCATATTTCACGACATTTGTTGATGGGCTTCCTTCTCAAAAATCAGAAATAATTCAAACAAGAATGTAAGACTTCCCTTGAGATACTTTGACGATTGAATAGTAGAGCAATCTATCTTGCATATTTGGCATGCATAAACATATAGTGTAAACATATCTAAATATATGTGAGCTCCACGGCGAAAATTTGCGTGGAGTGTATAATTGCAGCCGCAATAAAAAGGTATTCTATTCAGTGCCACAGGACCAGCTCGGAGATCGACTTTGCTTTCGGCGCAGTGCTTAGCGTAAGTCGAGGCGTTCAACTAGGTACTGCAGTATGCGGTAAGCACGCACAATTCCCAATACGCAATTGATCGAGCGATATGTAAAAAGTGTCCTTGCTGCATGATTTGATAGTTTAGATTTCTATTAGTAGATTAGTTTCTATTAGTTTAGATTTCTATTATTACTCACCAAAGGAGAAACCGTTACAAGCCGTTAACATAAACCTTCATTAACTAAAAGCTTTTAGAGCAAGACTTTCAGCACTAAGCCAAGTGGCGCAGAGCACATTCTGACCGCTGTAGCCACCTCTTGCAAACGGGTTATGAAAAGCCATTGTCATCATCATCATCAGCAGCAGCAGCAGCAACAGCAGCAGCAACAGCAGCAGCAGCAGCCTGGCTACGCCCACTGCAGGGCAAAGGCCTCTCGCATACTTCTCCAACTACCCCAGTCATGTGCTGATTGTGGTCATGTTGTCCCTGTAAACTTCTTAATCTCGTCCGTTCACCTAACTTTCTGCCACCCCCTGCTACGCTTCCCTTCTCTTGGAATCCAGTCCGTAACCCTTAATGACCATCGGTTACCTTCCCTCCTCATTCAATGCCCTGCCCATGCCACCCCCCCCCCCATTTCTTTTTCTTGATTTCAACTAAGTTGTCATTAACTCGTGTTTGTTCCCTCACCCAATCTGCTCTCTTCTTATCCCTTAACGTTACGCCCACCATTCTTCTTTCCAAAGGTCATTGTCATAACGCTCCAAATATCGCTAACATTTGGTTCCACTTTATTTGTTATTTGAGAGATTGGGGGGGGGGGGGGTTGTTGGACGCTTGTGCTGCTTCTAAATCTTAATCCTTTGTATAAAGAAAGAAGAAATAAGAAACAAATAAGTGTGGAAAGGTGGCACGTAAGCTCTTGTACCAACCGCCCTGCGTCGCAAATGCTTAGAAGCGCAGTCGATTGCGTGAAAATATCCCTAAGCAGTTGAACGGCTTCGCTTAATCTTGTCACTGGTCAGACGTGCAGTCAACTCGTATAACAGAGTATTTCGGAGATTCGCAAGTATATTGGAGATTTCAGATGAGCTACCTCAGGCCAATCATACCCAAAGTTAGAGCTGATTAAGGTTTAACTTTGTAGTGGAATATTGCGATGGGTAGGGAGTGCAGAATGATTTTACATTATCAATGCAGAATTCATATATTCTGTAGCACTGCAATAATTGGCATTAGAAAACGCACAAGTAAACCCAACTTAAAAATAGAAACAGAATAACATCACAGCATGGGGTCTACATCATTTTTAGTGCTAACGGGAATTTTCAACTTGTTGGATGACATGCACAATGTAACATTTAATACTAAACACCCTGGCTGCAGTGGATTACTAGATTGTGTCCTAGTGCACGCACTAAGTTACAACAAGCAATATAAGGAATGATGTAGGTCAATTAGGCTCTCACTGCTTAAATATATTGCTACACGCATGTGGTATTTGATTGTTTGAACGATGCGCGTGGGCGCCATCACTAGAGGAAAGAGGAGGAAGAACAAACTAGGCTCGCGCTGTGAATGTAACCGGACAGCGCTGCAACCGATGTTGTAAATATAGCCTGTAAAGAGTTGCTCGTTTTACTCACTCGTCCTTCGCTTAACAGTATCTCACACTACCTTCATTGATAGACTTTGCTGTATGAGGGGCACCTTCAAACGTCGCAGAACTTAGAAACACTACAAACAACCGAGCGTCTTTTGCTGGTGCCGATCTGTATACGAGAAATGCTATGTGAGCGTCTATATTGAATAGTATAGAGATACTCATTTAGTATTAGGGACACGATCAATGATATATCACAGTGTCCCGAAGAAACCTATACATCACAGTAAATGGACAAGCGCCAACTTAGACCCAATTTTCGAAGTTTAATTTTGCTTCCCAACTGTTTCTCTCGATCAAGGAAGTGAAATCAAATGCCGAATAAATTCATGCGCACCACGATATAACGAATGGAGCAGTGTCTAAGCATCCACAATTCTCTTATTTCGTCAACTAAATATTTTATTGTGATAGAAATTGTATGGCTACTCCAAGCGCATTTCTGCCGTCGCCGTTGCCGTGATGTTCTGCGTAAAGTCCAAACACAATAACATCGCCACCACGCGCCGTACGTGGTATTTGCGAGGGCAAAGTTGCGAGCATCAGCCGACGGTCGCGGCTCAATCCCGTCTATGCGAGGGAGGAAGGCTGGGTGGAAACGCACCTCTTTTGTCACGCGCGAGACACGGGGCTGAGGCGAGAATACAGGGCGGGCGTTCTTCTACAGCTGCTGCTGCTTATGGCGCGACCACGTGGGCACCGTGTCTGGAATGCGATCTGCGATGTTGGCATAATGCGCGTAGTGCCAGTAGCTTCGTATGTCCTTTGCTTTCGATGTTTCGTTCGCGTTCAGGCGAGAGACAGCCCGAAGGTCAATTCAGTCGCTCCTGCTGCCGCGATTCCTCACTCCAGCGCTTTGACAGCGAGTTGCTGCGGTCATCGAGCGAGATGTGTTCATGTTTACCTGTGCGCGCTTGACAGCGTGCTTAATTTAGCGGTAAGCTAATGTTTACAAGCTTATAGCGCCATAAAAACTACTATTCTTAGTTTGTATGGCTGTTTTCTAATTTCCTATAGTAATCTATTTTTAGCGCTTCGGGCGAAACTGGACCATTTTTGTACCATACTTTTTTTTCAATTCTTCCCTCTTTGTTGGCTGTTTATATCTATTTCGTCGCCGAGTGGGAAGCCATATCCAGTTAAAGGAATTGCGTTGCGGAAGGAACTTCTATTTCTATTCATTTTTGCCAAAGACAGCATATTGATATTAACCTCCTCCTTGCCTCCAGCACAACAAATCAGTTCAGCCATCTTTTCCAACTGCCACGTCCCCCGTGCTATACTACATCCGTAAACTCCCTCCTCTCTAGTTGGTAGAAGCATAAGAGCATGCCAAATGAAAAAATAAAATCTTCTTCTGTACAAAGGATTCATTTTGGCCGCTTTGTGGGTTTCGTTTATCGCTTCGGTGCTATCGACAACAGCGAACTACTCCGGCCAGTGTAAGCGACATCGACGTTTTGTCGAGGGAAGCAAGAAAGAAAGAATAAAGAATTGCAAGATGAGATACGTAGCTCGGCTTACTGGTTCCCCAGGGAGGTTTTCCTCGTATGCATTTTCGCGCCGTAACCTTAATTAGAGTTCCGCCGTTGAGGGGCCTCGAACGGAAGAGCGCGAAATAGCCATCCTTCTTATGGAAGAAGGCGGGTCAGCGAGCACTGAAAGACCCTCGGTACGCGATTTTCTTAAATCAGAGCTTGGAATCCGACGCTGGTAAAGTACTCAGCTGGAAAAGTTTTTAGCGCGCACATAAAACCAAGTGATAAAGAATGGGTCAGGGCTTGGGTACCAAGGCTGCGGACGCTAATTGCTATTTGCCAGGCGTTTTCGAACATTCTTGGCATCCGCAGAAGAGATCACTTGACTTCGGTGTCTTCGATGAGAAATGTTCTGTGCTCTGGTACGCAGTGTGTTAATTAAGAAGTAAGGAAGCCCCGTTACTTCCATGGCTTCATTCATATGTGTAAATACAATCTATGCAAGTTGTACGGAATTATCGCCAAGTGTTTGTGCAATGTATGCTGCACTATCCGGTCTACATGTCGTACAACAGTCCGCGAAGTAACAAGAGGAAGTCAAAATTTCGTAAAGGGTTATTCTTGTGGCTCAGAGGCAACTAAAATATCTCTAATCATTGAATATGTTCCCAAAAGTCTGTCAGGGACTATCATGTGTGAGTTGTGCTGTATATTGTTATTCTCGCCTTTTCTTTAAATACTAGAAAGAAAGCATGGTAACAACAGTAGCGGTGGTGTCGCAGACTGCTTATATATAAAATTTGAAGGAAGGTGCGTGGTAATAAATGTGAGGTATATATAGTCAAAGTCTCTAAAACACAGCTAAACATCCCGAAAGTCTTATGACGAATATTACCAAAACAAAATTGCGCGACCTCTCCTATTCAGAACAATTAGGTTCTAGCCACCGAAACGGTTTTTTCGATAACTTCATTGTTATGCTTGGGCGGAATTATAAACTCGTGCTAATCCTAATCCACAGATTGCTACGCTATTATATTGTTACAATTACAGCATTGCAATAGGAGATTCTCAAATTTAGTTTTGTTTGTCCTTACAAACAGTTTGCCCCAGCTGAACAGAACTGCTAACAAATGACTTGATGTTGTGTCTATCTTATGATTTATTCACTTTATTAGTACCAAATAAACAGACACAATATCCTTTTCAAATTTCTGTCCCCATTTGCCAACCAATCAACATTTTACATAATACGGAAAGCGAAACCATTACACTTGGGACACAGCAAGCAGTCACAACAACTGAGTGTAATAAGAGAAGATGAAGGTTGCTCTTTCTCCCTTGCTCTATAATTAGAAACTTCGAGAAAAGCGCCGCGATTTTGTAGCGATGCCTTCCGCTCATTTCTCTACAAATCTTACCACTCATCTTTCGCGGCCGGTTATCACACTGATAACGCGGGTGGTACTTCTCTCTGACCACTGACGAAGAACAAAAAACGCATGAGCGATACGATGGAAAGCAGCGCAAAATATGAAGGCAATAGTGCTTAAACAATGACAAAATGACTCAACAATCATAGTGCTTTAAGCAATGACTCGGTTCAAATTTTCAGATATGTGGAAGATTTTCTTGTTTTAGTAAAACATACTAACAACGAAAGCTCCGTTACAGTAGCTGACATTTTAACTCTGTTCAATGAAAATGGCAAAGGTTTAACTTTCACACATGAGCTATCTAGGGGCGGCAAACTCCAGTTTTTAGATTTGCAGCTATCCTTACAAGCAGTTCACGCCTGTTAATGTACTCGCCAGGTGCACGTAAGGAACTTTTACCTTATGCGTCTGCGCACTCAAAGATTGTGACACGTGCCATTGCTTTGATGTGGCTAGAATCTTCGTTAATGAAATCCTGTCATCACACTGCGAACCAGAGTTTCATTGCACAGTTAAATAGGCTGCAGGCTGCGGGTTACCCAAGTGTGGTGGCGACTTCAGTCTCTGAGGTTTTGCTTCAGAAACTGAAAGGGAAGCGGCAAAAAAGTAACTGTGTTGCACAAAAGAACAAGCCTGAAGTTGTGCCGCATTGCCATAGAGTGGCTCACAATCTGAAGAATGCCTTAACTAGATACCAAAATCCGGTAGTTTTTTCTGCTCTTCCGAAACCGTCAGTGTTGTGCAGCCGTATTTCTAAAGCAAGTAAAAAACCAGATTGTGAAAAGAACCACGTTTGTAGATTGCAGCGTCGGTGTGGTATATAAGAATCCGTTGTCTTGCGGCAAAGTGTATGTATACGGAAGTCTTGCCGCTGTGTTAACGAGCGCTTTAGAGAACATGAGCGATCCATACCAACAGGCACATGTTCCCATTTGGCTCAACATTGTAAAATATGTAAGTGCAAAGCCATGTTTCGTGGTACTACGATTTTCAAATAGAGCCGTGACACCCCCACCCGAGAGCTATCGGAAGCTTTCTTCATACAGTCATCGGGGTCACAGTGCATTAGTGTGCCTTCTTCAACCTTGTACAGTGCTGAATATGTTTTTTTTTTTCATTCTGTCACACTAGTGCGCTCTTTTCGTCGGATGTTGGTGGTTCCCGCACATGGTGCTCACTGCGCAAATTCCTCTAGATTCTGCTGTCTAAAAAAGAGTGACGCAGTAAAATGATGTCAGTCGAGAGTAGCGCCTTGTCCTGGTCGTCTTTCTTGTGTGCGTTGTTTTGCGCTAAACAAAGTCATAATGATGGACGACGCCGACGCCGATGCTCGGCGCAAGAACGGGCGCCTTAGAGGGGAACTCTAAAAGTTGCAGCCCAGGACAAATGTTGCAAGGTGTGTTGTTGTTGTTTTCGTTTTGGCATAAGTATGCGTACACAAATCGGGGCCGGGGTCAACGTCCTGTATTGACATTTCTTTGTACGCCGTGTAGCGACTCACAGCCCTAATGTCCATTTGAATCACCAAGGTAGCCTTCAAAACAAAAATGTATCTATTCATAAAGAATACCTAGTGCACGTCACGAAAATGGACAGCTTTTTTAGACTGCGAATCGGCTGCGTAGCTTTCTACACAAAAGTGTTCGCAGCATCGTTGAAAAGATCAACGATCAGAAACTTCGAACGATTACAACGCAGAAAAGCGTGCCTTTCTGGCTGGAGCAGATTTCCCTACCAAGTGAATGGTGGTCTGATGCAGGCGCCCCCTTTGTGTGCTTGGTTTCAAAGTGAAAATGCTCCACTGCCCCTGTGACAGTGTAAATCGAGTTCTTGTGTCCAAACAGAAGTGAAAAATGACGCACGCCGAATAACAGTAGCCGAGATTTACACTGACGGAATACTTGTATTTTAGCGCGTGTTTCTTCCGCCCAATTCTACAGATTGTTACCTTGGCGCCGGCATTTAACGACCAGTTTTAAAGCATTGCGTAGCTTTAGAAAGCGTAATAAAAATGTTGTAGGACATTCACTAGGTTAGTGAAAGGAGTGATCTCAGAGCAAACTAACAATGCGTGCATGCGTACTAAGCAGCCCTTGATTGACACTGTCATATACTTGTGCCTTACTTCTGATCATAATACATGCTCAGTGCATTTGTAGTATTGCCTCTGTACATGAAAACATGGGTTATGTAACGACCTCATGAGAAAAAAGAAGACTCTATTCCAAGCGCATGCTTCGCACGTTTTTCTTCCCGTGTAAAGATAAATAACGTGGAATACAGCGGGTCGGTATAAACAGTAACTGCACTGGTAACCCTTGAACAAGTTCCAGAGGCCTGAATTGAAGTTCTCACCAGCTTCTCAGTCTCGGGAAAAGTCAATCACGTTCTACTTAGTAGAATGCGCGTTATACATTATATGCGCGTTTGTGGTAAATTTGGGACCTTCCGTAGAAAGGCTGTCGGGGGAACCTTCTGTTGACCAATGTTCAGAATAAAAAAATTGCCAAATTAGCATTGCATAACAAATTACATTAGAAATAAACATTAAGCTAAGTTGAAAATAAACGCTATATTTAATAAATAGCGAGTACAATACTGGTTAGAATATTGCGTGGGGCACAATTGAACAAGAATGGGCAAGTATTTGTTATTTCAGCGGAACCATTTGGGTTTATGGCAATATGCTATTGACGAATACATATCCATTAGCAAAGTCTTACAATAGAAATGAGATCGAGGCAATTTCAAAATCACGAGTGTAATTAAGAAGTTAGAAATGGAAATCATATGCAGTGGGGTGAACAAAAACAGAAACCCATCCTAGTAAAGTGTAATCAGATATGGTGAAATCTTATTACTGACTGATAGGTATCATTGAAAGGAATTACAAAAAATATAATACAAAAGAAGAATAGAATCAGACATATCATCAACAACACTCTTGCAGAACCAGACTTATAGTAAGTAATTACATGTAATTAATCTTAATAAATTACATTTTCTGGTAGTTTTACAATTTAACAATGACTTTCCTTCCCCGATAGTGCTCGCTGTAATTCAGTTACTTTTTTTTCAGTAACCACTAACATGTAACCAGTTTCTTTATGTAAAAAGACTGTAGAAAGGCTGTAAGTGGTGACGCAGCTTTAACAAGTTGAATAAGACGAAAACACAGTAGAACGCCGAGATTGTACTATGCAGGAGACTCAAAAATTCTCATGTTCACACAGACAAACGCGGGGGCTCAGTTTTTGTTTCCTGGTTAACTTCGTGCTGGTATCTCTCCAGAGCGTTTGCTACTGAAAATGTTGTACAAAAAAGCTACATAAAGACAACTTTTCTCAGCTTTTCATGGACCCAACCCGGAGTGTCTTCTCCAAATTTGTGAAGCATTGAATCGCTCCACTCCATAAAGACCTACATGCTGTGTGACCACAATCTTGTGCGCCAGATCCATATCTCTTACCATACGTGCCTACCCACACCGCGCACAACTAGCGAAGTGGCTAATCTCACGGTCCTTACACCCCTTTCTTTTTTCTCGTCGGCCGATTTTTCAGTGTCGCTGCTTATGTCTTCACAATAAAAACGAGAGATGATGACCGGAAAAAAAACTTTTAAGAGTAAATGTTAGTGCAGATGAGCAATGTATCAAGGGCTGCAAAACACGCACTGATAGTGTCAGGCCAGAACGTTCTGTTTATTCTTTCCATGCAACGTTAATAAAAGGTCCGAGGAATATAACGTTGAAGTAAACGATCAACCAAATACTTTCGTGGGGTAGTAATTGGCAACTATAATCAATTGCGTTTTTCATGAGGTAATCTTTATTTTAGTCGGTTACTTTTTTCTGTAAAGTGTACAAGCCTCAGTGGAACTGCAACAAAATAGAAAATCAATAATAAAGCGGGATTTTCAGCCAAGTTGAAAGAAAGATAAGTTTGGAGAAAGAAGACAAGTTGAGAGAAGATATCCCATCAGGATTCTATAAGAACAATATCGCGGATCAGTGTTCCTACTGTTGTGTGTTAATAATTTCATGGCTGCAAAGGAGGTGGTCAGTTTATTATATATAGAGTCTGTTTTCTGCAGCAAAAGCTGTGAAGTGGAAATACCTTATAGGGACTTTCATGGCTACTTCAACACAAGGTGCATGTCCTAACTTATGTTTGAAAGTATGATAAATCGGTAATATGTTGAAACCGTAAGGCAGAACACAGGAGGTGCAGATGCTCTGTGAGTTAAATGCGTGAATATTCTAATGTCCTGATTTTGAAATTGGAAGAGCTTTGTTAAGTGCGTAGTAGAAGCATTGCCCCTAGATGATGCGCAGTATGTGGAATTGTGACCAAAGAATTAGCTAACGAAACAATCGTCTGCCCTTGAGGAGCCGATGTATACCTAAAGCTAGATTTTTCTAATGGATTTCACTTGCAAGCGATATTTTATTTGTCAGGATCAAATGAAACCCGAAGATATTGGCAATATCAATAAATTGGAAAATTGACAAATCGCGTTATTTCTGATGAAAAGTTGTCACGCGATTATTGTTTCTCTTTAAGAAAATTGAAACAGCATGAAACTTGTCTTAGTGCGATCACTTCTAGTAGATTGTCCCCGCACCAAGTAACGAATTTCTCGTAATGTGAAGCAACAGCGACATTGCAACAAGAAATATCAAGACAACTATGTTATTATTGTTTTAGCGATAGTGTAAGATGCTGAAGCGCATGGACATAGATGTTCAAAAGAAGTAGGCTCAAAATGAAACCTCGTGGAAAACACTAATCAGATGACGAAGTTGTCGCGAAATTGAATGACCTGAGTACAGTCAGGTAAATGGCTTCGTAACAGGTCTTGGCGGGAAACATATGTACATAGATTTTAGTTTAGAATACAGAGGGGGTTCCTCGAGAACAGCCGCAACTCATAACCACTTTCACGAATTGTAAACATCGACAGCAAGTCTATTAAGTAGTTCACTAAAGGTCTCTCAACAATCCCCCTAGGCAAGATATTTATGAGACAATTTTTATACAAGATATCTTGCCCACTTTTTTATACAGCTGCGTTACTCTTCGTCATTTAGGCCGCTTTAGGAATCGCTAGTACCAAACGCTCTGTTACTAATGACGAAAGAAGAAGGAATAAATCACATGCTTTAAGTTTTTTTTTTTTCGGAAGCATAAATTTGGCCAAGTCCGCAACAAAATCCCCTTGAGATTTCGTTCGCTAAGACAATTGTCGCTTGATGCTTAGTGACGTTGGACGTCAGAAATTCATCTACCTCTGTTTGCGTACCCAGTACCTTGGGCTGACAGTGCGTTACAAAATGGTGCCAGGTTACTTCCACGCAAAGCAAACATAACTGCAGTGGCGAATCCTGGCTCTCCCCTGGCAGTCACCTCCGGCATGCGCCTCAGACGAAGAAATCAATATCACATTTGTGTTATCCACGCGCGTTGGCGAGGAATAGGACAACAATTGCCATGGATAAAGTGCAGCCCGACGGTGAAGATGAGACAGCTGATACGCTAAAAAACATGTCGTCACCGTCGCTGCAGCCTTGTAATGCTGTAGCAATAAAATAATATCGCTTCAAATTTAGCGCTCTACGTCAGTCCCGCATGATCGACCACTTTGAAAGCGCAGCTTCCTTTGCGAGCTCTCCCGGAGCATGCCGACTGTGGCCGCAGTGATGGCAGCGGAGGCGGCTACTGCTACTGCTGGTGACGCCACCGTGCCGAATGGGTCATACATAGAAAATAAAGGAAAGCAAATTTGTTATGCGTGCCCTAATGTGGGATAGAACCTCGGTCTGCCAGCACAAGAGCATGATACTGTGACCATCCCAAGCATACTTGTCATGTGCCAACGCCCATTAGCTCTTTAAGACGATTGGCAAGTGCCTTACGCCGTGCAGCACATGCAAGAGCGCATGTGCGTTTCAACACGTTTATATAGGTTTTATTTAGCCGTGCCAATGTGTTTCGCGTCCTGCCTCTCTGCCTGCGCCTCTTCTCGCCATTATTAGCTCAACAAACATCAAACACTGCTGTCGACCTCGTGACCTGACTGCTTTGAGGTCTCGCAGTGTGCATTCGCACGTATTGCTGTTAGTATTCTAGCACAGCATTTGAACAGTGCAGCGCACAACCACAGCACAAAATTAAGATTGTTACGTGGGCAGTGCATAAACATGAACAATGCATAAAATTGCACGCTGCACAGGGTGACAGTAAAAGCACTCGTAGTCATTTGGTTGATAACAACTATATTGGTAGTCCTGCAGAGCTTTCGCCCACGGATCTACGGAGGGACATCAAGGTGTAGCCTCGCCGCCGCCTCGCGGGCCTGCTGGACGGCCCAGAGTTGTTCACGGAGGCTGCAGCTGCGCAAGGCAGCGGCCTACCGCGGCGGAATGGTTCCGGAGTTAGCACCGTGCAGGTTTTCCTTACATTCCTCGAGCATGGGAGTTAAAGTGGTTATATAAGTGCGGCAGACGTTAAATACATTAGTCGGGTATATACCAGGTTAGATTCTGTGGTATTGTGCTGGGTTAGGGTATGTGAGCGTCTGCAGTTGTCTGAAAACCGCCGCTTGCGCCCTGTCCAGCTTGTCGCTAGGCAATGGGAAGGTTCGCTGGACTAGGCAGAGGGCCTTGGTAATTTCATTGTAGCTCGTCAAGCAGTCTTTGGCGCTGTCCCATGGACGACGGTCGCCGGCGCGGTTCGCGAGCTCACGCGCCTTCGCGTGTGCCGTCTAGTTTCGGTTGCGATGTGTATCCGACACTTCTCCCATGTGTCACCTTCTCACATGTGCGCCAGGGACCACTGGATTCTGGCATGATTCTGCCTTTCATGGGTTTTTGGGCTGATCAAGTTGCCTGTGCACCACTTTTTACGCAGAACCCCACCATAGAAGTCGTCTTATGGGAAATAAAGACATTTCATTCATTCATTCATTCATTCATTCATTCACTCACTCACTCACTCACTCACTCACTCACTCACTCATTCATTCATTCATTCATTCATTCATTCATTCATTCATTCATTCATGCATGCATTCATTCATTCATTCAAATCTACCTCCCACGGGACTTTGCGATTGCTCACGTGTTGAGCCGCCCTGCGTATTCCGCGGCGTCAGTAAACCGTGTCCCCATTTCGTCTTCGTGGGCTTGGGGCAGAGCTCTTGCTCTGGCCACTTTTCTGCCCCAGTTGTGTTCCGGATTGACATTCCATGGAATTGGGTCGACTCTTAGCATTTGTCTGATAGGGTCCGGAAAGTTGACTTCCTTGCCTTGTTGTGTGTGGTAACGGATGCCGAGACTTTCCATGATCTGGCGTCTCGCTCTTGTGCCCGCTAATCGTTCTAGCTAGGAAGTGCGCTGCGCCTCTTTGATTTCGCTCAGCGTCTTGTGAAGCCTGGGCTGGAGGAAACGGTGTGTGCTGGTGGACTTGCGTAGACCCAGTGCCATCTTGTGCACCGTGCAGATGAGGACGCTGATCTTGGCTTCTTCCTTGTATCAGTTCTGGAATGCCGCGACGTAAGCAGTGGGGTACATGACAAAATAGTGTATGAGTAGTGTGCGACTCGCCTCCCTCATTCCGTTCCTTCTGCTTGTGACCTTCTTGAGGATTCTCATGCCTTAGCCGTCTTGTGTTTTAGTTTAGTAACCGTTTCGCTGTTGATGCTGTTGGCCTCGTTCATCATGCCAAGGACCCTTATTTTCTGGACTATCGGGATGGTTGCTTCTTCCCTCGTTCGTAGTCTGATGATCAAGATATCAATGTACGCCGACGACATATGTATATGGACCTCAGGTGTGACACGTCCTCAGATACGTGCAAGACTTCAAAAAGCTGCTACTCCAATAGCTATATACCTCCGCAACCAAGGTCTTGAAATCTCGTCAGACAAATGTGCACTGATGGCGTTCACTCGCAAACCAATGACACCCTCGTATCCAGCTTTTCTGGACATGAGGGTTTAGTTCGCGTGAGTGCCACCACGTGGCGTACTAACCTTAAACTTTTCAAACTTCCCGCGGTAACGCGTGATGACGTCAACCAAACAAAATAAAAAAAGAAATAAAAGCTATCCCTGCGCATTGAACTTCGCCACAATGCTTGTCCCGCCGGTGTTATCAGTGTTCTTGATCAAGCGTATTCGCTCGTCGCCTAGAAATTACTCGTCATCCTAAGAGCGTTTAGTCGCGTCGAGCAATAGTTGATTCTGGGCTTTTGATGCGGTTCTTTCTTTTTCTTTTTTTTTTCTTTTCCTTTTCTTTTTTTCATTCTACGGAGTAAAGAAGCTAGCCTAATCGTCAGAAGTACTTCGGGGCAGCCTTTCTTCAGTCAGCATACATTGTTAACGTCCGAACATCGCACAGCGCCTACTAGAGACGCCGTCGTGGACGGATTTTGATTTTCCACTATCGAATTCGTTAAGGTGCACAAAATTATTTCACTAGCGACATTGCAATGCGCACACATGGGCCACCGCCGCAGCTGCAAATCTAGATGTGCTTAAGCATTAAGACATATGCATGGATAAGTTGGTTTTTCACCTTAACACAAAAGTCACGATACAAGAGTTGAGCAAACTGTCCCTGTGTCGTCGCAGGCTGTGAGACCGGGCTAGTTGGTATTCCATGCTAAAGTGACTAGCGCAAGAGTGGACACGGGACACTAGAGGCGACAAGGATAAGCGCGCAAACATCCAACTGGGCGCTTGTCCTTGTAGCGTCTGTAGTGTTCCCTGTCCACTCTTGCACTAGTCACTTCAGTTTGTGTCGTTGTCCGTTAGCACGCTATAGCCGAAGCTGTTCGCAATATTACGTCTCCATTTACTGGCCACCAGGCCAGGTACACCATTGGGTACGACATATACAGTACTTGCAGTTAGTTTCCAAAGTAGTCTCCTATGGCGGTTGTCCACGTGCGTGAAGCAAGAACGATATTTAAAATTATTGTGCAGTAATATATGCGGGATTTGTGTGTTCTCCCCATTCTCTACCATGTTGCCGTTCCGCCTTTATTATATAGCCGCAATGTAGACTAGCAGCTATCGAACGCCATAAAGGCTATCCACATACTCAAAGACCTCGCGCACAACTCCTGACGCTTAATTGTACTCAAGAGTTGTGCGACTGCCCAGGACATCCTTAACGAATGTTACATAACACATTATGAGGTTTTACTTGCCAAAACCACGATTTCATTAGGAGGCACACCGTAGTGGAGGATTCGAGAATAATTTAGACCACTTGGGATTTTTTAACGTGTGCCTAGCCCTAAGTACGCGGGTTTTCGCATTTCACACCCATTGAAATACCGCTGCCGTGGTTGGGATTCGATCTCGAGACCTCGTGATTAGCAGCCGAACCCAATAAAAGCTAAGCAACTACGGAGGGGAAGGAATGTTGGCAGTAGGAGAAAGGTGACAGCCGGAAGGTGAGACAATTTGTTCCAATCCTCATTACGCGAAAATCGGTACCATCTGTTTTGTCGAAGAATGACACCGTAGAATGCACTGTATTCAATGAGTGAAAAAATTATGCGAATCCTATGTATGTGCGAATCGATGTAAGCAAAGCTTTCTGCGTTTGATGTCATTGTCATGCGTAATCTCCACAGAGTACGCAGGCACTCTCTAATGAAATGCTGTCAATGTTTGCCTGGTTACGCCTGCCATTGTGATGCAAATAAACGGGCGCCTTCAACTCTTTTTCTCAGAAAGAAACGCTGAATGAAATGCTGACGTGATCCTAAAGAAGATCAACAAGCGCCGAAGTGCTCGATCTTACGACGCCCATATTCGTAAGCTTATAATCGTGATTTTTTTTTTTTGGGGGGGGGGGTTGTGCTCTTGTACCCTAGAAATGTCCCTCGGACGTCTCTGACGTGCTCGTTTTTATTCTCAAGTACGCAATGAAAACTCTCATCACTGCAAGTTCATGATGTATTGGTGGCAGGCCACCATGGCGTGTCGCGCAAGTATGACCACGCTGATTCGTTTGGGTTGACATATACTATTTTGTGCGTCATACTTCCCCACATTCATTTTTCAAACTATGCCAGAGCTCGAAAAGGGCGGCCAACTCTCTACGTCCCTTTCCTCTGTTTACTTCCGCAAAATGTGTGTTTATCGCTGTGGTTACCAAATACGCCCAGCGGTATGCTACGACACAAGCCTTTCTGGTGGCTGAGCAACTGAAGTCGCAGGCTTTATTCAACATGGCGTCGACGTTCTATATGGCTATCCTCAATTACTTTTCGCGGACTTCGCTCACCGCCTTCTCTCCAGTGTCATCTCTTACGCTACTAGCTCCTGCTAGACACAACACAAACACGCAAAGACCTTAATGAAGTATCAATTACACGCTAATTGACACACTGTCGACGTATATTTCCGCTGAGCACCAGGATGGGAGCGTTGTCCTGTCTATGGGGACATTATCCGTCTACAGCCTCGCTCAACAACACCGCTCGTTACTCATCACGTTTTTTTTTGTCGGCAAGAGTATAGTGTATTTCCTCCAGATGTGCTTTCGGCTTTAGACGTGACCTTGCACGCCCGCTTATTCTGTTACGTTGACGGCGACCGTTGTCGTCAGGATGCCGCCTCATTCTGAGCTTCGCAGTCACCAGAGACCACAGAAAGCTGTCTTCACAAACAAACCACCGAGATTCGAGCCCATCTCCCAAATGCTCCATCTTGCATTTGGGAAATGGGCACGCTAACCATTACGCTACCACCTGCCTCCACCAATTTCTGTTTATCTATCTGCCTGGAGCAATTGCCGGACTTGTTCGCCAGGCTAAACCCGCCTGCTGCTACAATTCACCACCACCACCACCACCACCATCCCACTTCACGTTTTGGCCGCAGACGCAGGCAGAATGGATGCAGAAACGAAAAAAAAGTAAAGATTGCTTGAGCGGCCAGCTGACGCATGACCTTAACTTTGGCAGGTTATTCTCAGTGGAGCGCATGTAGGCTTGCGGCTGTGTGCAGATTGTGGGTCGCCTTAGCTTTATTGTAAATTTGCTTTCACCGACTCTTTTCAGCTAGAACTCAAATGCCGGACAAAAATGATACCTACCGTTGAATATTTTTTTCTTGGTTTCAACCAAAAACGCTGATTTACACAAATAGTGATCTTTTTAAGAAATGGCATAAGGATACTACATTTCGGGTCATGTCGTTGTGTCAGTACGGGCCGGCACCACGTATCGACGAAAGGGCATCACAATGCCGATGCACGCGGCAGGTTACTGAATGAAGAAATCAGGAAGCGACTGTTTTTCAGTTCTCGCAACACATTGTAACAGACACGAAAGGCACGGACAAGAAGAGAAGAAAGAGAGGACGAAGAAAACGAGGAATTAGAGAGGCCGGGCTGCGCTACGATCACGCTACCATCATCGTCCAATTCTCCTGTAAATAAAACCATTTCTTCGCAACTCCTCGTAACAGTTGTGGTGAAAGGTGCTGCGTAATCGACACCCGAAGACGGAGGCTGAACCACAAGTTCTTCGACGGAGCCGTCGCCTTGCTGGACTCCCACCGAATCTACCGGAGTTGAATATGTCCCACGACGCAGACGAACAGCGGCCCATTCCGACTGCTGCCCCAAGTTCTGCTCTGCAACTGAGAGATGCGCGTCCCTTCGCCGGAAGATCGGACGAAGACGTCGAGGAATGGCTCATCCATTATCACCGGGTGAGTGCCGCCAACAGGTGGAACAGCGCTTCTCAGCTTTCGAACGTCGTGTTCTTTCTAACCGATACTTCATTGGTGTGGTTCGACAACCACGAGGAAACATTCACAACATGGGGAAGATCTGTTTCGGAAATCAAAGAGCGATTCGGTGACTCCCCGACGAAAAAGAAAAGGGCAGAACAGACGCTACTGCAACGTGCGCAAGTACCAGGCGAAACCTGCACGACCTACATTGAGGCAGTAATAAAGCTGTGTAGGATGGTGGACTCTGGAATGTCCGAGGAAGACAAAGTCGGGCACATCCTAAAAGGAATTGCCGAGGATGTTTACAATTTCCTCATTGCAAAAGACAGCCTGGCTTCCGTCGCTTACATCATTCGGCACTATCGTACTTTCGAGCAACTAAAGACGAGGCGCATAACGCCGAAGTTTGGCAGGCTAGCCAATGTAACGACAGTTGCAAGCGTGGACAGCAACCAGCCCCTTGATCTTGAATCAACGATCCGACAAATAGTTCGGGAAGAACTCAGCCTGCACGCGCAAGTGACATATCCAGGCACTCGTAGCTTCCTCCTACCACCAGATTTTGAGCCAAACGTGGCATCCTTCTCCCCGTATCCTGCGGCAAGGGGCACTGAGGATTATGAACTCGCGCCCCGACAGCAGTCACGTCTCTACGACAGAGGCCCTACTTATGGCGCTCGGCCACAACAAGAGCAGCCGCGTTTTTACCCCCGAGGCCCTGCGACTTCTGTCAGGCCACGACAAGAACAGCACCGACCCTACTACCACGACGCGACTTATGAAAGATATAACGGATTTCAGCAAGCAGCAGAGACACGTTATCCACATGACCACGAACTTTCCGCCGCCCGCAGCCGTCTACCATTCGTTTCGAGGTAGACGCTGTGAACCGCGACCCTCCCGTGTGCTACAACTGTCGTTCCACAGGCCATATAGTTCGGTATTGTCGCCAAGCCCGTCAATCACGTAGGACACCATCGATGTTTTCGCCACCCAGAACCCGTACTTCATATGACCTGCGGACGACCGATTTGCTTCCAAGGGATCACTTCTCATACGAGACCAGACGCAGCGATTCGCCAGCATCTGAGCAGAGTTTCACGCCTCCAAATAGCCGTCCCCGTCGCTCTGCGCCCCCTCGGCGCCGTTCTTCCTGACCGCCCCCAGGAAACTAGCATCCGCGGCCAGTGGATGTGTGGTCGCCGGACGGTCTTTGCAAGAAATACCTCTGCCTGTTGTGATGTTCAAAAACACAGTGAATGTCTCGATTGACGGAATACCGACCATGGCGTTAGTTGATACTGGGGCGACTGTGTCTGTGATGAGCCTCGCTTTGAAAAACCGGCAAGGCCACAAAGTTATGTTTTCTTGGAACGACGGTATTACCTTTCGTGGAGTAGGCGGCGAGTGGTTTCATCCCCTTGGTGTTTGTGCTGTGAGTGTTTTGTTGGCTGGGAAAGTGTTTGTGTCGGAATTCCTTGTTCTTTCTCGTTGTTCGCACGACGTTATTCTTGGTATCGATTTTCTTGAACAGTGCGGCGCTTCCGTGGACTGTGGTTGTGGCGAAATCTCATTTAACAAGTTATTTATATCAGCACATTCTGAACAAAGCTTGGGTAGTGAAGACAAGGACACAGACACAGTCAGTGTTCTTGATGAAGTGATTGTACCATCGTGGTGCCTGACGCCCGTTCGTGTTTCTACAACTACTGTTGATACTGATTGTGTTGACCTTGTAGTTAGGCCTCTCCGCATAAACGGTGCTAAAAAATATACTTGTGCCCTGCTCTGTCGTGTGAATGACGAAAGGAGTCGCCACATTGTGGGCGCTGAACTCTTCCGCCACGCCGGTTGTCCTTCCTCGGGGTATGAAAATCGCTCTTTTCGATGAAGCCGCATGTACTTCAATAGCGGCACTAACTACGGACGTTTCTACAGCTTACTTTCCTTGCGATAATCGCCATTCTGAAGAGCTAGTGCTTGGCATGATCAGCAAGGCTCTCGGTACATCGGAACGGCAAGCACTGGTACAAGTCCTTGCCAGGCATGAGGCCGAATTTGATTTCACGCATGGAGATGCACCCCTTCATTTACCGTCATACCGCGTCCTGCGCTCGTCACAGAATAGATACTGGCTCAGCACACCCCATCCGCCAGAAGCCCTACCGAGTGCCATCGTCCGAGCGCAAAGTTATTGCCGAGCAAGTCAAGGAGATGATGAACAAAAGTGTCGTTCAAGAGTAATCTAGTCCATGGGCAGCCCCAGTAATCCTGGTCCGAAAAAAAGATGGCTCCTGGAGATTCTGCGTGGATTACAGACATCTAAACGCAGTGACGAAGAAGGATGTCTATCCACTACCGCGAATCGATGACGTCAGTGATTGCTTACACGCTGCTTCTTACTTCTCTACACTTGATTTGCGATTGGGGTACTGGCAAATACCTATGGACCCTGCCGACAAGGAAAAGATCGCTTTCGTGACTCCAGATGGCCTATTCGAATTTACTGTTATGCATTTTGGCCTTTGCAATGCTCCTGCCACCTTTGAAAGATTCATGGACACAGTACTACGCGGTCTAAAGTGGGAGATATGCATGTGTTACCTCGATGATGTTGTAATCTTTGGCCGCACGTTTGAAGAACATAACGAACGCCTCAGCCTCGTTCTCGACTGCATTGAGAACGCTGGACTGGTCCTAAACTCAAAAAAGTGTCGGTTCGACGAACGTCAAACACTGGTCCTGGGACACTTAGTCGACAACGATGGCGTCAGACCCGATCCTCGTAAGATTGAAGCAGTGAGCTCCTTCAAGCCACCGCAGTCAACACGAGAACTCCGCTCATTCATTGGCCTATGTTCGTATTTTCGTCGTTTTCTTCCCCGGTTTGCCGACATCGTTCACCCGTTGACAAGTATTTTGCGACAAAATGCATCCTTCAATTGGACGCCAGAGTGTGACGCATCATTCTCTCAACTGAAGTTTATACTAACGTCAGCACTCCTCTTGCGTCACTTCGATCCATCTTGCCCGACTGAAGTTCACACTGATGCGAGGGGAATCGGGATAGGAGCGGTGCTTGTACAACGTCACAGTGGTGCAGAACAGGTTGTCGCATATGCCAGCCGTTGTCTGAGCAAATCTGAACGCAATTATACGGTCACGGAACAGGAATGCCTGGCAGCCGTTTTCGCCGTACAAAAGTTTCGATGTTATCTTTACGGTAGACCATTCAAGATTATCACCGACCATGATTCTTTATGCTGGATGGTCGGTTTGCGTGATCCCTCTGGTCGCCTAGCATGTTGGGCGCTGCGCCTCCAGGAATACGACTTTGTGGTGTCGTACAAGAGTGGCCGTCGTCACGCTGACGCAGACTGCCTCTCTCGGATTCCTCTTGCGACTACCGACTGCGATGCTGAGAATTTTGACGACTGTCTCGCTGCTGTTACTCCTACGTTCCCTGACGCGGCAGACTTTCAGCGAGAACAACGGGATGATGTTACCCTTGATCCGCTTTTTGTCGCCGCCCGTACTTCTAAAGGCAGCGGTCGCTTTACTGTCCGTGATAAATTGCTGTACAAAACTAATTACTCCGGGCATGGAGCGCGTTTTCTGCTTCTTGTCCCCGAGAGTCTCCGCTCCGAGGTTCTACGCGCCATGCATGACGATGTGACATCCGGCCATTTCGGCTTCGTACGAACGCTGCACCGCACGCAGGAGCGCTTTTACTGGCCCAAGATGTACGAAGCAACCAAGCGCTATGTCGCTATGTCGCTAGTTGTGAAACGTGCCAACGTCACAAGCGACCGACCACCGCAGCCCCGGGTCCCCTTCGGCCATTGACACCGCCCAGTACGCCGTTCGAGCAAGTAGGCATTGACCTTCTGGGTCCATTCCCGCCATCTAACAACAGGAACCGCTGGATAATTGTCTGCGTAGACCATCTTACACGGTATGCAGAAACTGCAGCCATACCGTCTTCCACCGCTGCTTGCGTGGCGGCCTTCCTTCTCCGTTCCGTGGTCCTTCGTCATGGCCCACCACGTGTCATCATCAGCGACCGTGGTCACCGTGGTCGCCAGTTCACGGCTGATGCCATTGAAGAGTTACTTCGTTTGTGCACTTCACAGTTCCGTCATTCCATGCCATATCATCCACAGACCAATGGCCTCGTTGAAAGGACAAACAGAACGCTGACTAACATGCTTGCTATGTACGTCTCCTCCAATCATAAGAACTAGGACGACGTGCTGCCCTTCATCACTTATGCATACAACACTGCGAAGCACGAAACCACGAATTATAGCCCATTTTACCTCCTGTATGCAAGGTTACTGCGAAGCCCTCTGGACACATTCCTACCCTTAGTTCTGCACAGTGATGATTCTGTATCGAAGACTTTGTGTCTCGCTGAAGAAGCGCGTCGAATAGCTCGTCTTCGTACTCTGGCCTCGCAAAGTCATTCGAAAGAGCGATACGACGACCGTCACGTACAAGTATCGCTGCAAAAAGGTGACTTATTCCTCCTTTGGACACCGCAACGCAAGCGTGGATTGTACCAAAAGTTCTTGTCACAATATTCAGGCCCATTTGTAGTTGTGGACCGCCTGAGCGAACTCACTTACGTCATAGCTCGCCTCCTGTGCAATGGTCGGCGATCAAGGAGAACTCAGCTGACTCATATTGCTCGCCTGAAGCCTTTCTACCCTGCTTGTACATCCTGACTCGCCCCACGGGCTTCGTCTGCTTGCGGGGAAATTTAACAGATACGAAAGGCACGGACAGGAAGAGAAGAAAGAGAGGACGAAGAAAACGAGGAGTTAGAGAGGCCGGGCAGCACTACGATCACGCTACCATCATCGTCCAATTCTCCTGTAAATAAAGCCATTTCTTCGCAACTCCACGTAACAATATTGTACACAGCACACTAGGCAGCCACCACCATGACATTTTATTTTTGACAACTGCGACACCAAATGGCGGACTGATATACTTCCTAAAGGGGTTTAACTTTATTTTTTCATCGCAGAACCGCAAGCACAGGTTGCGTCGCGCGTATACCGCAGCCACGTACTGTGGCCGGACTCCTTTTCCTCTAACAATGTGGCCCCCGGCGGCTTCACGCGCTCCCGTAGGTGGCGGATTGGACTGCCACTCCAGAAGTTTAAATACACAACCTCTTTGCATAGAAACGACGGCATGATTGTTAACATATTGTTGGCTTGGATATGTTTGGCACGAGGCCCAAGACCCTGTCTTCTAACACGTTCTTATGTTTGCGTTCGCGTCTCTGTCTTGAAGGGACTCACACCGTGACATGCTACAATGGTGCTCGCGTTGGGCGTATGTAAGGCGAAAAACGCGGTTCTAAAATGTCTGTTCACTAACTTGTGCAGTAAACCCATGTTTATAGTATTCGCGCAGTATAGTAGTAGTATAGTAGGAGTCACGAGTATGGCATCCGTAACCGCAAGTGCCACGTTATGGTCGTAACTTGTCGGGACAGCGTAGATGTAATCCACAGACCCTGCCACTAAGGAATACGTGGCTAGGCATGGCTGATGAATAAGTAATTGCGAAGGTTGGTTTTCAGTAAAGGTTTGTTACCAAGAACGGTGGGAGCTTATACTGCCGCAAAGGACGGATGCTGGGCGGTGACTCCAGTCATTTACTCGGCACATCACACATCTACACTGGAATTCAACTGGTTTCGCCAACTCTTGCTTATATTCTCTCGCCTCTAAGCTGCGACTTCGCCTGCCACCCAGGCCCCAGCTTTTCCTCTTTGTCCCCCGCTTCTTTCCCAGTCTGCTGAGACGTGCTTCCACTGAGTCTTGCTCCTCCTTTTTCTCAATAAATAAAGGCATTCATCCATACATGCCTAGGTTACTGCAGAAAATAGCGTGTCTTTATCTCCATAACCACCCCGTCTCTCACCTGGACTCTCCCATCGCAAAACAAAGTTGCTGTGTTCCAAATGGCTGGGCGTCACATATACAATTTTCTAGGAAAGACCAGTAGCACGGTGGGCAATTTTCGGTGGGTGACGAGACATTATATAGAACACCTTCTCTGCCATATCCACACTCAGTGCTCTGCTTCGTGAGCTACTATTAGCCGCTACGACGATGTACGAAATGAAAGAAACCTAGCTGGGCTGGTCGCGCGCAGCTCTTTTTGGATTCGTGATGCGTCGGTTTAAAATAATAATATTTCTTATCTAAGCCTAAATGACAGCGATATAGGCGAGGTGAGTTACAGTAGCTAGTTGGCTTGGACTAACGACGCTCTTCAAGCAGCACTTTCGTCTTATGCGTGTTTGCGAACGGGAATGAAAGACAAGAGGGTAACACGCCTTCCTGAAATGAAACATTCGGAATGGTCCTTTCTTCGGCGGTTGGACATATGTCGAGGGTGCCCAATACGAACAATCTGCAAGTCTGTATTACCTTGCAAAGAGGAACTCAGATGAAACGCTGTCAAACAGATCGGCTTTTAATTATCGTAAGTAGATCTTTATTGGAATTCTTTACCATGAAGTGAAAGCCGACTAATAAGCATTTAAATTTTCTTTGTTAATAAAACATCCTGTTAGTAAAAGGTTGCTGTGCTTTACAGCCCCCTAAATTAAAACGTAAGTTATGGAAAATAAATTGGTGTGGTTAATGTGTAAACGCATACGCAAGAAAAGGCCTAGTCCATTTCCCAGTATTCTCTCAATGAATATAATATAATATTTGGAGTTTTACGTGCCAAAACCACTTTCTGATTATGAGGCACGCCGTAGTGGAGGACTCCGGAAATTTTGACCACCTGGGGTTCTTTAACGTGCACCTAAATCTAAGCACACGGATGTTTTCGCATTTCGCCCCCATCGAAATGCGGCCGCCGTGGCCGGGATTCGATCCCGCGACCTCGTGCTCAGCAGCCCAACACCATAGCCACTGAGCAACCACGGCGGGTCTCTCAATGAAGATGGAGCACCTCTATACTCTCACGTTGTAGTGATGTGAAGGACAAAACACTTCCGAAAGAGTCAGTCACGAATGTTACTCATTATAAGATGAGCTTGCACTGGAAAAGAAAATAACACTCAAAGATACCGATGGCTGCGCGCATAGTGCTTCCTCTGATTCCGATCTACGGATCAAGGCGTCGGTTCGTCAGATTGGAATGCTCGTACATCGCAGCGCAATCTCGGTTCGGCAAATGTGATGGAGAATGTACGCCAGTATTCGCTTCACGCGCGCAATCTGATAAGATAGCGCTCTTTCGCTATTGAATCCGTGCCAACATACTGGATATTAGAAACACATGCAGGCGCATCTTGAGCTAACTGATAACTTTGGAACTGTGGTTAGACGCTAAACCCCCCCCCCCCCTTAAAAGAAGGAATACAGTTGCTTTCAATATTAGCTGAAACATAGTGCTGGTGGTATAAAAAGGGCCCACAACACTGCACAGCGGCGCCGATTGACATACAGGAAATTCAAGAGCGAACCACTTTACAATTACTGGTATTTATCAAACCAGCATATCGTGGTTTAATGTAGCCCTGTATTCCAGGGGCCAGTTCCAACACGCGCACTGTGTCGGAGCTCATATTTCATGTCAGCATTATTTGTCACAAAATCAAAGCATTTTTTCTTTAGATCTTAACATTAGACAGCCAAAATACATGCAGCGAAACCCTCACCTTAATATTTCAGTACTTTTCGTTCTAACGTACATATCCGTGCTGATCCATATGTTACAAAGTGCTGAATATGTACCCAATGCTTTCCTCCAGGAAGCTGTTTTTATTCCTTATGATGCCAGGAAACCGAGTCTGATGCCACCAACGCTCAGAAACCTAGTCGGGAGCGCGCACAATGTTCTCGCACACCTTGTGGGATGTACCGTAGCGCTGAGGTGCTTCTTGTATAATGTATGAGAATCGGTTGTAAAGACAGACGTGCAAGGTTGGGTCATGTGCTTAAGCTCATGAAGTTGATTTGTGCCAAGATAACCTGTCCAAACTTTCACACTTACTTTATAAGAAGTCTACAGCACCATCAATATGCCGGCTGCTTTTAACTGCACAAAGCAAAACCATTCGAACGATGCAAACAATGTTAACATCATTTTATCATTCAAGTGTTCAGATTGGTAACCTCTAGATGCGGAGTAAGTTGAGAAGTTGTTTGCGTAATTAACAAAGCTACGTAATTAAATTTTCAGTAAGGGTTTTTACGTGGTTAAAGAAAATGAGCAGTTTGGAGCCCGTCCTCGAGATTAAGCAGCCAAACGAACAAATTTCGACTAAATATGCTTCTGTAAGAGCAATGCGAACAAAAATTTTCCAAGTAAACACTTTTGGAAGACGTAACTGACGCAGAAAAAGAACATCTGTGAAGTCAAAGAAAGAACAGCACTTCACGACGGGACACACACAGGGGGAACCACACACAAACTGCGCTAACATTAAGTGCTGTTCTTAATGTGATAATGAAGCAACTAGCCCGTCAGTCTTTCCTTCCAAACCTGTAAAGTCAACCTGACCACATCTAGCCTTTTGTGGTGCTGTCATCAATAGTATGGCCCCGTGTACATGTTCCCCATGGTCACATAGTCGCGTTCCATTTTTATTCACGCTGCTTTCTCGAAGGCAAGCATTTTAAAGTTTTAGTGTCAATACGGCAGTGAACGTGTGCCGCCGAAAGCTTGCTTGGTCGCAGAAGCGATGCATGACAGAATGATGGTGCAGATTTAGCGTGTCGTCGGCATCAAGACAGTGCACTGCCGCCGAGCGAAGGAAGATAACGAAAGGGAACAGCTTGGTAGCTGCTCAGGAAGCCGTGCCGATGTTGGCGGTGCCATCATGACAAAATCTGAGGCGGCGATATTGACGGCTGAGGCGATTTTTTTTCTTTTATTCTTTTATTACTTTTTTTACAACGAAGTCGTTAAGAGTATGCTTTAACTCGGGCCCAATTCCGACGTGGCCTATTCACATAAAGGTAAAACGCCGAAACGATTTTCTGAGATAACCCCTGGGCCGATTTTAATAAATTTTGCTGGATTCGGGAGAGAAAGGTAAATTCTAGTGACTATTAGAAGCGCAAATTTCTATTTAGGGCTTGAATTCTGGTAAAAGATTTTCAAAAATTCAAAAGTGCGAAAAATACAGAAGCACGAAGTTTACAAATTAATAACTCCGCATCAAGAACTGATATCGCGGTTATGTAAACAGAATCCTTTAGACAATTCAAAGCGGACAAATCCAATATGCCGATTTATATCTTACGTGAAGTCGTTACGTTGTGAACAAGGGTTGTGGAAAAGCTGCATTTCCACATTACTAAATTTTTTTAGATTCATGCGTATTATATCAATTTTGTCCGCTTTAGATGTGCTGTTAGATGCAATGTACACAATTGTGATATCAGTTTAGATTGCCGAAAGACAGAGTTGTAAAGTTGGTTTCGTTTTCTGAAAATTTGTGATTTTTGCCAATTTTGAATAAACAAATGATGACCCAAATAAAAGATTTTAAACCAACAGTCACTAGATTTTAAGTATTTCTTTCAAGTGCAACAAACCTTGTAAAATTTGATGCAATGGTTGTGGAGAAAAACGAGTTCTCCTTTTACATGTATTTATATAGGACCACCAGAGCTAAAGGTTCCTCTTAAGGGCTACTTTCCCCACTATCGCGTCCGCGTATAGAGCAAAATCCCGAAGATAGCATAATACCGGCCTGACCCGCAGCAGAGGTGCAGCAAACGTTCAGCTCTCCCCATACGTGGGCTGATCCCGAATGTAACGCCATGCCAGGCCGACCAGCGGCGGAGGTGAAGCAGGCATTAAGCACTCCCCATACGTGGGCCGATCCCGAAGACAGTGCAACGCGGTGCCGACATACGGCGGAGGTGCAGTTCGCCATTAAGGGGCCCACATACACAGCTTTGCGGGTCGTATTTCTTCAGAGAGTGGGAGGGCACTGAGATTTTTTACTTATCACACATCAGGTCATCGACGGCGAAACTAGGGACACCAAAGCCGTCCTCGGGCTCCACCTAGAAAGCGCCTTCGACAAAGTTACGCACTCTGCCATCCTCGCGCAGGTATCGCATCTAAACCTAGGCGAGAGGTCGTACGAATATTTCAAAGGCATCCTCACCGGCAGATGGTGGAGCTCAGACTCGGCGACCTGAAGACGGACGAGAAGACATTAGGGAGCCAGGGCACTTCCCAAGGCTCCGTCATCTCACCCATGCTATTTATTCTTGCTATGATTCAAGTTGCCAAAAGACTACGCCAGCTTGAAGGACTGAAGCACACGATATACGCGGACGACATTACGCTGTGGGTGGACTGGGGCAGTGATGCCCGCACAAAATCCACGCCACAGACGGCAGTCGACACGATCGAAGAAAGCTTGGAAGGTACGGGACTGCGTTGCTCCCCAAGTAAGTTGGAGCTCCTGCTTTACCAACCGATCAAAACGCACAGAATCAAGAAGCAAAGGAAACACGAAAAGTTCAAGATCCGCACCAGGAATGGTAACACAATACCGACGGTCAGCAAGATCCGAGTCCTGGGCATGACGATCGAAGCGCTCGGCAGGAACGGAGACACCATCACCCTCAGCATGGGTGATCGAGGCGTCCAATGCCAGCAGACTGCTCAAGCGCGTTACCACCAAGAAGGGAGTCATGAAGGAGGAAAACTTCATCAGGCTTATACACTCCTTCGTACTCTGCCAGTGTACGTGGCAGCCTTCCAGAAGTGGGTGAAAAGCGAAAAGAACAAGCTAGACATCCTAATCCGGAGGGCTTACAAGACACCCCTCGGTCTACTTGAAACTACCAACATGAAACGTCTCCTCCAGCTGGGCATACACAACACGCTCGACGAGGTCATCGAAGCGCAAAGAGCCGCTCAGTTGGAAAGATTGTCATCAACAAAGGCCGGCAGAAAGATCCTGTGCAGTCTAGGCATCGGTTATCATGAACAGCAGGGACAAAAATGCCCCGTCCCCGACCACGTACGATGAAACGCGCGGGTTGACCCCTTGCCGAAGAGCATGCATCCGGAATTCAACGAAGGCAGAAGACGCGCTATAGCCAAGGCACTAACGGACCTGCACGCGGAAGACACCGGTGCCAGATACGTGGATGCAGCCGAATATGCCGGCCGCAACTGCTTCGCGATCGCGGTGGTCGACTCCGTGCGGGCGACTGCCAGCACATCGAGCAATCAAGTGGAGGAAGCAGAAGAAATAGCCATCGCCCTGGCCATCGTAACCCGAGAATGCCACATGATCCTCAGCGACTCCAGACAGGCGGTGAGGAACTACGCCAAAGGAAGAATTGCCCCAACGTCGGCACGCGTCCTGCTCCGACAGGCATACCGCGACAAGAGGACTCGAATCAAGTGGTTCCCAGAGCACGCAGGACAAGCGTCGGAGAAGCATGCCAATCGCAACGAAACGGCACACGCCCGAGCGCGAGGATTAACCGACCGCGCCCAAGGCAATGGCTGCCCGCTGTGTTTCAGCGCCAAAGACCGGATGACCACCTATAACGAACTGACCAAGGCTTTCGGCTGCCCCGTAGACTTCTCCCGCCGCCCTGCAAAGGGCTCAGCAGGTCGCAGGCCGTGCTGTTCAGGTAACTACAAACGAGAACACTTCCAAGCCCGGCGTTATTGCATAGGATGTAACCAGAATCGCACCACCATGACAAGTGCAGAGCGTGCTGCAGGGAGAAGGCCACATTCGAGCACATGCTATGGGATTGCTCCAAACATCCAAGCCAAGCTAACTCAGGACATATACCGCCGCAGCTTGAGGAAGCAACGTGGAGCGAAGACCAAGAAATACAACTACAGGCCGTCGAGCAGGTCATCGAGGCGATGGCTAGGCAGGAGCCTGGTGAGCCGGCAACGGCGAGCGGGGATCCTCGCAGAGCACCCGCTGTAAGAGTCGGCAGTCGTAGCCGTAGGGAGGACCTTGTGGCGACAGGACTAGGCGAGCAGGATTTATTTACATATTAACATTTTAAGGAAGATACATTGGCAGTTTAGCGCGACTCCCATATGGAGCCCGCAAGACTATCATACAGCAAACAGCTTACGAGCACACAGCTCACTAGCACATTTCTAGCATGACAACGAGCACTCAGCTCCCGACGACGAGCACGCTCTAGCAGCCGGTAAACGCTGCTTATAAGCTCTCCGCTCGACGTCATGGTTCGATGTCCCCGTGGACCAGCCCTTCTGGCGGAGGGCTCACAAACACGTGCCGCACACACGCACAGGGGAAAAGGGTCCGGAGCCGACGTCAGGGGGCTTCGTAGAACTCTGCTTTGTCTCGGGTGGCGCAGCCGAGTACCACATTCCTGAGTTGACCGCGCGCCACGTGGCTGCCGGTCATCCGCAGTTCTCTGAAGTGCGCCCTGTCTGGTGGGATTGGAACAGGTGCTGCGGGCTGAAAGCTGGCACGTTGCCACCCCGTACGGCCATTCCTAACACCACCACGATGACGACGTAGGTCACGTCCGAAGCGCGCCTTCGCGCTTTACTGCAGGCTCAAGAAACGTTTTCCCAATCTAATCCAATTACTTATCCGCGTTTGTCCTGCATGCGTGTGCAATAGAAACAAGAAGCAGGTATGCATAGAAAATCTGAGGTGGCGGCGGCGGGTCGTAGCGCAGAAGTTAGCATGCCCAGCCCCTCCAGGTACTTACATCTGCATTGACATGGGTTCGTGGTAGTGATAGCGACCACAGCTCTACTTTTTCTGCGCGTGATAGCAATTGTGGCAGCACGCGCTGAACTGGCAGAACTTTCGAAGTTAATCAACAAGCGTAAGACAGCTGACATAAGGAAATATAATGTCGATAGAATTGAACATGCTCTCAGGAACGGAAGAAGCCTAAAAACAGTAAAGAAACTAGGAATTGGCAAGAGTCAGATGTATGCGTTAAGAGACAAAGCCGGCAATATCATTACTAATATGGATGAGATAGTTCAAGTGGCTGAGGAGTTCTATAGAGATTTATACAGTACCAGTGGCCCCCACGACGATAATGGAAGAGAAAATAGCCTAGACGAATTCGAAATCCCAAAGGTAATGCCGGAAGAAGTAAAGAAAGCCTTGGGAGATATGCAAAGGGGGAAGGCAGCTGGGGAGCATCAGGCAACAGCAGTTTTGTTAAAGGATGGTGGACAGATTGTTCTAGAGAAACTGGCCACCCTGTATACGCAATGCCTCATGACCTCGAGCGTACCGGAATCTTGGAAGAACGCTAACATATTCCTAATCCATAAGAAAGCGGACGCCAAAGACTTGAAAAATTATAGACCGATCAGCTTACTGTCCGTTGCGTACAAACTATTTACTAAGGTAATTGCATATAGAATCAGGAGCACCTTAGACTTCTGTCAAGAAAGGACCAGGCAGGATTCCGTAAAGGCCCCTCAACAATAGATCATATTCACACTATCAATCAGGTGATAGAGAAATGTGCGGAATATAACCAACCCTTATATATAGCTTTCATTGATTACGAGAAAGCGTTTGATTCTGTCGAAACCTCAGCAGTCATGGAGGCATTACGGAATCAGGTTGTAGACGAGCCGTATGTAAAAATACTGAAAGATATCTATAGCGGCTCCACAGCCACCATAGTCCTCCATAAAGCAAGCAACAAAATCCCAATAAAGAAAGGCGTCAGGGAGGGAGATACGATATCTCCAATGCTATTCACAGCGTGTTTACAGGAGGTATTCAGAGACCTGGATTGGGAAGAATTGGGGATAAAGGTTAATGGAGAATACCTTAGAAACTTGCGATTCGCTGATGATATTGCCTTGCATAGTAACTCAGGGGACCAATTGCAATGCATGCTCACTGACCTGGAGAGGCAAAGCAGAAGAGTGGGTCTAAAAATTAATTTGCAGAAAACTAAAGTAATGCTTAACAGTCTCGGAAGAGAACAGCAATTTACAATAGGCCGCGAGGCACTGGAAGTCGTAAGGGAATACATCTACTTAGGGCAGGTAGTGACGGCGGATCCGGATCATGAGACGGAAATAATCAGAAGAATAAGAATGGCCTGGGGTGCATTTGGCAGGCATTCTCAGATCATGAACAGCAGGTTGCCATTATCCCTCAAGAGAAAAGTATATAATAGCTGTGTCTTACCAGTACTCACCTACGGGGCAGAAACCTGGAGACTTACGAAAAGGGTTCTACTCAAATTGAGGACGACGCAACGAGCTATGGAAAGAACAATGATAGGTGTAACGTTAAGGGATAAGAAAAGAGCAGATTGGGTGAGGGAACAAACGCGAGTTAATGACATCTTAGTTGAAATCAAGAAAAAGAAATGGGCATGGGCAGGACATGTATTGAGGAGGGAAGATAACCGATGGTGATTAAGAGGAAGCTTTAGCTCGGGCCCAGCTCCGACGCGGCCTATTCAAATACATGTAAAACGCAAAAACGTTTTTCTGAGATAACCCCTGGACCGATTTTGATGAAATTTGTTGCATTTGAAAGAAAAAGTTGAATTCTAGTGACTGTTGGAAGCGGAATTTCGATTTAAGGCTTGAATTTTTTTTCAACGATTTTCAAATATTTGACCGTTTGAAAAAAATAGAAGCACGAAGTTTACAAATTCATAGATCTGCATAAAGAATTTATATCGTGGTTCTGTAAACGGCATCCATTAGATCATTCAAAGCGGACAAATTCAATATGTCATTTTCCATCTTACGTGAATTTGTTACGTTGGTTACAACGGTTTTGCAAAAGTTGTATTTCCCTATGAATACATTTTTTTTATATTCATATGCAACATATCGATTTTGTCCGCTTTGGATGTACTACTAGATGCAATTCACAGAATTGTATTATCATTTTTAGTGGTTGAGTTACGGAGTTGTAAACTTGATAGTTTCGTTTTTTGAAAAGTTTCGATTTTCGCCAATTTTTAATAAAAAATTGACGACCTAACTCGAAAATTCGAAACCAACAGTCACTAGATTTTAAGTTTTTCTTTTAAATGCAACAAACCTCGTCAAATTTGGTGCAGTGGTTGCCGAAAAAAACGAATTCTCCTTTTACATGTATTTAGATAGGAGCACTCGAGCTAAAGCTTCCTCTTAAGGGTTACGGACTGGATACCAAGGGAAGGGAAGCGTAGCAGGGGGCGGCAGAAAGTTAGGTGGGCGGATGAGATTAAGAAGTTTGCAGGCACGGCATGGCCACAATTAGTACATGACCGGGGTTGTTGGAGAAGTATGGGTGAGACCTTTGCCCTGCAGTGGGCGTAACCAGGCTGATGATGATTATGATGAGCCATTGTGAAACTAAGGATGTAGTTAGCATGCCCAGCCGTAACTGCTGCAAATTGCAGCAGTTACGAGTGGTGGAACCCCGCTGGGGCTGATAGTGAAGAAAGCTTCCTTTCTCTGCGCACTCTCGCGATGGTGAAGCTAAAATGAGGAGGAGGCCTGACGGACGCAACGTTGATGGCCACCATAACAGAATGGATGGACCACCTGCGGATAGGACGAAGCACACCAAGTTTTTAGCACTTGGCCTGGAGTCAAGCGCTACAATGGCTAGTATGGCCTCACGGAGATGATAGACCGAACTGCTTCGCACTGCTAACACTGGACTGATACTAAGAAAATACTCCGTTCGCAGACACCACGCTACACTGAAATTAGCAAAACAAAATCAGTTTATAAACTGACAGTGTCAATTATCTGGTGTCCTTTTTGTGCGTGTGAATGGCATAAAGGTCCTCGCAATGAAATGGTAGTATCTTTGTTTTTGCTGCAGTTGCACACAAACAAACTTCGTTGAAGTGATCGGACAGCAATCTACCAGCAGGGAAGACCAACCCGCAAATTAAATATAATTGCTGGTTTCAGATCTTCCAATGTACTTTGCGCTCAGCTACTATCTGTAATATTTTTTTTCTTTTTGTGCTCTTATGAAGAGGAAAACTCTACATTTCTACAATATCAACAACAGTACACAAAATAGACTGGCTTTGAAGCTGTGACCACGCAACGCACTTTTCTACATTCAGCACATGTAGTATTGGGGCAACGCGTTTGAGCAAAATGATTAGGTTTTCGGTGAAAGCGCTGTGACAGGCGGGAAGAAATCGTTGTCATGCCCGGTCTAAATAATACCATCTGAAATCTTATTTACCTAACATATTTTTTGAGAAATCACTATAACCCTTTATACGTTTGCTTCGTATGAGTTATGTACTAGCTTGCCTCGTCAATCTCAAAAATGTATTGTCTTTGTGGGAAAGGCTTTCGTGAAAAACGGCCCAACATAACAGTAAAACATCCAGCATGGTTTCTATCCAGATGATTGACGAAATTCTGCACTGAGAACGTGTCGACTAGCGTGCGATTGAAAGTTGAATTATGATCGCTGTAAGCTTGCGTTGCGTCTAGCACGAGCGAGTAGTGTTAGCGATGTCATTGGTGTGAAAATGGTCAGCTCGGTCTGCGATTTGTTTTTGTGGATCTCCACATTGAACGTCGCAGTCGTCACGATGAGAGCACACCCATGACATCATTAGCTCAGTGGGCTGGGAAGGCTCGAGTGGTAGCTCACCTTGAGGGATATAGGTAACAAGTATTGACGTACGTACTTTGCGATGATGAAAAATATGCAGAAACACCACTGGTGTTGTCTAACTATTCGTAAACAGGCCCCCACATTTCAATTGGCCCACCCCAAACAATAAGTAGGCCCACCCCCAAATTTCAAGTTGGCACACCCTCAAATTCAAATTGGCCCACCCTCAAGTTTAAAGTCGGCCACGCCCTATTTTCTTTTTGCCCAGCCTTAAACCTCAAGTTGGCTTAAACCCGAATTTCAATTGGGCCACCCCTAATTTTCAAGTTGGTCCGCAGACGAATTTCCATAAATCGTCCTCCAAATTTCGAGCCGACGCATCCCAAAATTTAGGTTGGCCCACCCCCATATCGCCCCCAAATTCAGATTGGCGGACCCCGAGATTGCTCCCACATTTAGGTAGGATCACCCCCAAATATAGATTGGCCCGCCTCCACAACACCACCAAATTTAGATTGGCCATCTCCAATACCACCCGAAAATCTAGGTTGGCCCATCCCCATATCAGCCCCAAACTAACGCTGGCGCAACCCTCGATCACCTCAAATTTAGGATGGCCCACTGCAAATCGCCCACCAACTAAGGTTAGTCCACCTATATTTTACCCTCCAATTCAGCTTGGCCCAGCCGCGCATCACCCCCATGGTTAGGTTAGCCCGACCCCATGTCAGCCCCAAATTTAGGTTGGCCCACCCCCATATCATCCCCAAATCCAGGTTCGCCCACCCCCATATCAGCCCCAAACTTAGCCTAGCCCAGCCCTCTATCACCTCAAATTTAGGATGGCCCACCGCAAATCACTCCCACATTTAGTTTAGCCCACCCCCGTATCACCCCCGGTTCAGCTTCACCCAGCCCCATATCAGCCCCATGGTTAGGGTGGCCCACCCCCCATATTTCTCCCAAATTTAGGTTCTCCCACCCCCGTATCCTCCCCAAATCCAGGATGGCCCACCCCCCATATTCCCCCAAACTTAGGCTTACCCACCCCTATATCACCTCAAATTTAGGTTGAGCCACCCCCATATCAGCCTCACATTCAGCTTGGCTCACTACCATTTCACCCCAAATTTAGGTTGGGCCACTCCCGTATCACTACCACATTCAACTTGACCAATCCCTGTATCACGTCCAAATTTGTGCTGACGCCACTTCCAATTTCAAGTTGGCCACCACACCCCCTTTTATAAAGACCTATGTATTCATAAGGGAAATGCGTCAAGTTTCTTGGCGTTACAGACACGATTTCGCACGATTTTGCTACCAGATCACTGGGGCACTCACCAAAGAATGCTTCGCATTAAAAGCAACTGCACCGAACGAGTGACGCCATATGTTGATCCTAAATACTGACGGCTAGCCAAGCTAGGTTCTCTGTAGAGCGACCGGGGCAGACACAGCACGGGACATTTATTCAAATTGTTTTTTTACGGCCACACCTACGGATTCATACCACTTGGCTGTAGGGGATACATTACCAGTAGCTATTAATCCACACGCTGCACATCTCCTATTTGGTGCATTTCTTAATTGGATGAATCTTTAGAAATAATTAACGTTCGGGCAGCGACTCAGCTTAGCAGACACTTTGTTCCGCACGAATGTTGCGTAGGAATGGCACTGGCCACCGGGTGGCATTGTGGCCCAGGTTGACCTCATTCGCTCGGAGTATTAAAGACATGGGAAAGTCGAAGAAAACGCACCTTCCAGAAGGACGCAATAAGAATGGCCATTTTGTTCTCCCAGGTGCCACGCTACAGAGCACGAAAGTTTTTTTTTTTTTGCGTAGCACAAAGCTTTGCGCAAGCTTCTAGTTATGATGTCCAATGAATAAAACCTTCATAAATGCGATGACCTAACAAATGAACACGACATTGCTGTGTTTTAGGAAGGAAAAATAGAAAACATAATATTTCAAGAGAACGACTGGAAAACCAGAACCGAAAGCAAATCATGAGTTTTGTGTTTCTTCCATCTGGTGGGAGACTATAAAACTAAGTCCTATGCGGCTGTAAAAAAAAAACTGCGCCGCTGAAAAACCAGAACCGAAAGCAAATGTTGGGTTTTGTGTTTCTGCCATCTAGTGAGAGACTACAAAACTAGGTCCTATGCGGAAAAAAAAGAAGACCGAAGCGAGAATCGAACCGCGGCCACCGCGAAGCGTGACTAAAGGTGCGCGCAATTCTACCGCTCGGCCACGGCTTCCAAGGGTTCGCGCAGGCGTACGAACGTCTTTTTATAGACACCACGTAAATTTTCACGACAGTGTTACAAAAAACGCTTTTGGGAACAGTGTTACGCCGTGTGTGGAGAGTCGAGCTAGGCATCAGTCGAAAGCTGAGTCTCCGGACTACATACGCTGCACTGCGTATTGCGATAGAAGCCGTAGTGTAATCACAGCCGCGGTTCTTGCCTCGGAAATGGAGTACAAATTTTCGTCGTTTCCATAGGCTTCCATTGCTAAATCTTTAACCGCTGTGGGAACAAAATTCTTACGTGCCATAGTGTGATCACTGCACTTGGCTCGTGTGGATTGTCTTCCAGAACACGTCTGTCACCTGCGTTTTTTGATAATCGACCTGCAGCTTTTGTTATTCGCGAAAAACCCGCTCGTTCCATTGAAAACGCGCTAGCTTCGTGCCGGGGCCGCTTGGGGCGCTAGTTGGTACGTGTCCAGAAAAGCTGGATATGACGCCATCTCAATAAATGGCCAGATAATTTCTTATGAGAAGACTCACAAATTTCTTGGCATAATCATTGATAGAGATCTCTCATGGAGCCAGCACGTGACCTACTTGAAAAAGCGTCTGACAGCAATGTCCCAACTTTTCAGGTTTCTGGGAGGAAAGACTTGGGGAATGTCAGTGCATGCAATGTTGTAATTGTACAGGGCTCTTTTTCTGGGCTTCTTGAGATACAGTTTGCCCGTACTGACCAACACCTGCCAGACAAATCTTCATGCTCTACAGGCTATTCAAGCTCGGGCTCTCAGGGTTTGTCTTGGTTTGCCAAAATGCACATCGATAACAACAACTATTGCAATTGCTCGGGACCAACCTATACAAACACACATTGCGGTAGAAGTGTTGAGAGTGCACATTAGGCACGTTGCCCGTGCCTGTTCCCACCATCTGGCAACACTACCGTCAGAAAGGCAGCAGGCAGCATTTTGTACTACGAGTTCGGAGTATTACACCTGCCTCCCGTCAGGCTTCACCCCCGCAACTAAGCCATCGATTCCTCCATGGTGTTTGGCTCGACCCGCAGTGCACCTCACCGTACCAGGAATCAGGAAAAAATCTCAGCTGTCATCACCTGCTCTTAAACAACTAACTCTGCTCCTTTTGCACGAGAGGTACGCCGAACACGTACATATTTATACTGATGGATCGACAACTCTCCAGTGTTCCTCTGGAGCCGTGGTCTTCCCAGCGAAAGCCACCACCATCAGTTTCAAGACATGTCACCCAACGACACTGATGGCCGCGGAACTTGCAGCCCTTCGCGCGGCACTTCGTCTCGTCAGCCAAGAGCAACCTCGAAGATGGTCAATATTCAGTGACTCGAAGGCTGCACTGCAATATTTGCTATCGGCCCTGCGGCGCGGACCAAACGAACAACTGGTATTTGAGATTAGAGAACTCATTCATACCTTAACTGAGAAAGGACACCACGTGACATTTCAGTGGCTTCCAATTCACTGCGGAGTCATAGGGAACGAACACGCTGACAACGCTGCTCGGTCGGCTCTTCAAGGGGACAAAGAGGAGCCGATACCGTTATCAAGGACAGATGCCGCTCGAAAACTTCGAATTATCAGCCGTGACATCACGTTCTCCTTGTGGAACGCTGGAAGTTTTCCCGACTACCGACTCCAGAATCTTGACTACCCTCTACGCCTTTGTATTCCAGCTGGACTCTGCCGTCGCGAAGCTACCCTGCTTTGTCGACTATGGCTAGGGGTGGCTTTCACCAAGTCTTTCGCTTACCGAATTGGATGGGCCGACGAGGCCACGTGTGAGGACTGTGGTAACGAGGAGACTTTTCACCTTCTTTGTGACTGTCCTCGATATAACGTACAGAGACAATCACTCGCAACCGCGATAGCGCGCTTTGACCAAAGACCTCTCACAGAGGAACTTATTTTAAAATACCGCCACCACAAGCCATCGCAGCAGAGGGCGACGAGGGCACTGTTGCGGTTTTTGAGGGCGACAGAATGGGACAGGCGGCTGTAGCCTGAACAGATGTTGATAGTGCAACAAGTGTCACTGTGCTGTGCGATGACAGTATTCGGTGCCAGTGACCGATTGTGATTGTGTGTCTACGCTCCTTCCTTTCCTTATCTCTACTTTGTTACCACTTTACCTCCCCTCCCCTCTCTCCCCAGTGTAGGGTAGCCAACCGGATCTTTTTCTCTGGTTAACCTCTCTGCCTTCCCCTTTCCTCTCTCTCTCTCTCTCTCTCTCTCTCTCTCTCGTATTCTCGCCTGGTCGTTGCCGCATTACCTCCACGCTCGCATGGTCTGCCCTTTGCTTGGGGCGGCAGAGTATGAGTTCTGACTTTTTCGACGAACATCGTGACCCCCTACCCACAAGGTATTTTTCTATTGCGTTGATTGCTAGTTACAGTGCCGTTTCAATGTGACCGCCGATGCCTTCGTGCAGCCAGGTGGTAATGTCATCAGCCTATATGGTGTGCCGGACGTCTTCGAGTTCTTGCAGTTTTTCCGCTAGTCCTATCATGAGCAGGTTGAAGAGTGTTGTCAAGATGGCCGAGCCCTGAGGGGTGCCGGTGCTCCAAACCGTTTGCTCTTATAGCTGGAGGTCCCCTGCCACTAAAACAGCTCATCACCGTAAAGAAATCTTTTACGTAGTTGTACGTGCGTGCCCGCCGTGGTTGCTCAGTGGCTACGGTGTTGGGCTGCTGAGCATGAGGTCGCGCGATCGAACCCCGGCCGTGGCGGCCGCATTTTGATGGGGCGAAATGCGAAAATACCCTTGTACTTATATTTAGGCGCACGTTAAAGAACCCCAGGTGGTCGAAATTTCAGGAGTCCTCACTACGGCGTGTCTCATAATCAGAAAGTGCTTTTGGCACGTAAAATGCCATAACTTAGTTTTTTTGTACGTGCGTAAACCAAAGTTTTTCAACAATATCTGGTGTAAGATCGCCAAGTGCGTGATTCTATCGAATGCGTTCTCGAGGCCGAGGCCGATAATTGCTCTGGCGCCTATCGCCTTGCCGTCTAGCACCTGGTGTTTAAGTTGTATCATTGCGTCTTGCGTGGACAGGTGTGGGCGGAATCCTAATATGGATGGTGGGTATGCCCCTTTCTGCTTTAAGTGGGCTTGCCAGTGTTAAGCAGTGCGTGCTCTATGGTCTTGCCGACGCAGGACGTTAGCGATGTGGGGCGAGTGTTGTCGAGGCTTGGCGCATTTCCGTGTTTTAGGTTTAGTATCATCCTTACAGTTTTCCACTGTTGGTGGGAGGGTGCCGTGCTGCCAGCAGTCATTGATGAAGGCCGTCAACTGTTCCACGGATCGGTCGTCGAGATTCTTCACGTCGCAATTCGACACCCTGCCGGGCCCCTGCGCCCATCTGCTGTGGAGGTCGTGCAGCGCTGTCCCTGGGGGTATTCTGTAAGAGTCTACATAGTGCTCTGTCCGTTTCAACCGCCGCTGATTGGCTGGGGCCGATCGTCTCCTCCTCACTCACACAGCTCCATCCAATCAGCACTTTAGCAGTAGCCGAAATGGATGGTCCGCTAGGTGGTGTAAGCTTTGTCGGACGATCCCACTGCTATTACCACTTGTAGGAATTGTCGGACGATCGCGCCGCTGCCACCATTTGTAAGGGTTGTAGATCGCAGAGAGGAACTTGGGAGGAACTAGGTGAACAGGGTTTATTTGCAGTATTTACATTTTAAACAAGTGATACATTCGCACAGTCTGGCGTGACTCCCAAATGGAGCCCGCAAGACGAAGCATACAGCATGCGAGAACGAAGCTCCAAACACACTGACGAACACAGAACACGACGACGAGCACGCAGACGAGTACGAGCACGAGCACATTGTAGCAGCTACAAAGAGCTGCTTAGAAACACTCCGTTCGACGTCATCGTTCGATGCCATCGTAGATGACCCTACTTTTTGGCGGAGGAGGGTTCACACACACACACGTACGCACAGCTTTCACTGCCCCCACCGACGCCACGCGGGCTTCGCAGAACTCGGCGCTTACTTCTTGACCAAGCTGACCTTTGCAGCGCGGCCGCCGTGGTGTCCATTGTCTTGCGTCCCCGTAGCCAGGTGGTCACGCCTGACCCAGCCGGCGCCTCTAAATACCAGAGCTGCCTTTCTCCTGTAGTCGCCAAGTGTGTCAACAGACTGTGACGAATCCTGGGGCCCCCGTACCGCAAAGCACCCTTTTGTCAGGGAAGCTCTTCTTGCTGCAGAGAGAGACCATGACGACCCGGCAAATCAACCAACAATACGTTGGGTGCCAAACGTGGCCCGCCTTGCTGTCTTCACCAATTCTCCGAATGAGGCGCATGGTGGTAGTCGTCCTCGCTGGTTCTCCGAAGGGCGCCAGCACCGATCGAAGCACCTGCAGCGGGGTGAAATAGCTTTGCAGAGCAGTACCCCTGCAGGCCGATCCTAACAGTTGACTCCTCAGAATAGCCCTCCTGAGCTCTTCTACGCTAAAGTCCTTATCCAATTCTGCGCTCGGATCCCCCTCATATGGGCCGTGTTGTACGGTCGAAGTGTGCGGCAAGTACTTCGCTCCTAACCCGACGGCCACTGCATCTTCGCTGTTTTTCTCGAGGTCCTTGTGTAACAGACGTGCGAGGCAGCCTCTCTGGTGGGACGTGGTCTTCGTTTCGTCCAACAGGTACCTGAGTAGGTTCTGCGATTTCTCGTTGTGTAGTTCGCCGTCCACTACAGTGCATAACTCATCCCATTGCTGGTGGTTGAGCGCCCGGCAGTGTTCCTCAATTTTGTGGTTGATCTCCGCTTTTTCTTTCTGAGTCTCCGATTGAGTCTCTGTCCCTTCCATCTGGCCAGAACCGCGTTCTTCACATCAATGAGATGCGCCAGGCGGCTGTCCAGCTTGTCCATTTCAAACTCCGTTTCGATGATCTGCGCTGACGCTTTGGCGTGGGCTACCAGAGAGTGGTTCCACGCTTTAGTGTCCATTGGTCGTTGCTCTCGTTTCTTTCTAAAATACTCCCAGTCCATCCTTTCGAAATAGCGGTTACTGCCCTGCGCCTTGCGCGCGTCGGGACTTATATTTCAAGGACCATGTTGTCGCTCCCCAGGTCAGTCGACGTGTTTTTCTACGTGGTAACCGTCGCCCCGGCATTTCTGACGAACATCAGGTCCGGGATCATGTCCCTGGTGGTGGAGTGGTCGATTCTCGTCGTATGTGCTGGATCAGTAATTAACGCGAAGTCATGTTCCTGCTCTTCATGCCCGAGTTGTCTTCCCTTGGCCGTGATATATACATAACCCCACGTGGTGTCTGCCGTGTTAAAATTAGCCCCTGGATCAGCGTCCGGGACCCGGCTTTCTTGAGCGTCTTCTGAAATAGCGCCCGGAAGTGTTGGTGGTGTTTCCACGGGATGCTGTATTGGTTCATTATCAATATGTTTTGTTACCTCCGGTTGGTGGGTACCAGTTAGAGGAGAGCGTGTTCCATCTGCACGCCGCTTATCTCATGGTCAACGAATGTGGGACTTTTCCTAGCGAGCGTGCATACACCCCTCCCCTCAAGTTTGCTGGCGTGCGTTTTGTAGCCTGTTAAAGTAGCCGCGTTGGTGAGTGTTTCTTGGAGTAATATTACGTCCGGTTTACGTGTGGCGCGCATGATGTATTGCTGTAGAGCCAGCTTCTTGCCAGCGAAGCCGCGGCCGTTCCACTCCCATATTACTATACCTTGATTGTCGTTGACCATGTTGATGCGGATTTGAGTTACCCCGCTGCCCTTGATGGTTGCTCGGTCCTCCGTCGCCGCTCACCGGTACGTGTCCGTGGTGCGTGAATACAGGGTGATTCATTATCATCTGCATGTTTCTGTCAAGGCTAGTGGTCCTGTTTGCGAGGCCGAGGGCTGTTGCGTGTAGGATCTCAATGGTGCTTTGCATGGCGCATAAAATTTTCGTGATTTCTGCAATTTTTGCTTATACCTGGCTCACGAAACCGCCCTAGTGTGGTTGTAATTGTTGCGCTCCTTTTACAGTGGAGCTGTTGAACCTCGCTGTGTTTTCTTGACGTTCACATCTTCGTTAAGCTGGAGGATGGAGAGCTGAGCGAGAGTGAAAGCAGAGTATAAAAATAGCATCGCGTAGCATAGTGACGCGGCGAGGGTGGGCGAAGCCTAGCGAGAGAGAACGAGGTGCGCGCACTTGAGCTCCTTCTCCTTTGGCGCGCGAGGTAGGGGGATCAGGCGAGGGAGGAGGGGCGTTCTTCTCCGTCGACTGCTAGGGTGCCTCGATGTCCTCTTTGCCCGCCACCCTGTACAGAGTGGAGACAACCGCGGCGTGTACTACGGCCTTGTCCACGCGAATCGTGGATGCCGTAGTAGACGTCTTTGGCGCACGCCTTAGGGAAACGTTGCCGGCACTTGTGTGTCTTATGTGCGGTTTGGCACTACTTTACTGGCCCTCCCCCAGCTCCAGTACTTTCTGGTGTTTGCAATAGCAGAGCCACGCATAAATATTTTGGGGGACCGGAGCGTCTGCGTCAGAACGCTCACCGGCAGCGGCTGTTGTGCGTTCTATTTGTTTTGTTCAGCCGCGGCGAACTCGTGCCTGAGTTCTAGCATTTGTTGCATTAGTTTTTGTACTAGTTCGCGCATTACCGCGCTTTCCTTCCTTAGCGCTTCTAAGATGCCGTTATTGGCCTTTTGATTTTGCTTTGGGACTTCAGATGATTTTGTAACTTCCTCCCGCCGGATGCCCCAGACCGTGTCGACCAACTCACCTTGTCTCCTGGAGCTAGTGTCCTGAATCTGGATCTTGTGGGAGCGCGGCTGTGCCTTTGCCGGCTGCGGGTCCGGGACCGGCCACGCAATCGCGACCTGGATCTGGGTCGAAGCTGCTGGATGGGCGGGAAACCTTGCTGTGTCAATTGTCAATTTGCCTTTTGGCGCTGCATTCGTCGTCTGCGAAACATGCACGGAGTCTTGTATCTTGCTTTGCAGACGTTGTGGGCGGTCAAGTGAGCACCGCCGCACAAGTTACACTTGGGCGTGCATTGGTGTGCTCAGCCGGGGCTGCGGAGGCCGCAGCCCCGGCAGATGCGGTTGTCGGGGTTGGGAGAAACATCCATGCGGTGGCCGAGGCGTCCACAATGGTAAGAGATCTCGATTTGCTTGCGATACAACGTGCAAGGGAAGAGCGTTGCGCTGTACCTGACGAGGTTCGGCACCTTGAGTCTATCGAACGCGATGAATACCATGGTCGTAGTGCTTATGCGTTTGGTCACCAGTGCCAGTGGGTTTCTCGGGTTTAGGATGTTCTCGCCCAGCGCTCGGCGTCCGTCCTCAATGGGGATGCCTCGAATCACTTCCTTGGTTGTATTATCGGGTGCCGTTTCGTACGCGTTGACTTCGTGTCATTTTCATCGTATGCTTTCCCTTAGATGTGAATTTGCCGCATTTTGGCATAGCGGTCCGCGTTCGTTCTTTTCGGGGTGCTGACGACGACGATGTTCTCGTGCGAGATCGGAGCTCAATGTTCTCGTGGAGATTCCACGATTTTTTCTCCCGTTATATCGGTGACCACGAAGGTGTCGGCGGTGACCGTCGGGACGCCAAATTTAACCAAGTTGAGGCCGCCCTGCGGTCGAACCACGATTTTGATTTCCTCCTTCGGTAGCCTGCATGGCCGCTCGATGCAAAAGCACGGTGCGGCCAGCTACATCGCGCCGCGGACAATATGCGGGCGCGTCTAGGCCGAGCTTACAGTTCCGACTGATTTTCTTGGTGCGGGCGCCACTGCTCGGGGACACTTTCGCGACTTCGCGTCTAGGCTAAGTGGGCGTTGGTTCTCGTGTCAGAACGTTTACCTCGTGCTCTATGCATTCATCTCGTGCGTTTTCGCGCGTGCGTGTGTGAACAAGTTCGTTCGCGTCTGAACGTGTTTGCCTCGTGCGATATTCATTCATCTCGTGCTTTTTCGCGTGCGTGTGGGTGAGCAAGTTTGCCTGTGCTTGCTGTGCTTTAAGGCTCTTCCGTGTGCGTGTGTGCCGTACCCACCCTCTTTCATGTGGCTCGATGCCGCGCAACTGCTGTATGCCACTCTGCGACACAAATTCCAAAGAGAACCCGACGGTGAAATATCACGAGTTCCCCTGCGACTCGGAGGGTCGAGAAGCATCGCTGAAAGATATCTCTCGACAAGGAGTGTCGGGAAAATGAAGTAAGTTGGAACCGAGCAACAGGTCTCTGGTATGTGCCCTGCACTATAAAGAAAATTGCTGTAGAAAGAACCCGAAGCTTGGGCTCCTGCTTCCGACTGCAGTGGCAACCGTGTTTTCCAAATATCCACAGTAACTGAAAAAAGAGAATGTGCAGCCCAAAAAATGCCGTCGAAGAAACTTTAATGATGACACAGTAGCTGAGGCAGAAGACGACTGCGGCAGCTCAGGAGAAAGTCCCAACATCGAAAGTGCCTCACACTTTCTCAGCGACGAGGTGGAAGCTCTAGTTCCAGAGACCACCTTAGAATTATTCTCTGAACGTAGTTTTTCTGTTGACCAGGCCTGCTATACTACGTTAGATATCGTGGACGTCCTAGAACAGTCAAAGAAAGCAGTCAAGAGATTGAAAAAGAAAGTTGCCCGTCAAGGAGGAGAGTTGAAGATATTGCAGTCCGAACGGGACGAAACGAAAAAAAAAACGCCCCTTAGTTTATGAAAACAACAATGAAATTCAGTCCTTTCTTCAGGTATTACAAAGAGCGGGAAAAGGAGGCAACGCTGCTGTTTTTATCAGCGACCTAGTGGTCAAGGATTTCTTCCACTTTTTTTGGCTGCAGCTGCACTTGTAAACTTCCGAAAACCTCACCTGTATTAAATTGTTTGTTTCAATAATGACTGAAATGTGGACATCCAGGCATGTATCCAGAAGTTTTCTTTTTGGAGAGTGCCTGAGGTGATTTTGATGCCAAACAGGAGGGGGAGGAGGGAGGCGCTTTTGGGCAAGTCATACTTCGAAACGTTAAACTTCGTTGAAAGGGGCGCATTCCTTAGATAAGCTACAGCAGCACTCAATATGCTTCGTCTTAATGAGAAACAACCTACGGTTGATTATTTCCAATGATAAGCGTTTTTATTTCATCTAAGTTATTCTGCATTACTTGGGAGACTCGGTACAAATTCTCCCTATGTAAACTTTTTACTTTGTGTACGTGTTCACGAGAAGCGAATGAAAGTACTGATAGATTGTTTCAAGCAGAACCTCTCGATAGAGGTGCGTTACTTGGTCATGCATCGTACGGGCAGCCGTCACGGATAGCGTTCAAGCGTATTCTAGAACAGATTTCCAACCCTGTGACAATCTGTTGGCGTTTGTGGTGTAATCAGCACTTATAATGACGACTTAAAGATTTTATCTGGAATTACCAAATATAAAACGCATTATTTACGCCTTGATTCGCGTGGACATATCGCGTGCCGACGCAGCTGTGAAGGCGCTCTCTATCAGCAGCCGTCCCCGATCAATGCCGTCGCAGCGGGCGCACGGAGAACTAGGCCCGAGACGCCTTTCAGCCGCAACGCAGCGAGCCGCACCCTGTGCTTTTTCAACGAGCGGCCGTGATAACCTTTCCTTTGACATGCTTGGATTGCGTACCTTGCTGGCCGGTTCCGGGCGCGTTCGTTCTTGCGTCGATGTCGTGCGTCGAGTTCGAACCGGGGTCTCGAACACCGCGCTCCGGCGGTCTTCCATCCAGCTTCTTCGGTAATTTAGTCGGTGGAAATGCCTTCCCCCCATCACGTGCACGTTAATTCTTCAGACACACGTTCGTCGGCTTGTGCCGCTTCGTTGGAAAAAGTCCATGTAGACCTCGTCCGTCGGCGGCCCGCAGCTGTTGCGCGGGCTAGGCCTCGCGCTCGGCGTAAACGCCGAGGCCTAGAGTGGATACAGCGGGGTCGGGGCACACAAAGTTTAATATCTCCGCGAAGAATGGGAGCCCACAGTAAAATCGGGTATCTGTCGACGCCTCTCGACTTCGCGGATCCGTCGGTGAACAATTGACGGTGAAAAACGGTTGAAATCGCTGAGAAATCATTTGTAGAAGACGGAGCCAATGTGAGCACGTCCGCCCACCTCGGCGACAGTAGCACCCTCCCAATGGTAGTCATCGCATTTATTTTTACGGCACTTATTAAACAGATTCGCAATAGCTTCTCTTCAAGTACACTGCAATATGCTGGTTGGATCATTATTATTTTTACAGAAGCAGCTACGAGCTGCATGAAATAATAACAGTGAACAACATCGAATGTACATACATGTAATGGGAACTTGACCTCAACGTCACACTGCTTTAATCGATCTTCATTTATGTACTTGATCACCGAAACTCATGAGCAAATAAAAGGAATAAAAGTCAATACCATGCTCGGTTGGTGCTGTAAAGATTAATCTTTAGGAAACCTGTGCATTCAGGTAGCAGAGGAACTAATTAGACTAAGATCTTGAGTATTTAAAGCAATCACTGGTATGAAATACTGACTGGTTTGGTAGATACGTCATAAATCCTATGTCGCTGAAAGGTTCAGTGGTAGCAAATACGGCTTGTTGTATATATATTGCTGTAGGCAGGGTGGGGGGGGGGGGTCTGCTGTGGTCTGCGCCTATATGCCGTATTAGTAAAATTGGTATGTAGTACATTTGATTCCAACCTGATACGATCAATAATAAAGTTTTTGTCAGGGCGGGCACCAGCAGGCATCGGAAACTGGAGATGGGGTCAAAGCTACAAAGAAGAGTGCTCACAGAAGTGTCATCAAATCGATGAAGTTGTTCTAAAGTTTTGCGTAATATATAGGGTATGTCACATATAGATAGCTTTGTTGTATCTTATACGTCATTCTGTTATGGCTTGTTGCACGTGAAGTCATTCATACAAGAAAGCAGAGCACGCTCTGATGAGCTGTCTTAAGTCCTAAGTGCGAAGATCTGCTTTGAAAACCACCATGATGATGTTTGATGACCGCCCTTTCAGTATAAATAATTTGCTTGGGCGCCATTATAGCCCGCAGTTCTGAAAACTTTAATACTTTACCTCTGCAATAACGTCCTGTATCTACATGCGTGTTTATTTGCCTTGTAATATGGGAGCGAATTAATTCATTGATTTGAGTTCAATGGCAGGAACCGCAGATTGTGCCGTTTTGTTGTAGCTTTTTTTTTATATTGACTGTCTTAGAACGTTTTACAAAATGTGCTTTTTGTCGAGTTTCTTCGTGTCACCTCACGTCATCATCCTTTCATCACTGAACAATTTATTGTTTGTGGAGAAGTCTGTGCCACAAAAGTTGCGAATTCCAGCCAACTCACTGATAACATAAGACATGCTTCAGCGATGGCTTACTCTTAGCGATAAAAATAGGAGGTCGACATCGGAATCACCGAAAAGGACGACTTCGGATTCACCTGTGCCAATGGAGTTGCCGGGATCCCTCTGATGATCATCGCTCAAGCGATGACGGGAACTGCCGCGGGCACGGGCTGTGTCAGTGCCTCGTCAATTGTGCTGATGATGGATGCGGAAGCAGGAGAATATGTCCGTAAACGAAGTTACCAGTTGATGCTAGGAATTCACCCACTTCCACCGAATGTTACGTGATTCATTTGCACAAACCCAGATTGATCCATGGTGAGCACAATCCTTAGCGTCGCGCCTAGCGGATGCTCAGTGGCTAGCGGCTTCTTTTTCACTACAGTGGTTAAAAATAGGGGCTATAAGCAGTCTATGGAGCTGCTGATTACAGTAAGGGATGGAAGAAATGACGTTGGTGGTTATAGCACGACACAAGTGCCTTTTTAAAAAAACACAGTATGCTCATTATTATATAGTCAAATTTTTCATTTAATACTCAGCCTAAACAAATCAAAATCGGTTTCACGTAATTGTTGATGGAGAATACTAAAGTGTTTCTTGTTACAAACGTAATTAGTCCAAGACGCCTTACTAGCCTCCACAGCGTTTCCCGCTTAGTATTGAGCTGAGTTTAGTCGGCGTTTGACCGCGTACGCGTTCCGCCACTTCGTTGCGTTGGAGCACATGCATTTTCCATCTGCATCAGTTGGAAAAGTTTATTCGCCGATCTGGAACCTTGCAAACATGCAAAATTACGCGAGGAGAGTTGTTCGCTTTAAATACGTTTGGGCAGTTGACTATTTCTAAACGCAGGTTTTCCTGCAGTGCAGTCCCAACTTCAGTGTTGTCAAATTTCATGGAACTATTACCGCTAAGTAGAGGGGCATATCTTTTACGGCATGTACACTTTGTTTGAACCAGATCATTTTATGGTAGAGATATCGTCTTAGAACATATATTATTAAGTATCAATTCCTTATATTTATATTGCACTCGTTTTTATTTTCCCAGGTTGTCAGAAGGTATTTAGCGAACAAAAATATTTTAATTTTCGTGCATGTTTGTGTCCCTAGTAAAGGTTTCACTGTTTCCAAGCATGGTTGTTGATAAGTATGAGTATAGTGTTCACGTAAGAATGCACGCTCTTACAACACTCGGTACGAGGGTCTAATGTAGTCACAGTGATATGTCCACTGAGCGGATGTCGATTACTCTGACAATAGTCATTCAAAAGTAGACCACAGAGGCTGCGGTGCCTGTGAATGCAAATCATTGTCACTAGTCACAAGAATTGATCTATTTTGTTCCAATCCGCGCTCATTGTGGTTGACTTTACATGATATTCACTCCATCAAATACTGAAGTCCTCCTGTGCCCCCATCTTATTGTGCGAGGATCTTAAAGGGATCCCCATTGTCTAAAATTTACAAAGCTATGGCACCGATGCTACTCAAACACGCAAGTAAATGAAAAAAATTATAGCTCATACTTTCTGCACTAGTACACCCATCCTATAGGACCAAAACCTCTGTGGTTCAATGTTAATTCCTAATATTCATCGCGAACAATCAAATAAAAAGTAAACCCAAGGAAAAACGCATGAGAACCACGCGTTTTAGAGATTAGAACACGCTTAATTTCAACACTATTGTTGCGGGAAAATGAACAATGAAGCGGATCAAGGAAAGTAATGCATTATTAAAAGAAGCAGCACGTGTGCCTGCTCAAAGTTATGGTCCGATAGCTTTACATATTTAGGGGCGCTCACGGTGACGTGGGTCTAGCATTCACTAACACAATGATCGCGTGCACTTTGAACGCTCGGGGAGTAATTAGGGGTTTCATGGAGATATATGTCAAAGTTTTATCTCAAGCGAGGCGATGCAATAAAAATTTATTCAGCAGGTTTTCTTTTATCCGCAGGGCATGTTTTGCGACGACGATCATTAACGGTGGCGCTTGCAACATTTAAAATGAACTTCGTTTTTTGACTGTCTGTAATAGCAGAACCTGGTCTTTTTATTTTATGCTTACCTTACGGGTCGCTTTATCGTGCTTTGACCCATAAAAAAACTCTAACAGGCAGCAAAATTTCTCCTTGCCTTTTAATTAGCTACGCATCGCTTAAAACTTCTGCAATATGAGCAACATGTTGACTTAAAAAGGAAGCAACTTTTTCAATGCGTTTAAATCTCCTACACAGAATTAAGACCTCAGTAGCTATTAAACCGATTATATGGTAATATACCCACATCTTTTGGAATGCTGTGTCACGTATTCGTTGTGGTTACTTCAAATACCACTTAGCATACATCTTTTTTGTCTTTCTATAACGTGAAAAATGGTAGACAGCTTCCTTTGAAATTAAGATTAGTTCAGACAGTGTAGAGAGTACAAAGCGTTTATTAGTGGCCAAGGTTCTTTCATGTAACATGAAAAAAAAATCTGAATCCCATTTATTTGCCACATTATTGACCTATAGACCGTGTCTATAGAACTGCTTGTTTGATGCAGCATGCAAGGCAGTGTTTGAAACAGCACCAGACGGTGCAGGGCCCCCGATAACACTCTTGGTTAATAACGTATAAAAGGTACGAAGTTGTTTTACTGCCATGAAAGTGATTACATTCAGCAAAATATGTACTGAATTAGCTTTATTAAGGTACCTTACTCCCTTTCCGGGGGCTATCTGTCTATGTTTCGACCTATCTATGTACTGTATGTCTGTATCAAACTGCTTTCCCGCCTACCTCGGTCACTGGGCAGTCGGTGGCCGTATTAGTAGCGCTTCAGGCTGCTGCGCTAACAGGTCCTGAAATGAACCATTGTACCATGGTGGCTCAGTAAGTCTGCGTCAATGCGTACATAAGTGCTGCTCTTCAACTAACCTCTTTCACGCCGACGTGAGCCCCTGTATATGAGGGAATGGGTAGGTGCCAATGTGAGAAGAAACTTTTTCACGCCAACATTGAGCACTGGCTATTTTCCGCTCGTTCTGTGCTGTTCTTCAGTGTACCACTTTGGCGCCAGCTTGGTTCACTGAATATGTACCAGTAGGTGCCTACCATTCTTCAGTGAGCGCATGTGAAGCCGACTTGGGTAGCTAGGTATGTGCCTATAGGACTGTTCCGCTCTACAATGACAAAAAAGATCTCATATTGCTCCGATGCCGAGTAAAATCGAACCCGCGTCAGAGCGGTTCCTCAAGAACGGTAACCCGAAGCATTAGCAGGGTGCACCATAAACGCGCTTAGTCCCGCTCTTCAAAGAACGTGTCGCCAACTCGCGTCACTGAGTAGGTGCTGACCAGTGTGCGGCAAACGAGACGACGATTCTCAGGCTGCGCGAGCACCAGCGCGCCAAGCCTGTCGTCTTGGAAGCCATGTGCGGAATTGTCGGAGGTGGCACTTGATGGCGCAGCATGTGGTCACGAACGCACAGGAGAGGAGCCTGGTTGCCGCCATGACGCGTTTCTCAGCGCTCGCACGCGCCGGCAGACCCTGCATTTGAGAGGCCACGCACACGCTTCGTGGCGGCGGCGCTAGATGGCGCGGAGGGTCGTCAGGGAAGCGCGAAAGAAGACACCCACTGCCGCGCATGCCTAATACACAGGTCGTTTCGACGGCGCGAATGCGTCATGTAGCTATATTGATTCAATGCTAAACGCATTACCATCGACTGTAATCGTGAGATGGGTTATGCCGAATTTTTAAATAAGCAGCTTCAGCACAAACCAACCACCGTGAGCGGACAGCTCATTTTGACCGCTTTGGCCTACACGTGTTCCACCCGCGATGTTTCCGCATTTTTATTGGTCGCATACGTGAGAAGGTGTTAGGTTTTGGAATGTCTTCGCGCTATTAAACAGTTGTGAGCCTAGCGGTTATTTTTGTCTTGCGTGAGCTGTCTTTTTGTTTGCGCTAATTTTTCTCGTTGGTACCAAAATATTTGTGAAAGTGCTCATGACCAGCGCTTTTGCGACATGACCAACATAATATACAGGTATAGTATAATTTGGAAGAGCAGCATGTTTACTTAAAACAAGCAAGAAACCTTGAAGTTGATGTTTAACACCTATGGGAGTCTTGACGAAGTGTCACTTTCCCCTATTCAAATGACAAGGAGAATAGAATGACTCATATTTTTATTAAACACAACCATAACGAGCCAACAAACACTCAAGCCTAAGAAAGCATAGTAGCAATTGCCTGCGGCTTTAATTTCAATGTTCAAATGATAAGGTATGGGGAAGTAAATGCGGATGAAGACAAGGAACTGGCCAACGGTGTGGCGACGCACTGACATCTTCCGCATTACGCGCGCCATAGTGTACGACTTGAGCTGAGGCAATGGCAGTTCTACCATTCACTTGCATTAGTATGTTTCTGTATGGGCACACAGAAACTTTTCTGTATCTGTTCCAGATATAACCCGGAGGTTATTATCAAGCGCCACACATGGCCATCACTCCTGACATAAAACATCCACTTACGGGCCCTGTACCACCCCTTGGGCTTGGCGAGAAAACACATTCCGCAGATAGAGTACGCAGCTGTCAACATAAGTCAAATTTTGCATTTGTGTTTGGAGTATGGAGGAGCTCACAAACGGGACACACAGTTAACGTCCCTCCAAACACGCACTTCCTAAACTGAGGACTGCTGTTAATCAATTAGGAGGCCACCGGCGAGACCAGCGGCTGCCATGTGTCGACAGAAAAGCACATTCTCACAGAGACCTACCATTGGCCGGTAGCTGACATGAATCAAGCGAGATCTTTGGAGCACTCCGCTTCTTCCTACTGTTGCCGCGTTTATAAATTGGCGCACTCAACTTAAGAGGCTGAACTAATCGAAAATCTCTGTTTAGGATCTCTATTGACATGAAACATTTTTGACATTTTGACATTTTTAGCTTCCTTCTTCCCACGTACAGCTAAAATTGGAACGGCCTTCCCCAATATATCGTTGATATCCCCTGTACGTCATCATTTGTTAAAAATTTAAATAACATGTCTTGCACAAAACACATGTGGCATTGTTCATGCTTTTTAAATGATTCCACCCCTTATATAATACCACCCAAAGGGGGACGTCAAGGTAATAAAATGAAATGAAATTAGATAATAATTGCACATTTTCGGTAGAAAGCAACAGTCGTCGGCTCACTTTGGGAAGAGTCCTTCCACGTAGTAATGAGACGTTACGCCATATGTGCGGCGCTGCCGCCTCCGACACGGTCCTACTCTGTTGCAAGGGAAGGTGTGCAAGGGTAGCGGGAAAGTGAGCAGTAGTGGTTTGATGTGGGAAATGAGATTTCGCGCCGCAATTTGCACGCAAAAATTATTTCGGTAACATGTTTCTTGGAAGCGCTTCACTGTTTCCATTGCATTTTTGAGGTTTGAAAGAAAGGTTGTCCAGGGCTCTCTAACCGGAGGTCTTACAAATGTTAGATAAAATAGTCCTATGCCACACTGTACATACATATGTATGTATTAATTTAAAAATTCATGATAAAAAGCTGGTGTTTATTTGTTTAGTCACCTTCAGTTTTCTTTTTTTACTATACTGTGACGCGTAGAGGTATCTGAAAAATAAAAAAAATGCGTACATTTGCTGAAATTCATTCTGCATATTGAAACCGACACGAAAGTGTCTGCCATTGCTGCATCATTTAGGCCACCTAATGTCACGTGTTCTCTCGTTTACACGCGTTCGAACGCGTAACTTTCTATCATTCGGTGGTTTACGTAGTTTCGGGGTTGCGCGGTTGCGTAGTTGCCAAATGGTACACATTTATGTATTTACGAAGGCACGTACATAGTTACGTTGCTGCGTGGTTGCCTACTTACCAAATGTGTCACAGTTCATATTTGGCTAGAGAATAGGTCTTGTGCATGGACTTCAATAAAGACTGAAGATGGCCTATCCGATCGCGGGTATGCAGCCTTTGTTCAGAAAGGTCGATTTGTAACATTGCGTTAAGAGGTAACTTTACTTGGGGGCTCCTATCTAATTGCATAGAAAAAGAAAAAGAATCACCGCACCAAATTTGATGACCTTTGTTGCATTAAAACGAAATAAGCCTAGCGACTGCTGAAAGTATATTTTTCATTTAGTTTCACTTTTCTAAAAGAAAATTTTTGAAAATCGCAAAATAAAGAACATTTTATTAAATTAACAACTACGGCACCCAGCAATAAAGAATACAATATCACAAATCTATAAATTACATATAATATTACATCTGTAGCTGACAAAATTTGTTGTAAACACGGCTCTGAAATGTACCACTAATGTACGAGTAGCGACTTTGCAAAACCCTCGTAAGCTTTGTAACCAATGTACATTAAACTGTAAATTCATATAATAAATGTGTCTTCCTTGAATATTTTATTGTATTCAGTTTGCCGAACTGCGATATTTCTTTGTGGAGCAGAATTATGAATTCGTGAACTTTGCGTTTCTATATATTTTTCAGACGTTCACTATTTGGCCATATTGGTAAAAATTTCCAAGCCATAAATGAAAACTCCTCTTCCAAGATTCACTAGACTTTAAAATTTTCTCTCGAAGTTCATCATATTTCATTAAACTCAGTCCTGGGGCCCCATCTGAGAAAAGCATTTCTCTTTTCTACATGTATTATAATAGGCGCATCGGAGTTGGCCACCGAGCTGAAGCTTCCTTTTAGGTCAAACTCTCTGTTAAGTGAGCCTGCTCGTGCACAATCACTCAGGTAGGACTTGCGTTGAGTTTGCGTCACGTATTCACGGAAAATCCACAGATTCGTATTAACGACACCGAAGCAACTGCTTCTTACGCAAGAGAACGTGTGCTTTTGACGTGAGCGTACATTGATGCAAGATGCCCCGGCAGCAACAGTGCCAGTACAGCAACATGTTTAGACTGGTCATTCCCTTGTATGTGTATGGTGCTTATATTGAAATGTTTCGGATAACGTTCTTTATGTCTGAGCTTGAACAACGACTAGACTAAACAAAAACACACCGAGGAATAATACAGCGACGTCTAAACAGCCCTTGATGCCCATACAAAACTGCAAACGTACGTTTCACAGAATATTTATCTGGCGAACCTGCATAGGTCCTTCTGAGAGTAAGCAGACGATCAGTAGAGAGCAGGCATTTATTTTTATTTATTTGATACTGTCAACCCCGTTGTTGGGATCATTACAGGGAGGGTGATGTGTCAAGAATACATGATACATAATTTTCTTTCTAAGTAACATACAAATGCACTGGCGCTCTTGGAAGTTAACAAAAGCAAATAACAGTAGTTATACAAAGAAAAGTCAACGAAGTGCTCGCAGCAACAATTTAGTATACATTCTCGTAAAAGAAAGTATCCAACGCATTTTCAAATTCGGCAGAGCCCTCGTTGCTCACAACTGCATCAGGTAATCTGTTCCACATTTCAATTGTGTCAGGAAAAAAGGAGAAACGAAAAGCATCAGTACGTGTTAAATAAGGTTGAATAGCTCTGCTATTGTTTAGACGATCGCATCTCCGTCCTGGGGGTTGTAGATATAGATCCTTGTTTATTTTCGTTCGCCCACTCATGATTTTAAAAAGAAACTTTAGCCTATGCTTACTTCTGCGTTGGTCCAGAGGCTCTAGTTCACACGATTTTAACAAGGCTGTAACAGACTCCATGCGTCGGTATTTACCGCATATGAAACGGACTGCCAATCTTTGTATTCTTTCTATTTTTGCTTTCAGGACTTTCTGATGAGGGGACCACACAACACAAGCGTACTCCAAGACTGGTCGTACAAAAGTTTTGTAGGCTGTTAATTTCACGTCCCGTGTAGCGCATTCCAGTTTTTTTCTTTAAAAAGTATAGTTTTTGGTTTGCCTTAGAACATATATTATCAACGTGTGAGTGCCATTGCAATGTGTGCATAATACTGACTCCTAAGTATTTGAAAGAAGCTGCATTATTCAGAGGATGGTTTCCGATGTGGTATATGAAGGAAAATTTGCTCCTGCTTGAGCGAATATGCGTAAATGTTGTTTTGCTATAGTTTATTTCCATGTCCCATGTTAAACACCACTCGTCTAATGCCTGTAAGCATCTATTTAGATTAATTTGGTCATCTTCGCAACCTATTGGCGAATAAATCAAACAATCATCAGCAAAAAGTTTCATTTTAACAGGCGGTTCGACAAGTGCACCGATATCATTAACAAACAACAAAAAAGTATTGGTCCCAAAACGGAACCTTGGGGAACCCCAGAGTACACACGCAATGGATTTGAAATGCAATCCTCAATCCTTACGGACTGTTGACGCATAGATAAATAGGCCTCTATCCATTGTATTACTTCTTTACCTATTCCTATTTTATCGAGCTTAAAAAGTAATTTACGGTGAGAAACCTTATCGAAAGCTTTCCTAAAATCAACGCTTATTACGTCTGTTTGTAGGTGTGCATCCATGTTCAGGTAGAAATCATGGAGTGTTTCTGTTAACTGTGTCACCGTAGAAAGACCGCTCCTAAATCCATGCTGAATTGTGGAAAGTAACTCGTTAGTGTCAAGAAAACTAATAATATGCTTTGCAATAACGTGTTCTAGAGCCTTGCAGCAGACTGGCGTCAGGGATATGGGTCGGTAATTGTTTACTTGCATACGGTTGCCACCTTTAAAAACAGGGATTACTATTGCATTGCGCCAGTCTTGTGGAAGTGAACGAGTTTCAATTGACTTCGCATATATTATCTCTAAGTAAAAGGAAACCCATTCGGCATATCGTTTCAAAAATTCAGTTGGTAGACCATCCGGTCCGCTTGCCTTCTTCGCGTCTACTTCAAAAAGCAATTGTAAAACACCTTCACGGCTGACAATAACTGATTCCATTGCGGTCCTCATGTCGCCGTTCATGTATTCGCCTATCTTATCACCTTTGTCTGTCGTATAAACAGATTGAAAGAAGCGATTGAAAACATCAGCTAAGTCTTCAACTCGTGTCAGAACTTTCCCTTCATGTTCGATCTGTTCAACTTTTTCCTTTCTTTCACTGAAGTACCGCCAAAATTTGTGTGGTGAACTTTTAAGAAAGTTGGCAAGCGTGTGATCAAAGGACTGTTTTTTTGATTTCACAAGAGCTTCTTTCATCTCAATTTTTATAGCTGCAACTTCCATCGCTCTCACTTTCTGTTTTCGTAGTCTTTTAATTTTCCGTTTCATATGGATAATGCTGCGTGTTATCCAGGGGTTTCGTTTGCGCGTTTTCTTAATACGAGTTGGAACGAAGTGCTCGACGCAAGCTATGATGCTACTTTTAAATCTTTGCCACAGTTGTTCCACAGACTCGCTCTTCGATGCCTGTTCGAAGTAACTAAACTGTAATTCTAAAAAATCTATGATGGCGGTGTCATCTGCATTTTTAAAGTCTTTTACTTTTACCGGTAGAAACGGTCTCCCTATACTGCCCACATTGGTCTGTATGTCTAAAGATAACATTTTATGGTCTGATATGCCCTCCAATATATCTAATGTATAATCTATTATGTTGTGCGATAGGAAAACAAGACCCAATAATGACTTTGACTTTTCTGTAACTCTAGTTTGTTCTTGAACAATTTGTTCGAAGCCATGACAAAATTTTATTTCCAGGAGCTTTTCCGAGCTAGCTGTTTCTGTCTCGCCGGGCAATAAACTTTGCCAATTAATGTGCGGCAAATTAAAGTCCCCAGCCATTATCAGCCTCGTGTTCCTGTTAACATGGTCAACCAAGAATTCGCTTAGCAGTTCCAGAAACGCTGGCGAAGACGCAGGTGGTCTGTATACTACGCCAATGAAGTACGTTCTGTTTTCGAATGTAAGCTTACACCATACACTTTCGGGAACATTAGATTCAATCGTGGAAGCATGGATGGAATTTTTAACTATGATGGCAGCACCACCGCCTCGTGAATCTCTTTCCCACCTAAAGAATTTGTACCCGGAAGGAACAATGCAATCACTGCGTATTCCCTCACGCAGCCATGTTTCTGTAAGTAGTATTACATGGGGACTATGCGCCAGTAGAATATATTCTAGTTCTGTGACTTTATTAACGATGCTACGGGCATTTTGCACAAGAATTCGTAGCTATGAGTGGGGCGGTTTTCTTGAACTGCTGGCAGAACTATCCGAGTCAAAGGATTCATGCCGGTCATGCGCACTTGCTGTTGGAGTTGTTACGTCTTTATCGATCTTGTCACTCCGGCTTTTATACAGACGCCGTTCATTTTTCTCTTGATCCCAAACAAACATGCGTCCATTTATCTTTAGTTTATCATACACGAGTGATACCCGTGCCCCCTTAGCTCGGTCCGGCGCACTACTTTCCCATAATTTCTTTCTGAGATGAACGGTCTCTTTTGAGTAGTCATTATTGATACTGAAAGAAGTGCCCTTTAGTTTTTTACAGTTGCGCATTACTTTCTCTTTTTCGCGATAATCCATGAACTTCATAATGACTGGTCTTACCCGGCCTTCGCTTTGTTTACCAATGCGATGAATTCTTTCTATCGATTTAGTTTCTACCCCCAACAAGCCTCTGACAATGTTATCTACGACAACTTTCCGCAGATCTGTTTCCGTCTCAGTTCTGGCCTCGGGAACACCAAAAATTAGCAGATTATTTCTTCTGCTTCTATTTTCATAATCCACTAGTCGTTCAGCTTGTTGTTGGACTATGTTTTCTAGTCTCTCAATTTTCATTTGCATTTCCTGCATGGCCATGAGATGCCTGTTCATTCTTTCAGTCTTCATATTAAGTTCAGCGACTTCTTTTCTAATCGTGTTCATCTTGTCATCAGATTCCTTCTGATTATCCAAAATTTGTTGTAACAATTCAGCCGTCTTCGGGCCCGGGTTTTCCTCTACATCCCCTGAAGTTAACAATAGCAATAATGTCGGCCAACAGTCCACCACAATAGACCAACACATACGAGGGCACGGCACTACAATCAAGAATCTGTTGTCGCTTTTGCAACAAACTGCATACGTTTGTACACCAACCTGCAAAGGTAGGAGCGGTGGTTTAGCCATCCTGCCAGCTTGACAAGTGCCGTGCCCTCTGCTGTGCCCATCGCCGTGTCGGTTCTTTAGTAGGCTTGTGGTTGCTGACGTCACCGTCGTCCATCGAAGATCATCCAATGAGCTGTCAGATGCCTTGTTTCCCAGATGATTCAGCAAGGGTGTAAACTGCTCGTGTACGTTGCTCGAAGAAATCACGGCAATTATCCACGGCCATGCCTGCAAAGGTAGGAGCGGTGGTTTAGCCATCCTGCCAGCTTGACAAGTGCCGTGCCCTCTGCTGTGCCCATCGCCGTGTCGGTTCTTTAGTAGGCTTGTGGTTGCTGACGTCACCGTCGTCCATCGAAGATCATCCAATGAGCTGTCAGATGCCTTGTTTCCCAGATGATTCAGCAAGGGTGTAAACTGCTCGTGTACGTTGCTCGAAGAAATCACGGCAATTATCCACGGCCATGCCTGCAAAGGTAGGAGCGGTGGTTTAGCCATCCTGCCAGCTTGACAAGTGCCATGCCCTCTGCTGTGCCCATCGCCGTGTCGGTTCTTTAGTAGGCTTGTGGTTGCTGACGTCACCGTCGTCCATCGAAGATCATCCAATGAGCTGTCAGATGCCTTGTTTCCCAGATGATTCAGCAAGGGTGTAAACTGCTCGTGTACGTTGCTCGAAGAAATCACGGCAATTATCCACGGCCATGCCTGCAAAGGTAGGAGCGGTGGTTTAGCCATCCTGCCAGCTTGACAAGTGCCGTGCCCTCTGCTGTGCCCATCGCCGTGTCGGTTCTTTAGTAGGCTTGTGGTTGCTGACGTCACCGTCGTCCATCGAAGATCATCCAATGAGCTGTCAGATGCCTTGTTTCCCAGATGATTCAGCAAGGGTGTAAACTGCTCGTGTACGTTGCTCGAAGAAATCACGGCAATTATCCACGGCCATGCCTGCAAAGGTAGGAGCGGTGGTTTAGCCATCCTGCCAGCTTGACAAGTGCCATGCCCTCTGCTGTGCCCATCGCCGTGTCGGTTCTTTAGTAGGCTTGTGGTTGCTGACGTCACCGTCGTCCATCGAAGATCATCCAATGAGCTGTCAGATGCCTTGTTTCCCAGATGATTCAGCAAGGGTGTAAACTGCTCGTGTACGTTGCTCGAAGAAATCACGGCAATTATCCACGGCCATGCCTGCAAAGGTAGGAGCGGTGGTTTAGCCATCCTGCCAGCTTGACAAGTGCCGTGCCCTCTGCTGTGCCCATCGCCGTGTCGGTTCTTTAGTAGGCTTGTGGTTGCTGACGTCACCGTCGTCCATCGAAGATCATCCAATGAGCTGTCAGATGCCTTGTTTCCCAGATGATTCAGCAAGGGTGTAAACTGCTCGTGTACGTTGCTCGAAGAAATCACGGCAATTATCCACGGCCATGCCTGCAAAGGTAGGAGCGGTGGTTTAGCCATCCTGCCAGCTTGACAAGTGCCGTGCCCTCTGCTGTGCCCATCGCCGTGTCGGTTCTTTAGTAGGCTTGTGGTTGCTGACGTCTCCGTCGTCCATCGAAGATCATCCAATGAGCTGTCAGATGCCTTGTTTCCCAGATGATTCAGCAAGGGTGTAAACTGCTCGTGTACGTTGCTCGAAGAAATCACGGCAATAATCCACGGCCATGCCTGCAAAGGTAGGAGCGGTGGTTTAGCCATCCTGCCAGCTTGACAAGTGCCGTGCCCTCTTTAAGGAGCTTGCTGAAGGCAGGATTTTAAACTTCTTAGGCAGAGCTTCGGCTACACAATTTGTTACAAGAAATGATTACTGATGTTTTAGTTTCTGCTTTTTTTTCTAAACTTGTTTACCTAGAAAATATTCGCCTATTCACTTCTGCTGACGAAAAGATAAAATATTCCACGACGATTACAGTGCTCACTAATGCGAAATTTGAGCACAGCTTTATACGCGTTTCCATTTCTCGATGTATTGGCTGGCACGAACAATCTATCTCGTGGGGCACGTTGCAAACGCAGCAAAATGTGGCGCGACTGCACCGATAATTGTGACGCGTGAGCGCGATTCACAGCAGCCGCCGCAGACAGACCTCCGCTCAAGCAGCGCTTTGTTTCGGTGCAGACAACGCCCGATGCTCTGGCACCATTTCGTAGCCATCGTCACCGCAAAGCCAGTTGGGCGCGGCAATAATCTTTTTTCCTCAAGCTCTCGCCAAACCTTCCTCCTCCGCTTGCCTCCTCGTGGTTCCGCTGCACCCTCTTCCTACGCTTTCTTCCTCATGCTCTCTTCGCTATACCTGTCTTTCACCTCCCGCTGCACTCCGCGTCCGCTCTCATGTTTTGCTGCACTCGTTCGTTGGCTTACGAGGTAGGACTCCGACGCTCACTGCAGGCACGGACCCCTAAGTGATGCGTTCTAAAACAACCACTGCTGCGCCAAAGCAAGAAACGAGAAAACAAGAAAAGCTCACGCGTGCTAGATCTTGTCACTTTCCACGATGACGAGAAACGAGAAAAAAATACTGAAAGAAAACAAGCTACATCAAGAAAATGGCGTGTTTGTGAGACGTATACTACATTCAAAAAGCTTCTCAGGGAGTTCTTTATAGAAAAAGATAAATCAGGTGTCCATTAGTATATGCGGCCCAGCATAAGGCATATGGAACACGATCTTTTATTTGTGTGCTTTTTTACTTTCTTGCACTGTCAGCTGCATGATTTGTTATACATTGGATATATCGCAAGCTTTTTTTTTCACAGTGCAGATTATCGACGTCGTTACTTTAGCGAACGCAACAATGACCATGTTTGTCGAAGATTTTGACTGATATAGCAATATGAATTGTTTGCGTGGGCCTCAGTGAGCGCTTCTCGATGCAGCGGCTAGAATTTCTCCTGCGATATTGGCAGTTTGAGCACGTTGATACAAGGGCGGACTCCATGGCTGTCAAGGGTTCGCTCTAGAAGAATTTTGGCCGGGCTCGTCTCCGTAGACGTTCGCGTATATTCAAGTGTCATACACTTGCCCTGTTTTGGGTGGGTTGTTGTCATCGTGGCTTTATAAGAACAAACTTCTCTTTTGACGAAATACTGTCGCTTTAAGTATTAGGTGCAGACAGGAGAACTGCTGGGTTACTAAGTAATAATAAATATTAAGAGGCTAACAATGGCATTCGAAAACACCTATTTTCTTCTAATCGTTATGAGGCGCGCATTTTCAACAGTATAATTGCAGTTATAAGGAGTCTATCGACCATTTCCTCTGCGCCAGTCCCCACAGTGGCGACCAGAGCTTTCTACTACTTACCACGTTAGGTCACCTAGATTCATCACAATTTGCTTTGGCAAAAGTGCTTATACCAGGCTCACAGGCTTCACAAGCCTAGAAAGCGATGGGCGTATGCTTCATTCACTCAAGTCCACAAGCTTCAGTGAGCAGCTGTGTATTTTCTATGTGTGCCTCTGGGCGAAGCGATATCCTCAGTGTTTTAAGTCTTTTCTTTTGGTCCCTTAACCCATTTCCCCCTATATAGGGTAGCAAACCGGGCGCATGTCTGGCTGACCACCCTGCCTTTCTTTCTTTCTTTCTTTCTTTCTTTCTTTCTTTCTTTTCTTCCCTCTTTCAGACTAATAAATAAATAGGTAAATGCTCGTAGATATAATGTTAAAGTACTGAGAACGACGGTCAAATTACTTTTCCTTAGATCACGCGCGGGTTACTCGAGCCACATTCATCCTAAACAAAGCGTTAATATTTTACGGAAGTTATTTAGACAGGATATTATTGGGAGTCAGGTAGGTGCATGGAGATAAATAATTTTTATGTATACGTTCTGTATTCGATCATCTACGTGCACCTCTCCCAAAGCACTGTAGAAAGGAGTCTAATACGCATTTCTGATAAGTGGCTCTCGAGAAGACATCTTGCGCTACTAGAAGCCTGCCAGGCTAGTGCTCCGGAGAGCCTCGCATACATCAGATGGTGCACCACTGCTATTTTAAAAACACTTTGTTATTGTTCTGGGAGGCACCTGAACATTTATTTCTACGAGAAAAGGTGCGTTTTCTCATGCCATCTTCACGGCAATTTCAACGTCGAATAATATTCTGCCGTCTTTGTGTGTGATTTTAGCTGCGTTAAAAAACCCCGACTGTGGCACCTAGAAAGCCCTGTGGCACCTAACTATGCTCGTCAGTTTGGTAATGAGAGCAGTTCTACAAAAATAACTCCTTTTCTTGCTCTAGAAAAATTCTGTACTATGTTGCGTAGACCCTGCATATTTTTTCGTATTCAGGGTAACAAAGTTCATGAATGCAGTTCTTGAGATTTGAACATGTACGATCGACATTGTGGTATAATGATCATGCGCCTATGTTATTGGAATCTTGTGCACCTAAATGGTACTTGTAATTTTATTTGTCATAAAAAGTTTGAACTTTTCTGCATCAATGGAAAGTAAACTATGGCTCGCACTGCAGCTTAATCAAGGGTACAACGTAACAATATCTGTCAACAAAGAGGTCAGTACATGCATTCTTCCCAACATCAGCTGCCTGCCTTTTAGCCCTAAACCATTTATACGCACTGTCATTTTTCATCGGGCTTGCTATGCAACTGTTCAAATTTTGACACCTTCCAACATATTGCTACATGAATATTGCGTGCTTCTGTTAGACAATGGGCGCGGGTGCCCCGAAGAAGAAGACGAAATGCTCCTGGGTCTCAAACTGACGGCGGAACTGGCCGGCACTGCAGTTATTTTTGTAAATATGCATTGTAAATAGCCGTCAGTGTTTCGTCCGTCGGTCGCGTAACGGTCTGGTGGAGGTAGGCGTTCCTCGTCATTGCCACGGAGCTCCTCAGCGGTCGCACCGTCCCGCTTTCCCCCATAGCTAACGGGGATAACCAGCCACAAGCTGACTAGGTCTTACCATCCACAAACTAATGATATGACGGAGTGTCTGAATATAACCCCGACCGACGTGCTTGTAGAGTATGTCTCGTCCGACCATACTGATTGAGAGCTTGCTCTACCCTATGTCGCTTTTGCCTGTAATTGTTCACGCCACAACACTGCACCACTACTACTACTATTACTGCACCACTACAATACTATGTCCTTGCCTATACACTTGCCCTTGCTTCGTGTTGTCGACAAATTTGACTTCGCACTGCCATCTGCTAGCCGCCTGGTTAGCTCAGATGGTAGAGCGGCTGCCCCGGGTAGGCGGTGGTCCCGGGTTCGAGTCCCGGACCAGGACGAATTTTTCTTCAACTATGAGGCTTTTCTTTCGAGGAACCCGTATGGGTTTCCTTTGTAGCAATTGCTACGAACGGGTGGATGTCTGATTTTCCCTTTATTCACTGCCGGCTATTGGCCGTTCTTTCGGTGGTTCCGCCGGAACCAACATTGTCACTGGACACATCCCTCCCATCTGCGCCATCACCAAGGCAAGCCAAGCACGCGAAATCGCCCACGCTAGCCTGCCGACCTGCCAAGAGAGCCAACAGTGTATGTACGATCAACGACACAAAGACGTGCGCTTTTGGCCTGAATCTCTGGTACTGCTGTGGTCCCCGAGCCGTCACGTTGGGCTCTCCGAAAAACTCCTGTCTCGGTACACAGGCCCATGCCGAGTGCTGCGTGCCGTGAACCCAGTTATTTATGAAATTGCCCCAGTCAATGCTAGTACTTCATTTGTCCCGCATTCCACTGATGTACATGTCGCACGCCTCAAGCGTAACTGCTCTATCGTTCACATCGATATTTAGACGCACCGGCACGGTACTATTGTTGTCACGGTTACTTCTACGTGCACACGGCGTGCCTCTGATGAACGATGCGTGCAGGTGCCCCGACGAAGAAGACGAACTGCCCCTGGGTCTCGAGTTATCGGCTGAACTGGCCAGCGCTGCAGTTACTTTTGTAATTATACATTGTAAATAGTCGTCAGTGTTTGGTGCGTCATTGGCCTGATATTTCGCAAATTCAGGTACCTTCGCTTCAAGTCCATTTTGTACTGTGTTTATTCCTTACAGAGCACAACCCAGGTCATGGCACAAAATCTACGGCAACACTACCGGTCATAGCAAGCTGCTAAACCTGGAGCATCCTCGTATAAGCCGACTCCGATATTTTGGTATGATATATATTTTCTCTCTCAAGTATGCTTCTTTGAGTATCAAAATAAAGTGAATAGCAGCGTAGTGCAAGCGCACTGTACAATAAGTTTTATAATAAGTTTTATGGTCCTCACATCTGAAGCATCTTGTCATTATCAAGCGGGGACAACACGAAGACTGAAACTAATGCTCTAAATGCATTTTTCCTGAAGTGTTGGACCAAAGTATCTTGTGCATTAAACCAGTTATTTTCTTCCTCTTCACTTATTTAATAGTTTATGTCAGGAACATTTGTTGCAATTAGTATACAGGTCATAGATTTGAAAAAAATTTGCTGTCCACTTTTGGCCTTCTGTATATTGTAGGGTACTAAGAATATGAGTTTTCCGCTAAAAAGAGTAACAAACTCAGGCATGCCTGTAATACGTTGTTCCGGTGTATTGCTAGACACAGTAGATAGTGTCATATATGCCCATTTGAGCGCAGCTTGCGAATCCGAGATATTGTCCCTTGTGCGTGCACTGTGGCCTAACGCTAGACAATTGCCCTTGCTCGACATTCTTTTTCTATCGAAGTGGCTCGTTTTTTTTAACGGCTTCTTGCCTTCCTTCTTGAGCTACCGTGACTTCTAATGTACTTCAAATAGGTGCTAAAACACATTCATGCTATATTCAGCTGTTGCTTCAGTTTTAATGCGAGCCCACTTTCTGAGGGTGTTTTCAGTCTTTCTTTCTTCATGTTTTTTTGCTTGAGATAAAATGTAAAGCAAGTCAAATGTAATGTAACTCGTACCTGGTAGAACAGGAAGACTTTCCAGCAACGCAATAGAGGACACTTTTTGAGTAGAGGAGATACTCAAATAACAATGAATAATAAATGTTGCTGGTGAGGCTTTACCAGGTTGCATACTTAAGTATTTACAGAAAAACCGTTAAAATTGTACGAAGTTTGACGGCATTTCATTGGGCTGGGGTGAAATAAAATTAGATACCAGGGGTCGTATAACGTAAAACTGTTCCAATATGATGTTATTCCAATCTCCTGAAGTCAAATTTGCGTAACCACCGACGCAAGCATCGGGCGATCACCCGTAGGGTTGTCTGAACCAACCAATCAAATGCTCCCGGCGTTCATAGGAGCTCACTTTTGTTGGCTTGAAAAACGAATAACATTGCCTGCACTCAGCGGCTTGTCTTATCTAATTGGCTCACAAGAGATGAGGAGCATGCTCAAGTGGAGAGGGATTCGATGGGGCCGAGCCACTGCACTGGATTTCGATAATCGGATGAAGAGGGTGGTGCCGACGTCTGCGATTGGTCCACTTTCTCTTACTTAGCTTTCGGTTGCTCGACGACAATCGCGGCGGCATGCAACGGAAGCTTAAGAATGACGCTAAAACGGATCCACAGCAAAGAACAGCTGGCAGAACGAGGTCGTAAACGTGCCGAAAGTTCTCGAAAACCTTACACGGCCACGCAAAAAGTTTGAGAACACGCAAATAAATCCATCCTCTCCGGCAGGGGCGAGTAGCCAGTGCCGGAGCGATCGGCGGAGGCCATCTTTTATTCCTTTCGGAACGGGGTAGCCTGCGGCTATTCAGAAAAAAATTCAGCTTTGTTCGGCACATTAGTGCATCATTAACGCATACGCGTCACTTTGACGCAGTAAGTTGTTGTGGTTTTGTGACATCGTGTGAGAGGCAGGTGAAGTGGGTGGAGCCCGAAAACTTTTGAACAAAAACCGAGGGCTAATGGCAAAAAGGTGTCGAATCAGAAATAACTATTTTTGTTTTGTTCGGTCAAATTATGCATAATCCGTGTGTACACGTCATATCAGATGGGGAGCTATCGCGGTTTTCGTGACGTCACGCGACAGACAGGTGAAGTGGGGGTGGTTCAAAAATGTTTGTGACCAATCGCGGTGGGCTGATTGCAGAATTGGAATAGAAAAGCTTGGAATTGTTCTACGTTATAGCGCCCAAGTACTCTTGAAGAACAGTTGCTGTAAATGTGACGGTGTGTAATTGTGGTCATGTGGAATCAAAGTAAAGACGTGTCTATTTTACCAGAAATTACCATAAATATTGTGGTGCGTTATTGCAGTGCTGTGGACTGCAATTACAGACATCTGTATGTTTTACGGGAAATAGTTGGCAGCCGATGCTACCTGTAAATGTCCAGTAAAAACAACGGCGTATTTTCTAGTGATAGAACCCATGCAAACGTCGGTGAAGGTACTCTATTTATTCGATGTTAGTGCTTCTTCGAGTGTAAAACATACCCACTCTGAAGAGCAGAAACACAAGTGTAATGCTTTCTAGTCTTATGCGTATTCAGATTTTTTACATCAGGAAATTATTAATCAGATACACTCGGTTGATCATTTACCAGTCCCTTATGTTCAGAGTGATGGCGATGTCTATTTGTTTTCGCTCGGAAAAAATTGTGGTACTCGAGCTATAACGGACCGTGCATCACTGGAGGCCTCCTTACAGCCATCAGCTCGCCATAGCATTAAGTAATATTTGGCACTGGCTATGGCACTTGAGAAGCGGCATTTCGCAAACACCTTGTACAACATGGCAGCTTAGCAATCTACAAACTACGGAAGAACACACATAGATGCCGCCACTGCAGAGACGTGTCGCCGAGACGTATCGATTGAATCGATATAAATAAATGTGCAATGCTCTAAGGCTTGTCAGTATTGTAGTTTGGGTTGTGCAGGTGAATAAAATGCTCCCATCAACATTTTGCTACCTTTTCTACCTATTCCCGGAAAGAAAGTGCTTGTTAGAATCTCGTAAACATGGTAGTTGCCGTAGGTGAGCACTCAGACAAATTGAGCTTTCGTAAAAAGTGCATGAAATAGAGAGAAAAAAAAGGCAAGTGTATAATGAAAAACAAAATCTAGAATGCACACTCGATCTCTAATGAATCGGTGTACCTTGCGCTCATATTGAACAAAGCTTCTTTTCCAGGTAAAAATATATTCAACTATCAATTTCGATTAGGCGAACACCACTTTTCTGAGTGAAACAATAAGCGCTCACCTGGCTTCGTTCAATGGTTTTTGATGCCAAGCCATGTTCTCCACTTACCTTCGTCGTCATGTTCTAACTTCGTAGTCAGTGATTACGATTATGAAGAGTCGTACAGTTACTTAGCTATTATTAGTTTCAAAACACAGGAACTCTGCCAGTAAGTCTTCACAATTTTTGAAAGTAAGTTTATCAATAAATAAATGTTTACGGAAATTGGCACGCTAGGAAAGAGACTTCAGTGTGGCGTATCCCTCGGCGTTTCACAAACAGTATCCTCCATTACTGCAAACATCCTTTTATCTTTACTAGAAGCAAAGCTGTCATCACTATAAACGTTCACATCCTTCCATTCTGTCCTCCCAGCTAGCAATGTCGCATTTAATTAGCGCGCAATAGTTTCCAGCCTCTTCGCTTCGGCGGCGTCGGTTCAACCTAGATCTGACAAAAGGGAAAAGCTTCAACGCGAATGGAGCCCTAGATTCCATGTTCATTATTCGCTTTCGCGCAAAGGACTTCGCTGCGGAAATGGCGTCGATGCGCCATCCTTCTTCCCCGGGACCTACAGTGGCAGTAAACGACAGGCATGCGCCGGGCCAGACAAACAGTTTATCATCTCACCCAAGCATTTCTTCCGTTCTCTTTCTCTATCTCGCTCTCGCTGTCAGAAGTGTCCAGCGACCCCGTAGTCTGAGATATTTCAGCAGTACGCCTTTCATTCCTCTGAGCAGCCCGAGGCCGCTTCTGTAGTTCGCGGCGTGCTGGACTGCATAGCTGCCTTCTTCATGGGAGGATCTCTGCGGGTCGGAATAACGGAACTTGCAGGCATCGCGTCAAATTGACTCCAGTGCTAGAATTGGAGCCATGCTGCATGGCTACAGAGAGTGGTGACGTGATGTTCTCGCTTAACCTTGAAACACTTAAAATCTGTCGGAGAATGCAAAAGATGAGCTGAAAATTTTCTTTAAGGAATTACAGCTATGTACTCGCATATATATATATATATATATATATATATATATATATATATATATATATATATATATATATATATTCAGGATTCAAGACTTATTGATTGCACTTATAGCAAAATTTTGTTTTGAATAATCTCGATTCGCAGAGAATGGGGACTTTAACCTCTTCCAACCAAGTTCAATGCAAAGCTTACCTTTAATGAGAAATTTATGCCAAGAGAAGATTTACTAAACCTGTTAATTAAATGTTATGAACGCAAGCGCGACGCAAACAGTTTGCATTTTTCGCCTGCGGAGCTCCACGTTTGATGCAATGTGTATATTTATGCAACATACGGGTTACAAATTTGGTCTGGTGGTCATATAATAAAAACCGGTCATAAAACATTGAACGCGCCTTCAAATTGCTCAAGAAAACCAGGGTCAGATTTACTTCGCCACGACATTATTGTGTTCGCTATAGAGTCTCTGTAACCACGCCAGTAACAAAACTCACTAAAACACTTCCTATTTAACTGAATAGGCTCTCTGGTCTCGCTTTGCTACACAGTGATCAAAGTTTGAGATGAACACTTTTCATGAAAGTTTTGGCCTAGATTACACCGCGTCGTGTATTAAAGTGAGTCACTGCACATTTCCGGTTATCTCAATTGTCACTATTACAGAGACCGCAATTTAATTGGGCAACATTCTTCTCCAAGACAACGCAGTCTCGTGTATCGCTGTACTCGTGGGCCAATTCCAAGGATTGTACCGTCTAAATATGTGCCACTAGTGGATATGTGTGTACCACTAGTAAGTGCCGGTGGATATGTGCCTGTTCTCAATGAACATCTTTGGCGCCAACTTCGCTATGTGCCGCTGGGTACGTGCTACTAAATATGTGCCCCTAGGGCCACTGAATATGTGTGCTGCTCTGCATACTAGGTAAGTGCCGTTGGATATGTACTCTTCGGTCCTCCTTGGTATGTACACCTCTTCAACGAACCTCCTTGACGTCAACTTAGCTATGTGCCACAGAGCGTACTCGGTATATGGCGCTGGGTATCTGCTACCGGGGTTACTGGGTATGTGCCATTGCGTATTTTACCCAGGGTACACTGGGTATGTGATGCTCTTCAATTAACTTCTTTGACACCAACTTGTTTCAGTGGGTATCGCAGCGACAACAAGCAGTGTTTAAGCTGTCACATCTACTTAATGCGAATGGTTAGGTAAATGACTAGTGGAGCCGAATCTGCTTGGATGCACATGCTGTAGCTGTACTTTGTGGGCCAACAACATTAGCAGATTTATAAGCACACGGCCCCGAAATATGCGCCAGATATAAACACAAGTACAGCTATATAGTCGAACGCCTGTACAACGAATGATTGTACAGCAAAATGAGCTGCATAACAAAGCATTGATGATGTCCCAGCCGAATTCATATTGTTCATATGTATCGTGAACGCCTTTAGAACGCAGACCACTGCAATGAATTTGCCCATAGAAACAAGGAATTTAGGCGTGCGCGATGGCTCATTGCTTGCTTTACAAGGAATGATGCGCACTGGTGCCACCGCAGTCCTCTGCAGGCATCGCCGAGGTGCATTCGTTCTGTGCTTACACTAATGGCAGCGCTAGCAAGGCACCTGACGAGAGTGTTAATCCCACTACTAGTCCTGCTGGGCTGCTTCATAAGTCGCTCGACTCACACACTGCTTGTTGTTTACGCATCAGTGGGTGCGACGGCTTACAAATACATTGCAGTGGACACGACGTCATGATGTAATAATAATAGACGAGGTGTGCAAATACATTTACTGTGCAAATGACGTGAATGTCAATAATGAGAACCGCAATGAGAATGCTATAGGTTAACCTACAAATATGTCGGTAAGGGAGGCGATAGTGTCATTCGAAGATCTGCAGCTTTACTTCGCGTAACTCATGCATTTTGCTACGGAGCATGCTGTAAACCTCGGTGCAATAGAGTTGGGTGCAGCTGCACATTCTGTCCCACCAAGCGTGCACAAAAAATCAGCTGTCTATTAAACTAGGCCTGTCTGGAATGCATGTTAAATAGATATTTTATTTTGTTGAACGCTGTTATCCCGCTCGATTGTGGGTTGTACAGTCCTCGATACGTACAATGATGTGACCCATGTAACGGAAGATTTTGGAGGCTCCGACAACTTTATTATAAAGGCATTTAACAATATTGCGAGACAGCTGCTAAGCCTGAACGGTAAATTCCGCCGGTCACGTGCTGAAGACGATGACGCTGGCCATGGTGAGGAATATATACAGATGAAGAAGATGAAGGCGTAACATCTTGTCGGAGTCGGGTCGAAGGCCCTGCTTGATGACAAGGTGTCCGAGCACTTTAACGGTTTTGCTGGCGAAGTGGCACTTTTTTGTATTCAGCTGAAGGCCAGCAGCTGAGACGCATGTCAGGACTTCGTCGACGTGCTGGAAGTGCTGATGGAAGGTGGACGAAAATATGATAATGTCGTTAAGGTAACATAAGCAATTCTTCCACTTTAGGCCCCGTAGTACGGTGTCAATCATCCGCTGAAATGTAGCGGGAGCATTACACACGCCGAAAGACATTACGTTAAATTCGTAAAGTCCATCGGGTGCGGCAAAGGCGGTTTTCTCCCTGTCTGCGTCGTACATGGGGATCTGCCAGTATCAAAGCGTAGATCAAGGCTGGAGAAATACTGGGCACCTTGTAATGAATCCAACGCATCATGGATTCGGGGCAGGGGATATACATCTTTGCGGGTTATTTTGTTCAAGGCACGCTAGTCTACGCAAAATCGCACTTAGCCGTCTTTCTTGCGCACCAAAACCACAGGGGACGACCAAGGGATTGATGATGGGCGAATTATGCTACGTTTCAGCATATCGGCAACGTGGGTATCGATGATGTGGCGTTCAGCGGCAGGAACCCGATATGGCCACCGGCGCACGATGGATGCTCCATCTGTGTGTATGCGATGAGCCGTCGCAGAAGTCTGTCCCAGAAGAGGAGAGTGGACGTCGAAGGAGTCTTTATGCTTGGATAACAACGCCAGTGATCTGCTGTGACATTAGATCGGAGCTGATGGTACTAGCGAGAACAGAAGCCGGGACCGGACTCATAGCTGTGGATAGTTGTGGAACAGCAGTAGTCGAGGTAAGCACAGAGACAGGCTCAGTGTTCAAGACGCACATGAGAACGGCGCCTTTAGAAAACAGGACCCATTGGTTGTGTTGGGTACAGCCAATGTGGCCGTGCCGTTGGTGAAGCGAACAAGGCTGGGTGCCGCGCCTTTCGATAAGCAACGGGCTGACGGTACAACTAAAACGTCACCATCGGTGATGTCAGAGGTAACCAAAAGGAGTGGTTCGCGGCCAGGAGGCACCATACAATCGTCAGCGGTTCATAAGCGAAGGCGCGGTTAGTGCACGTCGTCGGAATTGTAGGTCTTTGTCAAGTTAACTAGGCATTGACGGCACGAGATGAAATCAGACGCCGAAAAGACAAAGTCCCACCCTAGTATAAGCATGTGAGCACAGGAAGTCAACACTGCGCACTGGATATGGTGGCGTATCCCGTCGATCGAAACTCTAACGGTGCATTGCGGCGATGGCCGAATCACAACATTATTTGCACCACGAAGAAGACCTCCACTGTAACGTGTAGTAACTTTGCGTAGACGAGCGCACAAGCCAGCGTGAATAATAGAAATAGCTGCTCCCGCATCAATCAATGCTGGGACTGGTACACCGTCTACACACACGAATAAAGTATTGACCAGGCACGCTGGGCACCCGGCACCTCCACCACTTGCGAGGCAGCTGTTAAGGCTCAACGGTTTATTTCGCAGGTCGCGCGCTGAAGACGATGATGCTGGACATGATGATCAATATATACAGATGAAGAAGGGGAAGTGGTAAAACAGCGCTCACAATATTACTAACATAAAGGTCATTTTACAACGTTAAATTAATCTAAATTATAAGTAAATCTTGATTCAACTAAATTGTCGAAATCAACGCGGTATTTGGTTACGATTGTGCCAAGTTATTTTGGGCCCTGCAATCCTGCCCTTATTTTCCTTGACTGCGCTTGAATTGCCAAATATCCTAATGAGAATGACAATGATATTGACAATACCAGAAAACCCGAGCACACGTAAGCACTTCTTATCAGTTGGGAATGCGAAAGCACTGATGCCCAAATGAACGCCGCTGAGCGGTCCCTCGAGTTTTGCGCTGCGGGTATTGTTTTAGAGTTTTCCTGCGAGCTATGTTATCTAGTTTTGCGGTTAAATTGATGCTGGTTAATATTCTATCGCAGTTATGTGCCAGCATATTGCCTGTAGACCGGAATTACTTGAACGATATTGCCGAGAAATCAAAGACGCCGCATGCCACGGACGTCCTGCGCGATGGGAGACCGAGGAAGCAGCAGCGGCCACCAAGGCCGGCAGACGCGCGCAGAAGCTAATCCCAGTAGGGGTGAGAGAGACACATACGGGGCCGCACGCCGACTTCCGTAAGCGAGACAGCGGTACCTGCCTCGCCGACGAAAACGCGTCTCGCCCTCCGGCGTCACGTTGCCGTATCCGCCCCGTCAAGTTGCACTGCTGACGTGGCGTCGACGCGGTGCCCTCTCCCCTCACACAACATATGACGCGCTAGCAAGGTGGCAGGTGCTGCGATTCGCCCGCTGTGCACCGCTGAGGCTCGCTCGTGACGTGGTGTTGCAGCCAGGGGGAATTTAGGGGCCATTCAGCTGCTACAGACGCCGGCGTTTTCTCTCAATGGCCTCTTTAATGCTTTTGCATCGAAATGTTTCGGGGACAAAATACACATGATGATCTACTACCTGTATCTCAGATTTATATCTTTAAAAAGTGAAAGGCAGCCACTAGCAAAAAAAGGCTAACGCAAAAATTAGCACCTACAGGGATAATTAGCACTACTTAGCCTAATACACTAATTAGCATCTGACGGCCTAGTGAAGGAAGAGGCTGTATCAATGGTTTTGCAGCATTGGCATTGACAGTGCAGTTAAAGTAAGCAGCTTTGTCAAATTAGGACCGGGCCTTAGTCCACTGTCTTTCAACTCCACAGACGCGAAAGAAATAAGAGCTTTGTTAGAGGGGGGGGGGACATCATATTTGCTAGCGCAGGTTTGCCGCAGTCACTCTGGCGCAAGGTAGGAGCAGCATTTTCACGTGTAAGCTACTGGGATTAGTCTGCTTTACATAACCATCTTTATTTTTTTTATTTTAAGGGACCGGTGTGTGCAGAGAGGCTGAAGGCCGCTCATAGTGTTTGATGGGCATCTTTGTTGGCAGATGTCTGAGCCCAAGGTGCGATGGTATCACTCGAATAGCAGTAGACTTACTAGAACACCTTTATAGACGAACTTTTTTATTTTGGCATGTTAAAATCGAAATTGCAATTTGAAACTTCAGAAGACAAGACGAGAAAGAAACTAAAGGCATTTGCCTGACAAAGATCTCTGTTCCTGCATTTTGGATAAGTCAACCTCTTCGAACGAATCTTTTACAGTTAGATAAACTACTGGTTATTCGCTGTGCAAAACAAAACCGGACCAGTACATGAATCACTGGGCAGGACCCAGAACTACGTTTTTACTAAAGCCACACAGCAAACCATAAGCACATCGCCAACATATTCGAGGAAAAGAAGGAAACACATGTTCCGGTATGTACATTCCAATTCAAAACAGCTCATGTAAAGCACAACATATTCCTGAAAATTTTGTTCACGTATTGAGAACAGCTTTTCATGAAGTAATAGTTCTCGTGTGTTTCTTAAACGATCTAGGTCTTAGAGAGAAGTCTGCTTTACGTTCAGATTTATAAATCAGTTCTGTGCGCTTAAATAGAGAATTTTCTCTACAGCAAGTTGTGTTAATCTGAAGGACATGAAGGTGAATGGTTGTGCGTTATTGTGGGCAGTTATTTCCGGCCTCTGCCCTACTCATCTCGTCCTCGTCTATTCGTGCTGTTACTCGCTCGGCTTTCACAAAACTTTTGAATAAAGAGTAATACGCATGCGTCGGAAAATAATTAATTCCACCTACCAGAATCTCGCTCTGTGGGACTGAAACTGGCGGTTCAAGGCAAATGTTATAGGTGTGACGTTAAAATATAGGAAGTGGCCCCAATATATTAGAGGTAAATATTCGTTTTGCGGAGCTTTCGTGTACTAAGCTCACCAAGTTGGCACTTCTCGTCAAAGGGGGGGAGGGGCGTGCATTCACACCTTCAATCTGACTGACCTCTCTGGATCTGTGGTGCACGCCGTAGATCCCTGATATAACTTATGGAATAAAGGAAACTGTATGCGTATACCTATCAGATGCTGTACGCGTATTGCGCTGCAGGGCACAATTTCGCATAAAAAGAGAGAGATACGTCGGGCGCTTAATACTGCATGCAATGTTAGAAAGGTAAAGTATATTGGCTGGCCACCCATTGCGTGAAGCAGGCAATCGGTAGTCTGAAGAAAACTAGAAAAAGAAAATGAGACTGAGTTCCTATGGAGGGGAAGCGTATTCGAGAGTAGTGGAGCTTAGCAGGATGTAGCGTCATACGCTGCTTGTTCGTCTAGTACCAAGATGGATAAAGTATAAGGTGGAATAACTGCATATAACTGTGTGGCATACATCTGACAGTAATGTTGATGGCAATAACCATTCAAATTATATATATATATATATATATATATATATATATATATATATATATATATATATATATATATATATATATATATATGATCTCGTTTTCTTAATTTCCGCGAATGAGTCTTTTAAGTGTTTTGTTGCGATGAATCAATTTTTCTGTGACATTGGTCACCACATCAGAGCCGTCATCTCTCCCCATAAAAAAGTACACAAATTAATCCGTGTAACGCAAGTCCGACAATTTAACCTATAATTGACGCGGCTAAAATACCTTAGACGAGAGATTTTTAACTGCACGTCTCGGCAGCGTTTTCGTGCGGCTGGAGATAATTACGTTCATAGGGTTGCACTTCTCGTGAGATAGTGTTCAGGGTTCAATATCAAATATGCGATGACACGCTCATGTAATTGTGCTAGTTCTTTTTATCTCTTCTTCAATGTCATACATTATCTACGTTTTTTTATGTTATTGGAGCGATCACTCTCCTCAGTTTACTCGGTGCTTAAGGTATGTTCTTCGTGGGAATTAACTTTAACATGGAGCAGGGAACAAATCAATCTAAACTCCAACAGAAGGCTTGCAACAGAAACAGCCAGCTGTCGAGCTTTTCGTGCATAAGCTACGGTTAGTGTCAGTGGTACTGGTATATATAATAAAACTAAACAACGATAATGTTCAGTGTTACTACGAAATAGACTACTCGTACTATAATATTCACAGCACCAAGACTTAGTGTTTTGCTCACTATGAAGGGTTATGTCCAACTACACTGTCATAGCCATAGCGATAACTAGTATTTTGTCAGCTCTAAAATTTCCATATATCGGAGTATTATTTACTCTCAGCAATATGTAATCAAACCTGAAACATTTTTGCAATCTAAGCATATGAGTAATATTGCAGTAAATTGGTAGGATATGCATTATTGGTTTATTCTTTAGGATAATGTAGTAGTATTCTAAATTTACGAGACTAAATGTGTTTTTACATGTAAAGGGGCAATCATCTTCGTTTAGGAAAGATTCATGAGAAAGTATCGGAAAATGTGCACTAGATTAAATATATTTGTTTTTGTGTTTGGTAATGACGGCAGCCTAACAATACGTGCAGTATTGTTAGCGGCATTGTTAGCATATGGGCTGTTCATTTGTAAACCTGTAGCAATAGGCCAAATTCTGAGAAGGCACAATGAACCTTTGTTAAACCACTGCCTGAATCGGGCAGCATCTGGTAACACTAATTTAAATGCTTAGAGCTTCTTATACAGCTGCTGGTGCCGCAATGTTGTGACCTGATTTACGAATACTGGATTTAACATGGCGAGGCAATGTAGGTTGTGTGATCTGCTATTTTACAGTGAAGCTGTATTGCTACCATGGTTATATTGCGCCTAGTTTTACGCTGAGGTTATTAAGTGAAGTACAGGACGTAGACGCACGTAGCGCAGACTACCAACTGTTTAATACTGCTAAAGTACGCGCTTATATGCAAGGAGATATGGCAAGGGAGGGGGGGGGGGAGATATCAAAAGATATGAGAATGTGGCCGTATCTCCTTGTATATAAGCGCGTTCTTTAACAGTATTAAACAGTTGGTAGTTTGCGCTACGTGCGTATACGTCCAGTCTTTCACTTAATATCCTCAGTGTAAAACTAAGCGCAGTATAACCATGAACGTTCACCAACTAGCCCCCTTCATTGCTTTACTAAAGTGTATTGCTACATTATTGATATTGTCATTGTCATTGATATTGCCATCATTTTAAGAGTGGCGCAAAATTTCGCCCGCTGCCCTCACATAGCCACAAGGACCACCAGGATGAAATACAGCAAAGGTGAAGGAAAGCCTCTGCCCAATCAGTGTGGCAAGTGTAATGGCAGCGGATCGACCAGAACCTTTCACAAAATTTCCCTTACCATGTGCTTGAAGGTGCTACGTGAACTTTTTACTCTCGTTTCCCTTTGTCCCAAGGGAACCCAAAGTTCCCCACGATTTACTTTTTGCGGAAATATGGCGCACATTATTGGTATTGCGTGCGCAAAATTCGGTTGCTCACGTCCTGTGCAATAAATTGCGTTTTCAAGAGCTCCAGAGCATGTATAATAAACTAACAGCATAAAATTAGTTCCAAGCATCATATGTTGTGTGCTTACTGCTGGATTTGAAAAAGAAAGTTGGAATACCAGTGACGGCCACTATAAATAGAAAACAGCTTCGAAGTAACTAACAAAAACCCCCAATAATCAAAATTTTGAAAAATAGCATGTCAACTTGTTCTATTGCGACCGCGTTTCAAATCGCAACATTTCGTGCTCTCTTCTCCCACAGTCCGCTCTTTCATTATGGCATTTATCGTGTGACAGGAACGATGCAGGGACAACACCAGCCCGTTTTTCCTAACACTTCTGAAAAGACCATGCGTCGTGATTCAGAATACGCCGGTTCCCTCGTTTTTTTTTTTCTTCGTATTGATCCCCGTGTCGAGCCACAACACATCGGTGTGCTCCTATACACAAGTGGCTTCACGTACACTGCAATGGCACACCAAAAGCACTGTTTAATCTTTCTTTAGACACACAGTATGTATATATGGCAAGTAATTGCTGCTAAGAAGTCAAACACAGGTTATTAGCTGAGAGCAGTGCACGACTAGCTTCTGGTTAAGGGGTGTCTTGAGCTGATTGACATTAGGAACATGGGTCCAAGGGTTTTGATTTAGTCGTACTTTCGCTGCCGCCCTATTATATAATGTCGCGAGATAGTTAGGAATTTCGGAAGTGATAACTTGCATCACTTAAGCGTGAAACAATACCCCGCGTTCGTTCTTTTCCAGCGATGCGTTTAATGTCGCTTGAATCCATCTTTGATGATAGTGGCGCCCTCGTTGCCTTCATAGGTCAATTTATTTTCTTACACATCTGACGGTCTTCCTGGCGGGTGAGACTACGACGTCCAAAATGACCGTCCGACGTGCGGGAGCAGAATTCTAAGCAGGTTGCTTGCCGCACGATGAGGAATCACTGTGTTTGCCTGTGCGGGGGTTGGATCGATAACTCGGCCCATAGTACGCGGGCGCCAACCCCTCGCGCTCTTAACTGATTTACTGGTCGTCTCGTTCTTCTGTTTTTTATCGCGCCATTTCTATCGCTACTCCGAAACATTTAGAGCGGGCTGTTTATATATGCCCCGAAGCGTAACGCAATCCTGTTGCTTCACTACCACTCTGATTTGGCACAATTTCAGCGCGACGTCGAGTAACCGTACAGCTTGCGGTGAGACCATGCCCCGGTCGAGGCAACTCCTAGAACTCTTCCCGCTTTTGCGGGTGTGATTATCCAGAAATATGTGGACAAGGCACACAAGATGTACACTACCAGTTGTCGTGGTGCATTAGTGGCTATGGCATTCTTCTGTCACCAGGAAGGCGATGGTTCGATTGCCATCCATGGCAGTTACATTTCGATGGGGCTGAAAGGCAAAAATGTTTCACTTCTTAGCTTTAGGCACAGGTTTAGAAACACCCGGTAGTCGAAATGACCGTGTAACCCTTTACCACGGCCTCCCTCATAACCACATTGTTGCCTTGGCACGTTAAATAACTTGACTCAATCAATCAGTGATGCCTCTTTAAAACAATGCCTAATACAAAACATGAATATGTGCTTCGCGTTTCGCTTTATACTTTCTTTTAATAAATGTGTGTCTGGGAGACGCTGGCACCATTGGTGATGCCTGGTACTCCTCGCACAACAATAATTTTTTCTGCAATTATTTCATTGATTTTGACAGCAGTACAAGCACAATAATCATTCTAGGAGATATGCGCCTCTTGGAGAGGGCGGTATGGTATCTTGATGACAGATACCAGAACGTACCAGAGGTGGTCAAATCTCCTCTTTCGTTGTTCTCTTCCCTAACCCTCAACACATGAACTTTGTGATCTGCTAAACCTCGAACTAAGTAACATTTACCCCGCCCTCTCTCATGTAACCTAGGTTCGCCATTTTCCATAGATCCTCACGCCCGCAATATGTCGTACGTGCTCACACCAAATTTCCTGCGTTTGAAAACTGGATTGGAGCGAGCAATAAATCAGGATAGTTGATGCAAGTTTATTGTTGCGCTTATGCAGGACACGAATTAAAGGGGGCAAGTTAACACTGAGTGGGAACGAAGAGCGACTGGCTCGTAGACTTCGTGCCAGTTAGTGCCTTCGTTCCCAGTCAGTGTTCGACTTGTTTCCTTTAATGTGTTCTGCACATTGCGAAACATGAGTAAATAATAATTTACTTGTGGCAGCAATGAGAACCCCCCACTATATTCTTCCACCTACAATATATTAAGGATAATTTACTCTTTATTTTTCTACTAACCGGCGACACTTATCACATAAAACTACCGACGACAGCCGGCCGAGAACTTCGCAATGTTACCGTGTTAATGCGATTATTTATTGTATAATATTGACAATTAGGTTCTCCTGCATTTGCCGTTGCATAAATCAGGCAGGAAGCACGCAGCAGTAATCAATCAAAGTTCATACCATAGCCATGTATTGTACAATGCGCAGACTCCAAACTGAAGAAAACGTGCACCATGTACGGCTTAACGACGACAATGAGGGTGTGTGCATTGATAGGGGGAGTAGTTCGTTGTCAGTGTGGCAATGAACATATAGCTACACGCTTAAGTGAACAAACAATAATCTTCCTCCCATACAATTGGAGACATGTACTCACTTAAAACAGTCTCATCCTCCAATTCTATGGGTCATAGTGTCAATCCTAGGCTTTCTTTTCAGATGTGCCGGAATGACTGTTTAGTATCAGACAGATGCATCGAACATCACGTACAATGATTATCGCGTTTCCCTTATGTGGCACGTAGGACTGGTAATGACTACATTCGTTTTGACAGTAGATTCATCTAGTTACGCACAGTGCATGCAGGTATTAATAGAGATAATTCAGTAATTCGTGAATAGATACGCCACCCTCAATTAGTTTATATGTTGAAGTTGCAACAAGAAATATTGAATCTCCTAGAGAATGTGCTAGCGTTATTCTTGGCCGACATAATTATTAGAAAAGTGGATGTGAAAGCGGTGACTTACTAGAGAAACATGATTAGCAAT